>NW_027325372.1:27453490-28032960 GCF_036924035.1 Leuresthes tenuis | reverse complement strand
CCATTACTGGTTTATCGACCCTGGACTGAGACTGACATCATGGAAGCATAACAATGCTTACCAGATCCAGAGATTTCTGGACCCCATTTTGCTG
This sequence comes from Leuresthes tenuis, assembly GCF_036924035.1. Classification (NCBI taxonomy): domain Eukaryota; kingdom Metazoa; phylum Chordata; class Actinopteri; order Atheriniformes; family Atherinopsidae; genus Leuresthes; species Leuresthes tenuis. Next base: position 28,032,866 of record NW_027325372.1, on the reverse strand, counting down.
ACGAGTTGCGAGATTTCTGCGCACAATCTGCCCGACTGGGGTTGAATTGCGTCGCATATTGGCAAAAAAGTTCAAACCGACCGACCTCTGCAAAATAGAGGCCAGTATGCTACAACTGGATTTGCGACCTACCAACAGTGAACGAGGACATAATGATAACGCTCAATATGAAGCAGCCATCCAAAGACTGTGTCAAGCCATCACCACTATATTTCCAACCAAAATCAATATGTCCCACATTTACACCTGCAAACAGAAACCCGGTGAAGGGACTGATGATTTTGTACACCGCATCCTTGAGGAAGTCAGCAAGCACAGCGGTCATCAGAGACCAAGGGATTTGGGTAATGAATCAGGACCATGGGAGAGTATTGCATGCAATGCAATAATTAAAGGCCTCATGCCAGATGTCGCCACTGAAGTAAAGAACATTGGGATGGTGTGAGGGTCCTCGTTTGGCTGACGTTCGCGATATGTTTGCCATGCTCATAACCAAGTTGAGACGCGTAAGACAACCAAAAGGGACAAGTGTGAAAAGGAGCTGCATTTGGCAGCCATGACCATGTATTACGCAGTTGGTGTAAAAAGAGGACGAGGCCGAAGTTGAAGACGTGGACGTGTGGGAGAGGAGGTCGAAATGGGCCACGCCAGAGCTATGATCCGAATATTTGTTTTTACTGTGGCCAGACTGGACACTGGAAGAAGGACTGTCCACAGCTGAAGAGTGATGAAACGCTTGCTGACTGTGATTCACGTAGTAAAGTTTTGCATGCTATTTCCGTCCTAGAGCAAAGATATTTCTTTCAGAATATAGGAACTTATGTTCATCAGTAGTGACGCCAGGGGAGTTTGATTGTCCTCCAAAGTTAAGTGGAAACCACGTTTACTGTATGTCTGCCTCAGGCCAGGTTGTGAAGGAGAAAATGACAATGCCCATTGCGTGTTGTCACTCCCGATGAGCTCTCCTTCAAACACTCATTTTTGTTATCAGAGTTGTGTCCCATTAACCTGATGGGCTGTGATCTCATGTGTAAATTAGGCATTATTTTAACTTCTACACCAGAGGGTGTTAAGGTTATGTTACAGCCTGACAAAGTTTTCACAGCAGTGCAGTTTGATTCATCGGCACTTACATATGCTTATGAGTGGAAACTTCCCAGCTCTCCTTTTTCACAACAACTAGTGGAAGAAGCAAAAGCGTTAGTTTCACCCCTTTCTGATTTCATGCAACCTACTGATTTGCACTGCACATCACACATTTCTTCGGGGCCTGACAATGACTATGAGAAGAAGTGAAAAAATATGTGCGCCTACTTTATTGGCTGTGTCGCTCAGCCAATAAAGTAGGCTGAGCGACACAGCGTCTCAAGATACTCACCTCCCCGAAGGTCAACAGCCGAAGAGGACGGCATCTGAGCCTCTGATTCCCCAGTGGTATCAGAGAAGAGGGGAAGGGTTAGGTCCCTTTCAGACAGTTCTTCAGTGGAAGAACCTAGAGTCTTCCCCTCCGACTCACGAAATGAGGTCTCCTTTTTAACTTCAGCTCTGCGATCAACCCCCAGGGACTCAAAGTTAAATGCAACATTGCGTCAGAGGCCAACACCGAGAGTCCGAAAAGGAAATATAGATCACCCTACTCACTTTTCACCTAAAGAAATGAAGGAAGAGCTAGTTTCCCAAGAAATAACCTGTGTGTAATTTGTTTTGATAACTTAGAAAAACGAAAATGACATACCTACTTTCCTTTATGCTTTTAATGGTTCTCACCTTCTCAACACTAAATGTGAGAAGTGTGAAATCAAAGACAAGAGCCCAGAGTATTTTATCCTTCTTAGACTCCATTAAATCAGATGTGTTTTTAATACAAGAATGTGGACTACCTTTTTTAAAAAACCATAGACAATGGGAGGAAATGTGGCCCCATTTATCGATATGGAGTGGCTCAAATCAAAATAAAAATGATGGTGTGGCCATTCTAATTAAAAATCCGCATGTTCTGGTGAAAGGTAGCACAGTGGTGAGAGACGGACGGGCACTTTTAGCACACTTGAATTTTATGGGGCAAGACTTTAACCTCTTAAATATTTATGGTTTCAATGGAAAAAATGAAAGGTATGACCTTTTAGAAGATATACAGCTTTACATGCTAGGGCAAGTACCTTTAGTTGTAGGAGGGGATTTTAACTGTATCTTGAGCAGGAAAGATAGAAAAAGAGCAGGGGTAGATTTTAAAGTGGATAAGACTTCGATTTTACTTCAGGGCATATGCAGGGATTTTAAGCTTACTGACTGTTTTAAAACCATGCATCCCAGAGAGGAGGGCTTCACCTGGTTTAGTCATGATGGCACCAGAGCCTCTCGCATTGATTATTTCTTTACTAGAGATTGCCCACCCACTGATGTTAGATTAACCCCTGTTTTCTTTTCAGACCACCTTATGCTCTCCTGCACCCTTTCACCCCCTTCTGGTGTGACGGTAGGAAGTGGTCTGTGGAAACTCAACTGTTCCCTGTTGGAGGATGAAATCATAGTCAGTCAGTACAGGGAATGTTATAAAGAGTGGCAGACCCTTCAAGACCTCTACGAAACACATGCACAATGGTGGGAAATGGTGAAGGAAACGACCCAGACTTTTTTTAAACAGCAAGGTAAACGTAAAAAAAGGAAAGAGAATAGATGTATGATGGGACTACATAAACGCTTACAGCGCTACTTTAAACTAAATCAGTGTGGCATAGACTTTAAAGAAGAAATCAAAGATGTCAAAAAGGAAATGTCAGTTTTAGCAGAAATAAAGAGTAAAGGAATTTTTGTAAGAAGCAGGGAGCAGGAAATTGAGGAAGGTGAAAAAGAAAGAAAGTTATAAATAAAAAGGAATGTAATCAAAATCTAAAAAGAGAAGATGGGTTTTTAACAAAATCCACACAAGAGATGATTGAAACTGTACATACCTTTTATAGTAACATGTACAAAGAGAAACCAGTGCACTTGGAAACATCGGCAGAAATCTTAAAATTCGTTGACAAAACCGTAAAAGAGAATGCACACTTGACACAGAATTTTACTGCTTTAGAGTTAAAAAAATGCCTAACAGGTTTTAAGAGAAGTCGAGCTCCGGGTTTAGACGGGCTTCCTGCAGAATTCTATCTGACCTATTGGGACCTTTTATCATCAGACATTTTAGATGTTTTTAAAGATTTTGAAAAACTCGACCGACTGCCTGACAGTTTTAGAGTGGGAATAGTGACTCTACTTTATAAAAAAAATGATAAGACTGACCTAAAGAATTGGAGGCCAATCACACTTTTAAACTTTGACTGTAAACTTTTTAGCAAGGTTTTAGCGACACGGATGTCCTCTGTTTTAGAGGAGGTAATTCACCCAGACCAAGCTTGTGCCATCTCAGGGAGACAACTCACCGACAGCCTCGTACTGATTCGAGACATCATTGATTACGCTAGAGACAGAAACACCCGGCTTGTCATCTTAAATTTAGACTTTGAAAAAGCATTTGATCGGGTCTCGCATCAATATCTCTTTCAGGTGTTGCAGCCATCGAAAAGGGCCCGATTGTTCCTACTTGGTGAGCTTTGCTTGGTTGAGACGCTTGCCCCCCCCCCCTGCTCCTCGGCTGACCAAGTAGAAACAATCTATTCGATGGCTGCCTTGTCTTTTACTCTGTGAAAAAGACAAGGCAGCCACAAACACCACGGGAACACCGTATTGAGGCTTTGTTCTGACCACTCATTCGGTGTCGCGTTTCTTTCAAGCAATTCTCCCGGTTAGCCCGCACTCGGCTCGCTCCCAGAGCCGTGTTAAAGTCCACTTCGCATTCACTCTCTTTTCTCAGCAGATTAAAAGAAAATTTCATCTTGGGCTCCCTGAAACTTCCATCCTGCACCGCTGTTTGCTTTTTCACAAGAGCAGAGGAGAGCGCACCGTTCCCAGCGGCACTGCAGTACCGGGTCGAGGCTTGGAGTGAACGGAGCAAGCTTCTTTTTCAACTCCTATTCTTAAAAATCCATTTAATATGTTGTCCTCGTATAGAGGACATATTAAACTGATAAGAACAGATACTACACTTGATCTTAGCCAAAAGGCCGAGAAGCGATAACTGTCCACTGTTTCAGGTCCGAGGGCCCTTGCTGGCACAATGCGCACTTGTAGCAGTGTTCTTTTTATGGCCATAGGTGGCCAGAGTGTCACGTTGCACCTCCGCCCACCCGCTGCACTGAGCACTCTTCAGCCCTTTTAAATGGTATAACTTTGCACTCCCGCATGCTCCAGCAAGCACCATTCAAGCAACAACTTTGCACTCCAGCTTCGAACATCGGCACAATCGCAACAAGTAAGGCGACTCTACTCAGAGAAGTCACTCTGCACAGTAACAAGATTTCTTTTGCACAGACAGAAAGGGCTTCACCCGCAAAGGTAAAGCCTGCCAAAAATAGAAACAACTCATTAGTGCTGCTCTCCACGAAAGTCTTTAGTAAAAGGCGAAAGACTTGTATGTTATGAAGAGAAACCAGAGTACGATTATCCGTCACTGCGGGAGCAGGGCATCAGGCTAGTTGCCATAGCCACCTTCCCCATGGTGAGCGTTGCTTGGTTGAAACGCTTGCCCCTGTGCAATCGACAAGGCAGCAACAAAAACACCACGGGAACACCGTATTGAGGCTTTGTTCTGACCGCTCATTCGGTGTCGCGTTTCTTTCAAGCAATTCTCCTGGTTAGCCCACACTCGGCTCGCTCCCAGAGCCGTGTTAAAGTCTACTTCGCATTCACTCTCTTTTCTCAGCAGACTCTTGGGATTTTATCTATAAAATGAATTCCTTCACTCAAACTATGTTAAAACTGCTTTGTCCTTCATATTTACCATGTCTAGAAAGATTTAAACAAAAAAAAAACAACGTTGTACTTGGCAGTAAAAGAAAGAGCAAATCTAAAGTTTCAGGAATCCGAGAATAAGCTTACTTTCATGAGTTCTTCACGATTTCGGATTTTGCTATAAAATGAATTCCTTCACTCAAACTAAATTAAAACTGCTAAACCGCTAATCTGTTACATGTAAGGCAGATGTCAAATTCACCGAAATAGGATCTAAGGGTATTCGGCCAATCGAGCTGTAGCAGCTTTGGTAAAAGAGTATAAGTTGAAGAGTTTGTGAATAAAGGTGTGCGCACACATAGTGAGCTGTAGGAAAATAGGCAGGGAGCAATGCCGGCTGGGGTATATGTTCTTGTATGTTGTCTGACTGTTTGATTTGAATGTGTTGTGTAAGTGTCCTGTTGAATGTTACATGTTTGGGCTTTGACACTTCACTGTGGTTGTTAACTGTGTGGTGTGTCCTGAAATGTTATATGTTTGGGCTGTGTGACATGCTTAATGCTTGTCAGTAGCTACCCACTTATTCATATATAGCAACTGACAACATAAGAAGTCTGGACATACTTTGATAGTAGTTGTAGAAGTATCCTTATTAATAATAGATAAACTAATTCATAGTGATAGAACAGTAGATGAACAGGTGCCTGCACATGTCTCACGAAAATAAAATGGGTGTATGATTGCTGACGGCAGAGCAATACTGCCAAACTTATGAGTTCTTGTGGCAAACTTGATTCAGTGTCTTGACGTGTATACGCTGTTTCGCTGACTTGATTGTCACAAGAAACAAAGTGTGTTTGATAAGATCCGACCATTTTATTACGGGAGGATCAGTATGTATGGATTCTGAAGTGACTGATAAACCCATTCGTATCGTAAGCATAATCTAATACGTGAGACAACGCCCTGGCACACAATCAAAAAAAAAAAGAGAGAGCGGTTTTGTGTCCCCACAGTCCATAATGTAGAAAAGAGAGAAAAAAGCCTTTCTGATTTGGTGTGTGTGCTCATAGTGCAGAGTGTAGAGAAAAGAAAGCCGTTTTGGTGTCACGGGTGTTGTCACATTTCTAAATTGTGAAAGGAAATTATTTTAGAGGAAGCACTAGAGTTTAGATCCCACATTTGTTGATAGGCATTCATTTATTTCTTCACTTCTGATAAAAATGATAAGACTGACCTAAAGAATTGGAGGCCAATCACACTTTTAAACTTTGACTGTAAACTTTTTAGCAAGGTTTTAACGACACGGATGTCCTCTGTTTTAGAGGAGGTAATTCACCCAGACCAGGCTTGTGCCATCTCAGAGAGACAACTCACCGACAGCCTCGTACTGATTCGAGACATCATTGATTACGCTAGAGACAGAAACACCCGGCTTGTCATCTTAAATTTAGACTTTGAAAAAGCTTTTGATCGGGTCTCGCATCAATATCTCTTTCAGGTGTTGCAGCCATCGAATAGGGCCCGATTGTTCCTACTTGGTGAGATTTGCTTGGTTGAGACGCTTGCTCCCCCCCCTTGCTCCTCGGCTGACCAAGTAGGAACAATCGGGCCCTATTCGATGGCTGCCTTGTCTTTTACTCTGTGCAAAAGACAAGGCAGCCACAAACACCACGGGAACACCGTATTGAGGCTTTGTTCTGACCACTCATTCGGTGTCGCGTTTCTTTCAAGCAATTCTCCCGGTTAGCCCACACTCGGCTCGCTCCCAGAGCTGTGTTAAAGTCTACTTCGCATTCACTCTCTTTTCTCAGCAGATTAAAAGAAAGTTTCATCTTGGGCTCCCTGAAACTTCCATCCTGCACCGCTGTTTGCTTTTTCACAAGAGCAGAGAAGAGCGCACCGTTCCCAGCGGCACTGCAGTACCGGGTCGATGCTTGGAGTGAACGGAGCAAGCTTCTTTTTCAACTCCTATTCTTAAAAATCCATTTAATATGTAGTCCTCGTATAGAGGACATATTAAACTGATAAGAACAGATACTACACTTGATCTTAGCCAAAAGGCCGAGAAGCGATAACTGTCCACTGTTTCAGGTCCGAGGGCCCTTGCTGGCACAATGCGCACTTGTAGCAGTGTTCTTTTTATGGCCATAGGTGGCCAGAGTGTCACGTTGCACCTCCGCCCACCCGCTGCACTGAGCACTCTTCAGCCCTTTTAAATGGTATAACTTTGCACTCCCGCATGCTCCAGCAAGCACCATTCAAGCAACAACTTTAAACTCCAGCTTCGAACATCGGCACAATCGCAACAAGTAAGGCGACTCTACTCAGAGAAGTCACTCTGCACAGTAACAAGATTTCTTTTGCACAGACAGAAAGGGCTTCACCCGCAAAGGTAAAGCCTGCCAAAAATAGAAACAACTCATTAGTGCTGCTCTCCACGAAAGTCTTTAGTAAAAGGCGAAAGACTTGTATGTTATGAAGAGAAACCAGAGTACGATTATCCGTCACTGCGGGAGCAGGGCATCAGGCTAGTTGCCATAGCCACCTTCCCCATGGTGAGCGTTGCTTGGTTGAAACGCTTGCCCCTGTGCAATCGACAAGGCAGCAACAAAAACACCACGGGAACACCGTATTGAGGCTTTGTTCTGACCGCTCATTCGGTGTCGCGTTTCTTTCAAGCAATTCTCCCGGTCAGCCCACACTCGGCTCGCTCCCAGAGCCGTGTTAAAGTCTACTTCGCATTCACTCTCTTTTCTCAGCAGACTCTTGGGATTTTATCTATAAAATGAATTCCTTCACTCAAACTATGTTAAAAATGCTTTGTCCTTCATATTTACCATGTCTAGAAAGATTTAAACAAAAAAAAAACAACGTTGTACTTTGCAGTAAAAGAAAGAGCAAATCTAAAGTTTCAGGAATCCGAGAATAAGCTTACTTTCATGAGTTCTTCACGATTTCGGATTTTGCTATAAAATGAATTCCTTCACTCAAACTAAATTAAAACTGCTAAACCGCTAATCTGTTACATGTAAGGCAGATGTCAAATTCACCGAAATAGGATCTAAGGGTATTCGGCCAATCGAGCTGTAGCAGCTTTGGTAAAAGAGTATAAGTTGAAGAGTTTGTGAATAAAGGTGTGCGCACACATAGTGAGCTGTAGGAAAATAGGCAGGGAGCAATGCCGGCTGGGGTATATGTTCTTGTATGTTGTCTGACTGTTTGATTTGAATGTGTTGTGTAAGTGTACTGTTGAATGTTACATGTTTGGGCTTTGACACTTCACTGTGGTTGTTAACTGTGTGGTGTGTCCTGAAATGTTATATGTTTGGGCTGTGTGACATGCTTAATGCTTGTCAGTAGCTACCCACTTATTCATATATAGCAACTGACAACATAAGAAGTCTGGACATACTTTGATAGTAGTTGTAGAAGTATCCTTATTAATAATAGATAAACTAATTCATAGTGATAGAACAGTAGATGAACAGGTGCCTGCACATGTCTCACGAAAATAAAATGGGTGTATGATTGCTGACGGCAGAGCAATACTGCCAAACTTATGAGTTCTTGTGGCAAACTTGATTCAGTGTCTTGACGTGTATACGCTGTTTCGCTGACTTGATTGTCACAAGAAACAAAGTGTGTTTGATAAGATCCGACCATTTTATTACGGGAGGATCAGTATGTATGGATTCTGATGTGACTGATAAACCCATTCGTATCGTAAACATAATCTAATACGTGAGACAACGCCCTGGCACACAATCAAAAAAAAAAAGAGAGAGCGGTTTTGTGTCCCCACAGTCCATAATGTAGAAAAGAGAGAAAAAAGCCTTTCTGATTTGGTGTGTGTGCTCACAGTGCAGAGTGTAGAGAAAAGAGAGAAAAGAAAGCCGTTTTGGTGTCACGGGTGTTGTGACTTACACACACACATTTCTGAATTGAGAAAGGAAATTATTTTAGAGGAAGCACTAGAGTTTAGATCCCACATTTGTTGATAGGCATTCATTTATTTCTTCACTTCTGATGAAGTTTCAACAATAAACAACAAACTTTGTATTATGAGAAAGAACCAGACTCATTCTTCAGGAATCCGAAAATAAGCTCTATTTTACGAGTTATGCACGAATTCGGATTCTCCTATAAAACGAATTCCTTAACTCTAACCAAGTTAAGACTGCTTTGTCCTTCATATTTATTCATGTCTAATCAAGTTTCAACGATAAACAACGTTGTACTTTGTACTTCTTCAGCAATAAGCATCTCTCGACATATGACGAAATACAGATTTTGCTATAAAATGAATTCCTTCTATCAGCCTGACTTAAAACTGTTTGTCCTCCTTATTTATCCACTTCAAATCAAGTTTCAACAATTAAAAAAATGTTGTAGTTTGAGAAAAAACAACTTAATCTTAAGCAATCAGTAGGGTAAGAAAGGGTAAGAAAAGGTGCAAATGCCAACCATACATCACTAAAAGGTGGAGCGGAAGTATTCGGCTGCAAGTAGGTGCGAATGACTGACAATGTATGATCAAAAGAGGGAGCGGAGGTTTTCGACTGCAAGGTCTGAATGTCCAACCATAATTTGTAAAAACCGGGGAAGAAAAGGCTCGAAAGCCCGACTATACACCATCAAAAGCGGGAGCGGAGGTGTTCGGCTGCAAGTAGGTGTGAATGTTCGACCATAATTTGTAAAAAGCGGGTAAGAAAAGGTTCGAATGCCCGACTATATATTAACCAAAGCAGGAGGAGAGGTCTTCGGATAAGAGTGGGTGAGAATTTACAACCATAATCTATAAAATGCGGTGAAAAAAAAGGTGTGAATACCCCATAGAACACTAAAAGGTAGAGCGGAAGTGTTCGGCTGCAAGAAGGTGTGAATGTCTGACCATAGTTTGTAAAAAGCGGGTAAGAAAAGGTTTGAATGCCCGAACATACACCATCAAAGGAGGGAGCGGAGGTGTTCCGCTGTAAGAAGGTGTGAATGTCCGACCATAGTTGGCAAAAAGCAGGTAAGAAAAGGTTAAAATACCCGATTGTACACAATCAATAGCGGGAGCAGAGTTGTTCCGCTACTAAAAGGTGTGAAAGTCCGACCATGGTTTGTAAAAAGCGGGTAAGAAAAGGTGCGAATGCCCGACAATGTATGATTGTCTGGGCATTCAAATCTGGGAAGAAAAGGCTCGAAAGCCCGACTATACACCATCAACAGCTGGAGCGGAGGTGTTCAGCTGCAAGAAGGTCTGAATGTCCATCAATAATTGCTAGAAAACATGGAAGAGAATTTTCGAATATCAAACCGCACATGATCATAAGCGGGAGAGGAGGTGTTCAAATGCAAGAAGGTGTGAATGTCCACCCATAATTACTGCAAAATGGGTAAGAAAAGGTACGAATGCCCAACCATACATGATCCTAACAGGGAGCGGAGGTGTTTGGCTGCGACAAGGTGTGTATGTCCACCCATAATTAATGAAAAGCGGGCAACAAGTAGGTTTGAATACCCATCATCAAAAGCAGGAGTGGATGTGTTCGGCTACAAGAAGGTTTGAATGTCTGACCATAGTTTGTAAAAAGCGGGTAAGAAAAGGTTTGAATGCCCGAACATACACCATCAAAGGAGGGAGCGGAGGTGTTCCGCTGTAAGAAGGTGTGAATGTCCAACCATAATTGGCAAAAAGCAGGTAAGAAAAGGTTAAAATACCCTATTGTACACAATCAATAGCGGGAGCAGAGTTGTTCCGCTACTAAAAGGTGTGAAAGTCCGACCATGAATTGTAAAAAGCGGGTAAGAAAAGGTGCGAATGCCCGACAATGTATGATCAAAAGAGGGAGTGGAGGTTTTCGGCTGAAAGAAGGTCTGAATGTCCATCCATAATTTGTAAAAATCTGGGAAGAAAAGGCTCGAAAGCCCGACTATACACCATCAACAGCTAGAGCGGAGGTGTTCAGCTGCAAGAAGGTCTGAATGTCCATCAATAATTGCTAGAAAACATGGAAGAGAATTTTCGAATATCAAACCGCACATGATCATAAGCGGGAGAGGAGGTGTTAAAATGCAAAAAGGTGTGAATGTCCACCCATAATTACTGCAAAATGGGTAAGAAAAGGTACGAATGCCCAACCATACATCATCAAAAGCAGGAGTGGATGTGTTTGGCTACAAGAAGGTTTTAATGTCCGACCATAGTTTGTAAAAAGCGGGTAAGAAAAGGTTCGAATGCCCGAACATACACCATCAAAAGAGGGAGCGGAGGTGTTCCACTGTAAGAAGGTGTGAATGTCTGACCATAGTTGGTAAAAAGCGGGTAAGAAAAGGTGAAAATACCCGACTGTACACAATAAATAGCGGGAGCGGAGTTGTTCGGCTACTAAAAGGTGTGAAAGTCCGACCGTGGTTTGTAAAAAGCGGGTAAGAGAAGGTGCGAATGCCCGACAATGTATGATCAAAAGAGGGAGCGGAGGTTTTCGGCTGCAAGAAGGTCTGAATGTCCAACAATAATTTTGTAAAAACCGGGGAAGAAAAGGCTCGAAAGCCCGACTATACATCATCAAAAGCGGGAGCGGAGGTGTTCAGCTGCAAGAAGGTCTGAATGTCCATCAATAATAGCTAGAAAACATGAAAGAAAATTTTCGAATATCAAACCACACATCATCATAAGCGGGAGAGGAGGTGTTCAGCTGCAAGAAGGTGTGAATTTCCGACCATAGTTTGTAAAAAATGGGTAAGAAAAGGTGCGAATGCTCAACCATACATCATCAAAAGCAGGAGTGGATGTGTTCGGCTAAAAGAAGGTTTGAATGTCCGACCATAGTTCGTAAAATGCCGGTAAGAAAAGGTTCGAATGCCCGAACATACACCATCAAAAGAGGGAGCGGAGGTGTTCCGCTGTAAGACGGTGTGAATGTACAACAATAGTTGGTAAAAAGCGGGTAAGAAAAGGTTAAAATACCCGACTGTACACAATCAATAGCGGAAGCGGAGGTGTTCGGCTGAGAGAAGGTGTGAACGTCCGACCAAAGTTTGTAAAAAGCAGTGAAGAAAAGTTTCGAATATCCAACCAAACATAATCAAAAGCGGGAGCAGAGCTGTTCGACTGCAAGTAGGTGTGAATGTCAGATCATAATTTGCAAAAAGCTGATGAGAAAGGGTGAGAATGCCCGACTATACACCATCAAATGCGGGAGCGGAAGTGTTCGGCTGTGAGTAGGTGTGAATGTCAAACCATAATTGCTGAAAAATGTGTTAGAAAAGACAAGAATGCCGGACCATACATCATCAAAAGCGGCAAAAGTGGTGTTCGGCTGCAAGTAGGTGTGAATGTCCAGCCATAATTACTCACAAACTGGTAAGAAAAGGTAGTATTGCCAGACCATACATTATCAAAACAGGGAGCGGAGGTGGTTCAGCTGCAAGGTGTGAATGTCTGACTAAAGTTTATAAAAAGCGGGTAAGACAAGGTGCGAATGCCTGACAATGTATGACCAAATGAGGGAGCGGATGTTTTCGGCTGCAAGGTCTGAATGTACAACCATAATTTGTAAAAACCGGGGAAGAAAAGGCTCGAAAGCCCGACTATACACCATCAAAAGCGGGAGCGGAGGTGTTCGGCTGCAAGTAGGTGTGAATGTTCGACCATAATTTGTAAAAAGCGGGTAAGAAAAGGTTTGAATGCTCGACTATATATTAACAAAAGCAGGAGGAGAGGTCTTCGGATAAGAGTGGGTGAGAATTTCCAACCATAATCAATAAAATGCGGTGAAAAAAAAGGTGTGAATACCCCATAGAACACTAAAAGGTAGAGCAGAAGTGTTCGGCTGCAAGAAGGTGTGACTGTTCGACTATATTTGGTGAAAAGCAGGTGAAGCAAGGTCTGAATGCCCAACCTTACATCATCAAAAACGAGATCAGAGGTGTTTGGCTGCAAGAAGGCCATAGTTTGCCAAAAGCGGGTAAGCTGCGAATGACCGACTAAATATCAACAAAAGTGGGGGCGGATGTCTTCGGATGCAAGTGGGTGTGAATATCCCACCATACAAGTATGGTGGAGAGGAAGCTGTGAATGGCCGACCATAGTAAAAAGCGGGTGAGAAAAGGTGCGAATGTCCAATCATACATGATCAAAACAGGGAGCGGAGGTGTTTGGCTGCGACAAGGTGTGTATGTCCACCCATAATTAATGAAAATCGGGCAACAAGTAGGTTTGAATACCCATCATCAAAAGCAGGAGTGGATGTGTTCGGCTACAAGAAGGTTTTAATGTCTGACCATAGTTTGTAAAAAGCGGGTAAGAAAAGGTTTGAGTGCCCGAACATACACCATCAAAAGAGGGAGCGGAGGTGTTCCGCTGTAAGACGGTGTGAATGTCCAACAATAGTTGGTAAAAAGCGGGTAAGAAAAGGTTAAAATACCCGACTGTACACAATCAATAGCGGGAGCAGAGTTGTTCGGCTACAAGAAGGTGTGAAAGTCCGACCATGGTTTGTAAAAAGCGGGTAAGAAAAGGTGCGAATGCCCGACAATGTATGATCAAAAGAGGGAGTGGAGGTTTTCGGCTGCAAGAAGGTCTGAATGTCCAACCATAATTTGTAAAAACCGGGGAAGAAAAGGCTCGAAAGCCCGACTATACACCATCAAAAGTGGGAGCGGAGGTGTTCAGCTTCAAGACGGTCTGAATGTCCATCAATAATTGCTAGAAAACATGAAAGAAAATTTTCAAATATCAAACTGCACATGATCATAAGCAGGAGAGGAGGATTTCAGCTGCAAGAAGGTGTGAATGTCTACCCATAATTACTGAAAAATGGGTAAGAAAAGGTGCGAATGCCTAACCATACATCATCAAAAGAGGGAGCGGAGTTGTTCCGCTGTAAGACGGTGTGAATGTCCGACCATAGATGGTAAAAAGCGGGTAAGAAAAGGTTAAATTACCCGACTGTACACAATCAAAAGAGGGAGCGGAGTTGTTCAGCTAAGAGAAAGTGTGAAAGTCCGACCTTGGTTTGTAAAAAGTGGGTAAGAAAAGGTTCGTATGCCCGAATATACACCATCAAAAGCGTAAGCGGAGGTGTTCGGCTGCAAGATACTGTGAACGTCCGACCAAAGTTTGTAAAAAGCAGTTAAGAAAAGGTTTGAATATCTAACCAAACATAAGAATGAGTCTTTTCCGCTGTAGAATGCCCGACTATAGACCATCAACTGCGGGAGCGGAGGTGTTCGGCTCTGAGTAGGTGTGAATATCCGACCATAATTGCTGAAGAATGTGTTGGAAAAGGTAAGAATGCTGGACCATACATCATCAAAAGCGGTAGAGGTGGTGTTCGGCTGCAAAAAGGTGTGACTGTTCGACTAAAGTTTGTAAAAAGTGGGTAAGACAAGGTGCGAATGCCTGACAATGTATGATCAAAAGCGGGAGCGGAGGTGTTCAGCTGCAAGAAGGTCTACATGTCCATTAATAATTGCTAGAAAACATGAAAGAAACTTTTCGAAAATCAAACCGCACATGATCATAAGTGGGATAGGAGGTGTTCAGCTGCAAGGTGTGAATGTCCACCCATAATTCCTGAAAAATGGGCAAAAAAAAGGTGTGAATGCCCAACCATACATCATCAAAAGCAGGAGTGGAAGTGTTTGGCTACAAGAAGGTGTGAACGTCCAACCAAAATATGTAAAAAGAAGTTAAGAAAAGGTTCGAATATCCAACCAAACATAATCAAAAGCGGGAGCAGAGCTGTTCGACTGCAAGTAGGTGTGAATGTCAGATCATAATTTGCAAAAAGCTGATGAGAAAGGGTGAGAATGCCCGACTATACATCATCAAATGCGGGAGCGGAGTTGTTCGGCTGTGAGTAGGTGTGAATCTCCGACCATAATTGCTGAAAAATGTGTTAGAAAAGGTAAAAATGCCGGTCCATACATCATCAAAAGCGAGAGAGGTTGTGTTCGGCTGCAAGTAGGTGTGAATGTCCAGCCATAATTACTCACAAACGGGTAAGAAAAGGTAGTATTGCCAGACCATATATGATCAAAACAGGGAGCGGAGGTGGTTCAGCTGCAAGAAGGTTTGAATGTCAAACTAAAGTTCAAATATATTAACAAAAGCGGGAGGAGAGGTCTTCGGATGAAAGTGGTTGAAAATTTCCAACCATAATGTATAAAATGCGGTGAAAAAAAAGGTGTGATAGAACACTAAAAGGTGGAGCGGAAGTGTTCGGCTGCAAGAAGGTGTGAATGTCCGACTATATTTGGTGAAAAGCAGGTGAAGCAAGGTCTGAATGCCCAACCTTACATCATCAAAAGCAAGATCAGAGTTGTTAGGCTGCAAGAAGGCCATAGTTTGCCAAAAGCGGGTAAGGTGCGAATGTCCGACTGAATATCAACAAAATTTGGGGCGGAGGTTTTCGGATGCAAGTGGGTGTGAATATCCCACCATACAAGTATGGTGGAGAGGAAGCTGTGAATAGCTGACCATAGTTTGGAAAAAGCGGGTAAGAAAAGGTTTGAATGCCCGAACATACACCATCAAAAGCGGGAGCGGAGGTGTTCCGCTGTAAGACGGTGTGAATGTCCGACCATAGTTGGTAAAAAGCGGGTAAGAAAAGGTTAAAATACCGGACTGTACACAATCAATAGCGGGAGCGGAGTTGTTCGGCTACAAGAAGGTGTGAAAGTCCGACCATGGTTTGTAAAAAGCAGTTAAGAAAAGGTTCGAATATCCAACCAAACATAATCAAAAGCGGGAGCAGAGCTGTTCGACTGCAAGTAGGTGTGAATGTCCAGCCATAATTACTCACAAACGGGGGAAGAAAAGGTAGTATTGCCAGACCATACATGATCAAAACAGGGAGCGGAGGTTCAGCTGCAAGGTGTTAATGTCTGACTATAGTTTGTAAAAAGCGGGTAAGACAAGGTGCGAATGCCCAACAATGTATGATCAAAAGAGAGAGCGGAGGTGTTCGGCTGCAAGGTCTGAATGTCCAACCATAATTTGTAAAAACCGGGTAAGAAAAGGCTCGAAAGCCCGACTATACATCATCAAAAGCGGGAGCGGAGGTGTTCAGCTGCAAGAAGGTGTGAATGTTCGACTAAAGTTTGTAAAAAGCTGGTAAGACAAGGAGCGATGTCCCGACATTTTATGATCAAAAGCGGGAGCGGAGGTGTCCAGCTGTGAGTAGATGTGAATGTCCGACCATAATTGCTGAAAAATGTGTTAGAAAAGGTAAGAATACTGGACCATACATCATCAAAAGCGGGAGAGGTGGTGTTCGGCTGCAAGAAGGTGTGAAAGTCCGACAATGGTTTGTAAAAAGCGGGTAAAAAAAGGTTCAAATGCCCGAATATACATCATCAAAAGCGGAAGCGGAGGTTTTCGGATGCAAGAAGGTGTGAACGTCCGACCAAAGTTTGTAAAAAGCAGTGAAAAGCGAGAAAAAGCATTTCGTGAGTTCTGCATGATTTGGGATTTTGCTTATAAAATGCATTACTTCACTCAAACTATGTTAAAACTGATTTGTCCTTCATATTTACCATGTCTAGAAATATTTAAACAAAAAAACAACGTTGTACTTTGCAGTAAAAGAAAGAGCAAATCTAAAGTTTCAGGAATCCGAGTATAAGCCTGCTTTCATGAGTTCTGCACGATTTCGGATTTTGCTATAAAATGAATTGCTTTGCTCAAACCAAGTTAAAACTACTTTGTCCTTCCATATTCATCAATGTCTAGATCGACTTCAACAAAGAAAAACATTGGACTTTGCAGTAGAAGAAGTTGAAATCCATCTACACATTGATAAATATGAAGGACAAAGCAGTTCCCACTTGCCCATAAGAAAATAAGCTTATTCTCGGATTCCTGATCTTTCAGTGTTGCTCTTTCTTCTACTGCAAAATACAATGTTGTTCTTTGTTGAAGTCGATCTAGACATTGATAAATATGAAGGAAAAAGCAGTTTTAACTTGGTTTGAGTGAATTAATTCATTTTATACATAAAATCCGAAATCGTGCAGAACTCATATAAATAAGCTTATTCTCGGATTCCTAAAACTTTTGATTAGCTCTTTTTTTTACTGCAAAGTACAACGTTGTTTTTTTTGTTTAAATCTATCGAGACATTGATAAATATGAAGGTAAAAGCCGTTTTAACATAGTTTGAGTGAAGGAATTGATTTTATAGATAAAATCCCAAATCATGCAGAACTCCTCAAAAGGGGCGTATGGCTTAATCACAAGTGTGGTTCTTTCTCATTCAGGGTAGTATGAGGAAGTTTATGCTTGAAATATATGTAGAAATGGGTACATATGAAGGACAAAGCAGTGTTAACTTAGTTTGAGTGAAGGAATTCATTTTATACATAAAATCCCAAATCATGCAGAACGTATGAAAAGAAGCTTATTTTCGGATTCCTGATCCTTCAGTTTTGCTCTTTCTTCTACTGCAAAATACAATGTTGTTCTTTGTTGAAGTTGATCTAGACATTGATAAATATGAAGGAAAAAGCAGTTTTAACTTGGTTTGAGTGAATGAATTCATTTTATACATAAAATCCGAAATCGTGCAGAACTCATGAAAATAAGCTTATTCTCGGATTCCTAAAACTTTTGATTTGCTCTTTCTTTTATTGCAAAGTACAACGTTGTTTTTTTTGTTTAAATCTATCGAGACATTGATATATATGAAGGTAAAAGCCGTTTTAACATAGTTTGAGTGAAGGAATTAATTTTATAGATAAAATCCCAAATCATGCAGAACTCCTCAAAAGGGAGGTATGGCTTAATCACAAGTGTGGCTCTTTCTCATTCAGGGTAATATGAGGAAGTTTATGCTTGAAATATATGTAGAAATGGGTACATATGAAGGACAAAGCAGTGTTAACTTAGTTTGCGTGAAGAAATTCATTTTATACATAAAATCCGAAATCGTGCAGAACTCATGAAAATAAGCTTATTCTCGGATTCCTAAAACTTTTGATGTGCACTTTCTTTTACTGCAAAGTACAACGTTGTTTTTTGTTGAAATCTATCTAGACATTGATTACATTAAAACCTACTTGCAGTCGAACACCTTCTCATCCACTTATGATCATGTGCGGTTGGGCTTTCGCACCTTTTCTTACCCGTTTTTCAGTAATTATGGGTGGACATTCAGACCTTCTTGCAGCCGAAAACCTCCGCTCCTCTTTTGATCATACATTGTCGGGCATTCACACCTTGTCTTACCCGCTTTTTACAAACTTTAGTCGGACATTCAAACCTTCTTGCAGCTGAACCACCTCCGCTCCCTGTTTTGATCATATATGGTCTGGCAATAGTACCTTTTCTTACCCGTTTGTGAGTAATATTTGGCTGGACATTCACACCTTCTTGCAGCCGAACACAACCTCTCCCGCTTTTGATGATATATGGTCCGGCCTTCTTACCTTTTCTAACACATTTTTCAGCAATTATGGTCGGACATTCACACCTACTCACAAACGAACACCTCCGCTCCCACATTTGATAGTGTATAGTCGGGAATTCTCACCCTTTCTCATCAGCTTTTTGCAAATTATGATCTGATATTCACACCTACTTGAAGTCGAGCAGCTCTGCTCCCGCTTTTGATTATGTTTGGTTGGATATTCGAACATTTTCTTAACTGCTTTTTACAAACTTTGGTCGGACGTTCACACCGTCTTCCAGCAGAACACCTCCGCTTCCGCTTTTGATGGTGTATAGTCGGGCATTCGAGCCTTTTCTTACCCACCTATTACTTACTATGGGTGGACATTCAAACCTTCTTGTAGCCGAACACATCCGCTCCTGCTTTTGATGATGTATGATTTGGCATTCGCACCTTTTCTTACCCATTTTTCAGTAATTATTGGTCGGACATTCAGACCTTCTTGCACCTGAACACCTCTGCTCCCTCTTTTGATGGTGTATAGTCGGGCTTTCAAGCCTTTTCTTCCCCGATTTTTACAAATTATGGTTGGACATTCAGACCTTGCAGCCGAAAACCTCCGTTCCCTCTTTTGATCATACATTGTCGGGCATTCGCCCCTTGTCTTACAAGGTTTTTACAAACTTTAGTCAGACATTCACACCTTGCAGCTGAACCACCTCCATTCCCTGTTTTGATCATGTGTGGTCTGGAAATACTACCTTTTCTTCCCCCGTTTGTGAGTAATTATGGCTGGACATTCACACCTACTTGCAGCCGAAAAACCACCTCTCCCGCTTTTGATGATGTATTGTCCGTTATTCTAGTCTTTTCTATCACATTTTTCAGCAATTATGATCTGACATTTACACCTACTTGCAGTCGAACAGCTCTGCTCCCGCTTTTGATTATGTTCGGTTGGATATTCAAACCTTTTCTTAACTGCTTTTTACAAACTTTGGTCGGACGTTCACACCTTCTTGCAGCTGAACACCCCCGCTTCCGCTTTTGATGGTATATATTCGGGTATTCGAACCTTCTCTTACCCGCTTTTTACAAACCATGGTTGGACTTTCATACCTTCTTGTAGCTGAACAACTCCACTCCTGCATTTGATGATTTATGGTTGGACATTCGCATCTTTTCCTACCCATTTTTCAGTAATTATAGGTGGATATTCACATCTTCTTGCAGCTGAACACCTCCTCTCCCGCTAATGATCATGTAAGGTTTGATATTCGAAAATTTTCTTTCATGTTTTAAAGCAATTATTAATGGACATTCACACCTACTTGCAGCCGAACACCACCTCTCCCGCTTTTGATGATGTATGAACCGGCATTCTTACCTTTTCTAACACATTTTTCAGCAATTATGGTTGGAGAATCACACCTACTCACAGCCGAACAACTCCGCTACCGCATTTGATGGTGTATAGTCGGGATTTCTCACCCTTTCTCATCAGCTTTTTGCAAATTATTCTCTGACATTCACACCTACTTGCAGTCGAACAGCTCTATTCCCGCTTTTGATTATGTTTGGTTAGATATTCGAACCTTTTCTTAACTGCTTTTTTACAAACTTTGGTCGGACGTTCACACCTTCTCTTAGCTGAACAACTCCGCTCCCTCTTCTGATTGTGTACAGTCGGGTATTTTAACCTTTTCTTACCCGCTTTTTACCAACTATGATCGGACATTCACACCGTCTTACAGCGGAACACCTCCGCTCCCTCTTTTGATGGTGTATGTTCGGGCATTCGAACCTTTTCTTACCCGCTTTTTACAAACCAGGGTCGGACTTTCACACCTTTTAGTAGCCAAACAACTCCGCTCCCGCTATTGATTGTGTACAGTCGGGTATTTTAACCTTTTCTTACCCGCTTTTTACCAACTATGGTCGGACATTCACACCGTCTTACAGCGGAACACCTCCTCTCCCGCTTATGATCATGTACGGTTTGATATTCGAAAATTTACTTTCTTGTTTTAAAGCAATTATTGATGGACATTCAAACCTTCTTTTTGATGGTGTATAGTCGGGCTTTCGAGCCTTTTCTTCCCGCTTTTTACAAACCATGGTCGGACTTTCACACCTTCTCTTAGCTGAACAACTCCGCTCCCTCTTTTGATTGTGTACAGTCGGGTATTTTAACCTTTTCTTACCCGCTTTTTACCAACTATGATCGGACATTCACACCGTCTTACAGCGGAACACCTCCGCTCCCTCTTTTGATGGTGTATGTTCGGGCATTCGAACCTTTTCTTACCCGCTTTTTACAAACCAGGTTCGGACTTTCACACATTTTAGTAGCCGAACAACTCCGCTCCCGCTATTGATTGTGTACAGTCGGGTATTTTAACCTTTTCTTACCCGCTTTTTACCAACTATGGTCGGACATTCACACCGTCTTACAGCGGAACACCTCCTCTCCCGCTTATGATCATGTACGGTTTGATATTCGAAAATTTACTTTCTTGTTTTAAAGCAATTATTGATGGACATTCAAACCTTCTTTTTGATGGTGTATAGTCGGGCTTTCGAGCCTTTTCTTCCCGGTTTTTACAAACCATGATCGGACTTTCACACCTTCTTGTAGCCGAACAACTCCGCTCCTGCTATTGATTGTGTACAGTCGGGTATTTTAACCTTTTCTTACCCGCTTTTTGCCAACTATGGTCGGACATTCACACCGTCTTACAGCGGAACACCTCTGCTCCCGCTTTTGATGGTGTATAGTCGGGCATTCAAACCTTTTCTTATCCGCTTTTTACAAACTATGGTGGGACATTCAAACCTTCTTGTATCCGAAAACCTCCGCTCTCTCTTTTGATCATACATTGTCGGACATTCGCACCTTTTCTTAGCCGCTTTTTACAAACCATGGTCGGACTTTCACACCTTCTTGTAGCCGAACACATCCGCTCCCGCTATTGATTGTGTACAGTCGGGTATTTTAACCTTTGCTTACCCGCTTTTTACCAACTATGGTAGGCTATTCACAGCTTCCTCTCCACCATACTTGTATGGTTGGATATTCACACCCACTTGCATCCGAAGACCTCTGCCCCAAATTTCGCACCTTACCCGCTTTTGGCAAACTATGGCCTTCTTGCAGCCAAACACCTCTGATCTCGCATTTGATGATGTAAGGTTTGGCATTCAGACCTTGCTTCACCTGCTTTTCACCAAATATAGTCGGACATTCACACCTTCTTGCAGCCGAACACTTCCGCTCCACCTTTTAGTGTTCTATCACACCTTTTTTTCACCGCATTTTATACATTATGGTCGGAAATTTTCAACCACTCTCATCCGAAGACCTCTCCTCCCGCTTTCTTTAATATATTTGAACTTTAGTCGGACATTCAAACCTTCTTGCAGCTGAACCACCTCCGCTCCCTATTTTGATCATATATGGTCTGGCAATACTACCTTTTCTTACCCGTTTGTGAGTAATTATGGCTGGACATTCACACCTACTTGCAGCCGAACACAACCCCTCTCGCTTTTGATGATGTATGGACCGGCATTTTTACCTTTTCTAACACATTTTTCAGCAATTATGGTTGGAGATTCACACCTACTCACAGCCGAACAACTCCGCTACCGCATTTGATGGTGTATAGTCGGGCATTCTCACCCTTTCTCATCAGCTTTTTGCAAATTATGATCTGACATTCACACCTACTTGCAGTCGAACAGCTCTGCTCCCGCTTTTGATTATGTTTGGTTGGATATTCGAACCTTTTCTTAACTTCTTTTTACATATTTTGGTTGGACGTTCACACCTTCTTGTAGCCGAACAACTCCGCTCCTGCTATTGATTGTGTACAGTCGGGTATTTTAACCTTTTCTTACCCGCTTTTTGCCAACTATGGTCGGACATTCACACCGTCTTACAGCGGAACACCTCTGCTCCCGCTTTTGATGGTGTATAGTCGGGCATTCAAACCTTTTCTTATCCGCTTTTTACAAACTATGGTGGGACATTCAAACCTTCTTGTATCCGAAAACCTCCGCTCTCTCTTTTGATCATACATTGTCGGACATTCGCACCTTTTCTTAGCCGCTTTTTACAAACCATGGTCGGACTTTCACACCTTCTTGTAGCCGAACACATCCGCTCCCGCTATTGATTGTGTACAGTCGGGTATTTTAACCTTTGCTTACCCGCTTTTTACCAACTATGGTAGGCTATTCACAGCTTCCTCTCCACCATACTTGTATGGTTGGATATTCACACCCACTTGCATCCGAAGACCTCTGCCCCAAATTTCGCACCTTACCCGCTTTTGGCAAACTATGGCCTTCTTGCAGCCAAACACCTCTGATCTCGCATTTGATGATGTAAGGTTTGGCATTCAGACCTTGCTTCACCTGCTTTTCACCAAATATAGTCGGACATTCACACCTTCTTGCAGCCGAACACTTCCGCTCCACCTTTTAGTGTTCTATCACACCTTTTTTTCACCGCATTTTATACATTATGGTCGGAAATTTTCAACCACTCTCATCCGAAGACCTCTCCTCCCGCTTTCTTTAATATATTTGAACTTTAGTCGGACATTCAAACCTTCTTGCAGCTGAACCACCTCCGCTCCCTATTTTGATCATATATGGTCTGGCAATACTACCTTTTCTTACCCGTTTGTGAGTAATTATGGCTGGACATTCACACCTACTTGCAGCCGAACACAACCCCTCTCGCTTTTGATGATGTATGGACCGGCATTTTTACCTTTTCTAACACATTTTTCAGCAATTATGGTTGGAGATTCACACCTACTCACAGCCGAACAACTCCGCTACCGCATTTGATGGTGTATAGTCGGGCATTCTCACCCTTTCTCATCAGCTTTTTGCAAATTATGATCTGACATTCACACCTACTTGCAGTCGAACAGCTCTGCTCCCGCTTTTGATTATGTTTGGTTGGATATTCGAACCTTTTCTTAACTTCTTTTTACATATTTTGGTTGGACGTTCACACCTTCTTGTAGCCAAACACTTCCACTCCTGCTTTTGATGATGTATGGTTGGGCATTCACACCTTTTTTTTGCCCATTTTTCAGGTATTATGGGTGGACATTCACACCATGCAGCTGAACACCTCCTATCCCACTTATGATCATGTGCGGTTTGATTTTCGAAAAGTTTCTTTCATGTTTTCTAGCAATTATTGATGGACATGTAGACCTTCTTGCAGCTGAACACCTCCGCTCCCGCTTTTGATCATACATTGTCAGGCATTCGCACCTTGTCTTACCCACTTTTTACAAACTTTAGTCGAACAGTCACACCTACTTGCAGCCGAACACAACCTCTCTCGCTTTTGATGATGTATGGACCGGCATTCTTACCTTTTCTAACACATTTTTCAGCAATTATGGTCGGAGATTCACACCTACTCACAGCCGAACAACTCCGCTCCCGCATTTGATGGTGTATAGTCGGGCATTCTCACCCTTTCTCATCACCTTTTTGCAAATTATGATCTGACATTCACACCTACTTGCAGTCGAACAGCTCTGCTCCTGCTTTTGATTATGTTTGGTATGATATTCGAACCTTTTCTTAACTGCTTTTTACAAACTTTGGTTGGACGTTCACACCTTCTTGTAGCCGAACACATGCACTCCGTCTTTTGATGATGTATGGTTGGGCATTCGCACCTTTTTTTTACCCATTTTTCAGGTATTATGGGTGGACATTCACACCGTCTTGCAGCTGAACACCTCCTCTCCCACTTATGATCATGTGTGGTTTGATTTTCGAAAATTTTCTTTCATGTTTTCTAGCAATTATTGATGGACATTTAGACCTTCTTGCAGCTGAACACCACCTCTCCCGATTTTGATGATGTATGGACCGGCATTTTTACCTTTTCTAACACATTTTTCAGCAATTATGGTTGGAGATTCACACCTACTCACAGCCGAACAACTCCGCTACCGCATTTGATGGTGTATAGTCGGGCATTCTGACCCTTTCTCATCAGCTTTTTGCAAATTATGATCTGACATTCACACCTACTTGCAGTCGAACAGCTCTGCTCCCGCTTTTGATTATGTATGGTTAGATATTCGAACCTTTTCTTAACTGCTTTTTACAAACTTTGGTCGGACGTTCACAATATCTTGCAGCCGAACACCTCTGCTTCCGCTTTTGATGGTGTATATTCGGGCATATGAACCTTTTCTTACCCGCTTTTTACAAACCAAGGTCGGACTTTCACACCTTCTCTTAGCTGAACAACTCCGCTCCCTCTTTTGATTGTGTACAGTCGGGTAATTTAACCTTTTCTTACCCGCTTTTTACCATCTATGGTCGGACATTCACACCTTCTTGCAGCTGAAATCCTCCTCTCCCGCTTATGATCATGTGCAGTTTGATATTCGAAAATTTTCTTTCACATTTTCTAGCAATTATTGATGGACAGTCAGACCGTCTTGCAGCTGAACACCTCCGCTCCCACTTTTGATGGTGTATAGTCGGGCTTTCGAGCCTTTTCTTCCCCGGTTTTTACAAATTATGGTTGGACATTCAGACCTTCTTGCAGCCGAAAACCTCCACTCTCTCTTTTGATCATACATTGTCGGGCATTCGCACCTTTTCTTACCCGCTTTTTACAAACCATGGTCGGACTTTCACACCTTTTAGTAGCCGAACACATCCGCTCCCGCTATTGATTGTGTACAGTCGGGTATTTTAACCTTTTCTTACCCGCTTTTTACCAACTATGGTTGGACATTCACACCTACTTACAGCAGAACACCTCCGCTCCCTGTTTTGATTATGTATGGTTTGACATTCGCACCTTCTCTCACCCGCCTTTTACTATGGTCGGCCATTCACAGCTTCCTCTCCACCATACTTGTATGGTGGGATATTCACACCCACCTGCATCCGAAGACCTCCGCCCCCACTTTTGTTGATATTTAGTCGGTCATTCGCACCTTACCCGCTTTTGGCAAACTATGGCCTTCTTGCAGCCAAACACCTCTGATCTCGCTTTTGATGATGTAAGGTTGGGCATTCAGACCTTGCTTCACCTGCTTTTCACCAAATATAGTCGGACATTCACACCCACTTGCATCCGAAGACCTCCGCCCCAAATTTTGTTGATATTTAGTCGGACATTCGCACCTTACCCGCTTTTGGCAAACTATGGCCTTCTTGCAGCCAAACACCTCTGATCTCGCTTTTGATGATGTAAGGTTGGGCATTCAGACCTTGCTTCACCTGCTTTTCACCAAATATAGTCGGACATTCACACCTTCTTGCAGCCGAACACTTCCGCTCCACCTTTTAGTGTTCTATCACACCTTTTTTTCACCGCATTTTATACATTATGGTTGGAAATTTTCAACCACTCTCATCCGAAGACCTCTCCTCCCGCTTTTGTTAATATATTTGAACTTTAGTCGGACATTCAAACCTTCTTGCAGCTGAACCACCTCCGCTCCCTGTTTTGATCATATATGGTCAGGCAATAGTACCTTTTCTTACCCGTTTGTGAGTAATTATGGCTGGACATTCACACCTACTTGCAGCCGAACACAACCTCTCTCGTTTATGATGATGTATGGACCGGCATTCTTACCTTTTCTAACACATTTTTCAGCAATTATGGTCGGAGATTCACACCTACTCACAGCCAAACAACTCCGCTCCCGCATTTGATGGTGTATAGTCGGGCATTCTCACCCTTTCTCATCAGCTTTTTGCAAATTATGATCTGACATTCACACCTACTTGCAGTCAAAAAGCTCTGCTCCCGCTTTTGATTATGTATGGTTGGATATTCGAACCTTTTCTTAACTGCTTTTTACAAACTTTGGTTGGACGTTCACACCTTCTTGTAGCCGAACACATGCACTCCTGCTTTTGATGATGTATGGTTGGGCATTCGCACCTTTTTTTTTACCCATTTTTCAGGTATTATGGGTGGACATTCACACCTTCTTGCAGCTGAACACCTCCTCTCCCACTTATGATCATGTGTGGTTTGATTTTCGAAAATTTTCTTTCATGTTTTCTAGCAATTATTGATGGACATTTAGACCTTCTTGCAGCTGAACACCACCTCTCCCGATTTTGATTATGTATGGACCGGCATTTTTACCTTTTCTAACACATTTTTCAGCAATTATGGTTGGAGATTCACACCTACTCACAGCCGAACAACTCCGCTTCCGCTTTTGATGGTGTATATTCGGGCATACGAACCTTTTCTTACCCGCTTTTTACAAACCAAGGTCGGACTTTCACACCTTCTCTTAGCTGAACAACTCCGCTCCCTCTTTTGATTGTGTACAGTCGGGTAATTTAACCTTTTCTTAGCCGCTTTTTACCATCTATGGTCGGACATTCACACCGTCTTACAGCGGAACACCTCCGCTCCCTATTTTGATGATGTATGGTTAGGCATTCGCACCTTTTCTTACCCATTTTTCAGTAATTATGGGTAGACATTCACACCTTCTTGCAGCTGAACACCTCCTCTCCCGCTTATGATCATGTGCAGTTTGATATTCGAAAATTTTCTTTCATGTTTTCTAGCAATTATTGATGGACATTCAGACCGTCTTGCAGCTGAACACCTCCGCTCCCACTTTTGATGGTGTATAGTCGGGCTTTCGAGCCTTTTCTTCCCCGGTTTTTACAAATTATGGTTGGACATTCAGACCTTCTTGCAGCCGAAAACCTCCACTCCCTCTTTTGATCATACATTGTCGGGCATTCGCACCTTTTCTTACCCGCTTTTTACAAACCATGGTCGGACTTTCACACCTTTTAGTAGCCGAACAACTCCGCTCCCGCTATTGATTGTGTACAGTCGGGTATTTTAACCTTTTCTTACCCGCTTTTTACCAACTATGGTTGGACATTCACACCTTCTTACAGCAGAACACCTCCGCTCCCTGTTTTGATTATGTATGGTTTGACATTCGCACCTTCTCTCACCCGCCTTTTACTATGGTCGGCCATTCACAGCTTCCTCTCCACCATACTTGTATGGTGGGATATTCACACCCACTTGCATCCGAAGACCTCCGCCCCCACTTTTGTTGATATTTAGTCGGTCATTCGCACCTTACCCGCTTTTGGCAAACTATGGCCTTCTTGCAGCCAAAAACCTCTGATCTCGCTTTTGATGATGTAAGGTTGGGCATTCAGACCTTGCTTCACCTGCTTTTCACCAAATATAGTCGGACATTCACACCCACTTGCATCCGAAGACCTCCGCCCCAAATTTTGTTGATATTTAGTCGGACATTCGCACCTTACCCGCTTTTGGCAAACTATGGCCTTCTTGCAGCCAAACACCTCTTTTCTCGCTTTTGATGATGTAAGGTTGGGCATTCAGACCTTGCTTCACCTGCTTTTCACCAAATATAGTCGGACATTCACACCTTCTTGCAGCCGAACACTTCCGCTCCACCTTTTAGTGTTCTATCACACCTTTTTTTCACCGCATTTTATACATTATGGTTGGAAATTTTCAACCACTCTCATCCGAAGACCTCTCCTCCCGCTTTTGTTAATATATTTGAACTTTAGTCGGACATTCAAACCTTCTTGCAGCTGAACCACCTCCGCTCCCTGTTTTGATCATATATGGTCTGGCAATACTACCTTTTCTTACCCGTTTGTGAGTAATTATGGCTGGACATTCACACCTACTTGCAGCCGAACACAACCTCTCTCGCTTTTGATGATGTATGGACCGGCATTCTTACCTTTTCTAACACATTTTTCAGCAATTATGGTCGGACATTCACACCTACTCACAGCCGAACAACTCCGCTCCCACTTATGATCATGTGTGGTTTGATTTTCGAAAATTTTCTTTCATGTTTTCTAGCAATTATTGATGGACATTTAGACCTTCTTGCAACTGAACACCACCTCTCCCGATTTTGATTATGTATGGACCGGCATTTTTACCTTTTCTAACACATTTTTCAGCAATTATGGTTGGAGATTCACACCTACTCACAGCCGAACAACTCCGCTACCGCATTTGATGGTGTATAGTCGGGCATTCTCACCCTTTCTCATCAGCTTTTTGCAAATTATGATCTGACATTCACACCTACTTGCAGTCGAACAGCTCTGCTCCCGCTTTTGATTATGTATGGTTGGATATTCGAACCTTTTCTTAACTGCTTTTTACAAACTTTGGTTGGACGTTCACACCTTCTTGTAGCCGAACACATGCACTCCTGCTTTTGATGATGTAAGGTTGGGCATTCAGACCTTGCTTCACCTGCTTTTCACCAAATATAGTCGGACATTCACACCTTCTTGCAGCCGAACACTTCCGCTTTTAGTGTTCTATGAGGCATTCACATATTTTTTTTCACCGTATTTTATAGATTATGGTTGGAAATTCTCACCCACTCTCATCCGAAGACCTCTCCTCCCGCTTTTGTTAATATATAGTCGGGCATTCGAACCTTTTCTTACCCGCTTTTTACAAATTATGGTCGAACATTCACACCTACTTGCAGCTGAATACTTCCGCTCCACCTTTTAGGTATGTTTGGTTGGCATTTGCACCTCTTTTTATACTGATTGCTGAAGATTAAGTTGTTCTTTCTCAAACTACAAATTTTTTTTAATTGTTGAAACTTGATTTGAAGTGGATAAATAAGGAGGTCAAACAGTTTTAAGTCAGGCTGATAGAAGGTATTAATTTTATAGCAAAATCTGTATTTCGTCATATGTCGAGAGATGCTTATTGCTGAAGAAGTTCTTTCTCATTCTACAAAGTACAACGTTGTTTATCGTTGAAACTTGATTAGACATGAATAAATATGAAGGACAAAGCAGTCTTAACTTGGTTTGAGTTAATGAATTCGTTTTATAGGAGAATCCGAATTCGTGCATAACTCATAAAATAGAGCTTATTTTCGGATTCCTGAAGAATGAGTCTGGTTCTTTCTCATAATACAAAGTTTGTTGTTTATTGTTGAAACTTCATCAGAAGTGAAGAAATAAATGAATGCCTATCAACAAATGTGGGATCTAAACTCTAGTGCTTCCTCTAAAATAATTTCCTTTCTCAATTTAGAAATGTGTGTGTGTAAGTCACAACACCCGTGACACCAAAACGGCTTTCTTTTCTCTACACTCTGCACTATGAGCACACACACCAAATCAGAAAGGCTTTTTTCTCTCTTTTCTACATTATGGACTGTGGGGACACAAAACCGCTCTCTCTCTTTTTTTTTTTTTATCGTGTGCCAGGGCGTTGTCTCACGTATTAGATTATGCTTAAGATACGACTGGGTTTATCAGTCACATCAGAATCCATACATACTGATCCTCCCGTAATAAAATGGTCGGATCTTATCAAACACACTTTGTTTCTTGTGACAATCAAGTCAGCGAAACAGCGTATACACGTCAAGACACTGAATCAAGTTTGCCACAAGAACTCATAAGTTTGGCAGTATTGCTCTGCCGTCAGCAATGATACACACATTTTATTTTCGTAAGACATGTGCAAGCACCTGTTCATCTACTGTTCTATCACTATGAATCAGTGATCTATTATCAATAAGGATACTTCTACAACTACTATCAAAGTATGTCCGGACTTCTTATGTTGTCAGTTGCTATATATGAATAAGTGGGTAGCTACTGACAAGCATTAAGCATGTCACACAGCCCAAACATATAACATTTCAGGACACACCACACAGTTAACAACCACAGTGAAGCGTGTCAAAGCCCAAACATGTAACATTCAACAGGACACTTACACAACACATTCAAATCAAACAGTCAGACAACATACAAGAACATATACCCCAGCCGGCATTGCTCCCTGCCTATTTTCGTACAGCACACTATGTGTGCGCACACCTTTATTCACAAACTCTTCAACTTATACTCTTTTACCGAAGCTGCTACAGCTCGATTGGCCGAATACCCTTTGATCCTATTTCGGTGAATTTGACATCTGCCTTACATATAACAGATTAGCGGTTTAGCAGTTTTAATTTAGTTTGAGTGAAGGAATTCATTTTATAGCAAAATCCGAAATCGTGAAGCACTCATGAAAGTAAGCTTATTCTCGGATTCCTGAAACTTTAGATTTGCTCTTTCTTTTACTGCAAAGTACAACGTTGTTTTTTTTGTTTAAATCTTTCTAGACATGGTAAATATTAAGGACAAAGCATTTTTCACATAGTTTGAGTGAAGGAATTCATTTTATAGATAAAATCCCAAGAGTCTGCTGAGAAAAGAGAGTGAATGCGAAGTAGACTTTAACACGGCTATGGGAGCGAGCCGAGTGTGGGCTAACCGGGAGAATTGCTTGAAAGAAACGCGACACCGAATGAGCGGTCAGAACAAAGCCTCAATACGGGATTCTCGTGGTGTTTTTGTTGCTGCCTTGTCTTTTGCACAGAGTAAAAGACAAGGCAGCCATCGAATAGGGCCCGATTGTTCCTACTTGGTCAGCCGAGGAGCAAGGGGGGGGGAGCAAGCGGCTGTGGAGAGCAGCACTAATGAGTTGTTTCTATTTTTGGCAGGCTTTACCTTTGCGGGTGAAGCCCTTTCTGTGTGTGCAAAAGAAATCTTCTTACTGTGCAGAGTGACTTCTCTGAGTAGAGTCGCCTTACTTGTTGCGACTGTGCCGATGTTCGAAGCTGGAGTGCAAAGTTGTTGCTTGAATGGTGCTTGCTGGAGCGTGCGGGAGTGCAAAGTTATACCATTTAAAAGGGCTGAAGAGTGCTCAGTGCAGCGGGTGGGCGACACTCTGGCCACCTTGAAAACCGAGGTTACATCCACTACCAGGGGCAGCCCAAGTTCTGCCGCAAGTGTGGTGAGCATGGGCACCTGGTTGAGGCTTGTACCAAGGTGTTATGTGGGAAGAGCAGAGAAATTGGGCAAACTTTTGGAGAGTGTCCAAATGGCAGGAAATGTAATCTCTGTGGAGAATTAAATCACCTCTTCAGAGATTGCCCTAAATCTTTTGCCAACAAATTAAAGACGGTAAAGCCACAGTCAAGCCAACAAAGAGAAGGACCAAAGGTGGCAGTTGGTGAACAAAGTGAAGAGGTTGACCCAATAAATTCAAACTTCCCGCCAAAAGCTTGGATTGGAAGTGAGGAGCAAAAAGGGGAGGGGCCTGTAGAAGCCTCACCACTCAGTGTTGAAGTCTGTGAGAATTCACAGGCAGAGGGTGGAGCTACGCTAAATGAGGAGGAAGAGCAGACAGGTGAGTCTAGTGAAGATACTCACCTCCCCGAAGGTCAACAGAAGATCAATTTGTTGATAGGCATTCATTTATTTCTTCACTTCTGATGAAGTTTCAACAATAAACAACAAACTTTGTATTATGAGAAAGAACCCGAATCATTCTTCAGGAATCCGAAAATAAGCTCTATTTTATGAGTTATGCACGAATTCGGATTCTCCTATAAAACGAATTCCTTAACTCAAACCAAGTTAAGACTGCTTTGTCCTTCATATTTATTCATGTCTAATCAAGTTTCAACGATAAACAACGTTGTACTTTGTAGAATGAGAAAGAACTTCTTCAGCAATAAGCATCTCTCGACATATGACGAAGTACAGATTTTGCTATAAAATTAATACCTTCTATCAGCCTGACTTAAAACAGTTTGTCCTCCTTATTTATCCACTTCAAATCAAGTTTCAACAAATAAAAAAATGTTGTAGTTTGAGAAAGTACAACTTAATCTTCAGCAATCAGTATAAAAAGAGGTGCAAATGCCAACCATACATACCTAAAAGGTGGAGCGGAAGTATTCAGCTGCAAGTAGGTGTGAATGTTCGACTATAATTTGTAAAAAGCGGGTAAGAAAAGGTTCGAATGCCCAACTATATATTAACAAAAGCGGGAGGAGAGGTCTTCGGATGAGAGTGGGTGAGAATTTCCAACCATAATCTATAAAATACGGTGAAAAAAAATATGTGAATGCCTCATAGAACACTAAAAGCGGAAGTGTTCGGCTGCAAGAAGGTGTGAATGTCCGACTATATTTGGTGAAAAGCAGGTGAAGCAAGGTCTGAATGCCCAACCTTACATCATCAAAAGCGAGATCAGAGGTGTTTGGCTGCAAGAAGGCCATAGTTTTCCAAAAGCGGGTAAGGTGCGAATGTCCGACTAAATATCAACAAAATTTGGGGCGGAGGTCTTCGGATGCAAGTGGGTGTGAATATTCCACCATACAAGTATGGTGGAGAGGAAGCTGTGAATAGCCGACCATAGTTTGGAAAAAGCGGGTAAGAAAAGGTTTGAATGCCCGAACATACACCATCAAAAGAGGGAGCGGAGGTGTTCCGCTGTACGAAGGTGTGAATGTCCGACCATACTTGGTAAAAAGCGGGTAAGAAAAGGTTAAAATACCCGACTGTACACAATCAATAGCGGGAGCGGATGTGTTCGGCTACAAGAAGATGTGAAAGTCCGACCATGGTTTGTAAAAAGCGGGTAAGAAAAGGTGCGAATGTCCGACAATGTATGATCAAAAGAGAGAGCGGAGGTTTTCGGATACAAGAAGGTTTGAATGTCCCACCATAGTTTGTAAAAAGCGGGTAAGAAAAGGTTCGAATGCCCGACTATACACCATCAAAAGCGGGAGCAGAGGTGTTCCGTTGTAAGACGGTGTGAATGTCCGACCATAGTTGGTAAAAAGCGGGTAAGAAAAGGTTAAAATACCCGACTGTACACAATCAATAGCGGGAGCGGAGTTGTTCGGCTACAAGAAGGTGTGAAAGTCCGACCATGGTTTGTAAAAAGCAGTTAAGAAAAGGTTCGAATGCCCAACCAAACATAATCAAAAGCGGGAGCAGAGCTGTTCGACTGCAAGTAGGTCCAACTGAATGTCCAACCATAATTTGTAAAAACCGGGTAAGAAAAGTCTCGAAAGCCCGACTATACATCATCAAAAGCGGGAGCGGAGGTGTTCAGCTGCAAGAAGGTGTGAATGTTCGACTAAAATTTGTAAAAAGCTGGTAAGACAAGGAGCGATGTCCCGACATTGTATGATCAAAAGCGGGAGCGGAGGTGTCCAGCTGTGAGTAGGTGTGAATGTCCGACCATAATTGCTGAAATGTGTTAGAAGAGGTAAGAATACTGAACCATACATCATCAAAAGCGGTAGAGGTGGTGTTCGGCTGCAAGAAGGTGTGAAAGTCCGACAATGTTTTGTAAAAAGCGGGTAATAAAAGGTTCGAATGCCCGAATATACATCATCAAAAGCGGAAGCGGAGGTGTTCGGATGCAAGAAGGTGTGAACGTCCGACCAAAGTTTGTAAAAAGCAGTGAAAAGCGGGATTTTGCTTATAAAATGCATTACTTCACTCAAACTATGTTAAAACTGATTTGTCCTTCATATTAACCATGTCTAGAAAGATTTAAACAAAAAAACAACGTTGTACTTTGCAGTAAAAGAAAGAGCAAATCTAAAGTTTCAGGAATCCGAGTATAAGCCTGCTTTCATGAGTTCTGCACGATTTCGGATTTTGCTATAAAATGAATTGCTTTGCTCAAACCAAGTTAAAACTGCTTTGTCCTTCCATATTCATCAATGTCTAGATCGACTTCAACAAAGAAAAACATTGGACTTTGCAGTAGAAGAAGTTGAAATCCATCTACACATTGATAAATATGAAGGACAAAGCAGTTCCCACTTGCCCATAAGAAAATAAGCTTATTCTCGGATTCCTGATCCTTCAGTTTTGCTCTTTCTTCTACTGCAAAATACAATGTTGTTCTTTGTTGAAGTCGATCTAGACATTGATAAATATGAATGAAAAAGCAGTTTTAACTTGGTTTGAGTGAATGAATTCATTTTATACATAAAATCCGAAATCGTGCAGAACTCATGAAAAAAAGCTTATTCTCGGATTCCTAAAACTTTTGATTGGCTCTTTCTTTTACTGCAAAGTACAACGTTGTTTTTTTGTTTAAATCTATCGAGACATTGATAAATATGAAGGTAAAAGCCGTTTTAACATAGTTTGAGTGAAGGAATTGATTTTATAGATAAAATCCCAAATCATGCAGAACTCCTCAAAAGGGGCGTATGGCTTAATCACAAGTGTGGCTATTTCTCATTCAGGGTAGTATGAGGAAGTTTATGCTTGAAATATATGTAGAAATGGGTACATATGAAGGACAAAGCAGTGTTAACTTAGTTTGAGTGAAGGAATTCATTTTATACATAAAATCCCAAATCATGCAGAACGTATGAAAAGAAGCTTATTCTCGGATTCCTGATCCTTCAGTTTTGCTCTTTCTTCTACTGCAAAATACAATGTTGTTCTTTGTTGAAGTCGATCTAGACATTGATAAATATGAAGGAAAAAGCAGTTTTAACTTGGTTTGAGTGAATGAATTCATTTTATACATAAAATCCGAAATCGTGCAGAACTCATGAAAATAAGCTTATTCTCGGATTCCTAAACCTTTTGATTTGCTCTTTCTTTTATTGCAAAGTACAACGTTGTTTTTTGTTGAAATCTATCTAGACATTGATAAATACCAGCCGAAACTCTGCTGCCGCTTTTGATAATTTATGGTTGGGCATTCTTACCTTTTCTTACCCGCTTTTTACAAATTATGATCTTACATTCACACCTACTTGCAGTCGAACACCTTCTCATCCACTTATGATCATGTGCGGTTGGGCTTTCGCACCTTTTCTTACCCATTTTTCAGTAATTATGGGTGGACATTCAGACCTTCTTGCAGCCGAAAACCTCCGCTCCTCTTTTGATCATACATTGTCGGGCATTCACACCTTGTCTTACCCGCTTTTTACAAACTTTAGTCGGACATTCAAACCTTCTTGCAGCTGAACCACCTCCGCTCCCTGTTTTGATCATATATGGTCTGGCAATAGTACCTTTTCTTACCCGTTTGTGAGTAATTATGGCTGGACATTCACACCTACTTGCAGCCGAACACAACCTCTCCCGCTTTTGATGATATATGGTCCGGCATTCTTACCTTTTCTAACACATTTTTCAGCAATTATGGTCGGACATTCACACCTACTCACAGACGAACACCTCCGCTCCCACATTTGATAGTGTATAGTCGGGCATTCTCACCCTTTCTCATCAGCTTTTTGCAAATTATGATCTGATATTCACACCTACTTGAAGTCGAGCAGCTCTGCTCCCGCTTTTGATTATGTTCGGTTGGATATTCAAACCTTTTCTTAACTGCTTTTTACAAACTTTGGTCGGACGTTCACACCTTCTTGCAGCCGAACACCTCCGCTTCCGCTTTTGATGGTATATATTCGGGTATTCGAACCTTCTCTTACCCGCTTTTTACAAACCATGGTTGGACTTTCATACCTTCTTGTAGCTGAACAACTCCACTCCTGCTTTTGATGATTTATGGTTGGACAATCGCATCTTTTCCTACCCATTTTTCAGTAATTATGGGTGGATATTCACACCTTCTTGCAGCTGAACACCTCCTCTCCCGCTAATGATCATGTAAGGTTTGATATTCGAAAATTTTCTTTCATGTTTTAAAGCAATTATTAATGGACATTCACACCTACTTGCAGCCGAACACCACCTCTCCCGCTTTTGATGATGTATGGACCGGCATTCTTACCTTTTCTAACACATTTTTCAGCAATTATGGTTGGAGAATCACACCTACTCACAGCCGAACAACTCCGCTACCGCAT
Organism: Leuresthes tenuis; assembly: GCF_036924035.1. NCBI lineage: Eukaryota > Metazoa > Chordata > Actinopteri > Atheriniformes > Atherinopsidae > Leuresthes > Leuresthes tenuis. The sequence continues at coordinate 27,996,913 of NW_027325372.1, read as the reverse complement.
TTGATGGTGTATATTCGGGATTTCTCACCCTTTCTCATCAGCTTTTTGCAAATTATTCTCTGACATTCACACCTACTTGCAGTCGAACAGCTCTGCTCCCGCTTTTGATTATGTTTGGTTAGATATTCGAACCTTTTCTTAACTGCTTTTTCACAAACTTTGGTCGGACGTTCACACCTTCTTGCAGCCGAACACCTACGCTTCCGGTTTTGATAGTGTATATTCGGGCATACGAACCTTTTCTTACCCGCTTTTTACAAACCATGGTTGGACTTTCACACCTTCTCTTAGCTGAACAACTCCGCTCCCTCTTTTGATTGTGTACAGTCGGGTATTTTAACCTTTTCTTACCCGCTTTTTACCAACTATGATCGGACATTCACACCGTCTTACAGCGGAACACCTCCGCTACCTCTTTTGATGATGTATGTTCGGGCATTCGAACCTTTTCTTACCCGCTTTTTAAAACCAGGGTCGGACTTTCACACCTTTTAGTAGCCGAACAACTCCGCTCCCGCTATTGATTGTGTACAGTCGGGTATTTTAACCTTTTCTTACCCGCTTTTTACCAACTATGGTCGGACATTCACACCTTCTTACAGCGGAACACCTCCGCTCCCTCTTTTGATGGTGTATGTTTGGGCATTCAAACCTTTTCTTACCCGCTTTTTACAAACTATGGTCGGACATTCAAACCATCTTGTAGCCGAACACATCCACTCGTGCATTTGATGATGTATGGTTGGGAATTCGCACCTTTTCTTACCCATTTTTCAGTAATTATGGGTGGACATTCACACCTTCTTGCATATGAACACCTCCTCTCCCGCTTATTATCATGTGCGGTTTGATATTCGAAAATTCTCTTTCATGTTTTCTAGCAATTATTGATGGACATTCAGACCTTCTTGCAGCTGAACACCTCCGCTCCAGCTTTTGATGGTGTATAGTCGGGCTTTCGAGCCTTTTCTTCCCCGGTTTTTACAAATTATGGTTGGACATTCAGACCTTCTTTCAGCCGAAAACCTCCGCTCCCTCTTTTGATCATACATTGTCGGGCATTCGCACCTTTTCTTACCCGCTTTTTACAAACTTTAGTCGGACATTAACACCTCCTTGCAGCTTAACCACCTCCGCTCCCTGTTTTGATCATATATGGTCTGGCAATAGTACCTTTTCTTACCCGTTTGTGAGTAATTATGGCTGGACATTCACACCTACTTGCGGCCGAACACCACCTCTCCCGCTTTTGATGATGTATGGACCGGCATTTTTACCTTTTCTAACACATTTTTCAGCAATTATGGTTGGAGATTCACACCTACTCACAGCCGAACACCTCCGCTCCCGCATTTGATGGTGTATATTCGGGCATACGAACCTTTTCTTACCCGCTTTTTACAAACCATGGTCGGACTTTCACACCTTCTTGTAGCTGAACAACTCCGCTCCCTCTTTTGATTGTGTACAGTCGGTTATACAAACCTGTTCTTACCCGCTTTTTACAAACTATGGTCGGACAGTCAAACCTTCTTGTAGCCGAACACATCCACTCCTGCTTTTGATGATGTATGGTTGGGCATTCGCACCTTTTCTTACCCATTTTTCAGTAATTATGGGTGGATATTCACACCTTCTTGCAGCGGATTCGAAAATTTTCTTTCATGTTTTATAGCAATTATTGATGGACATTCATACCTTCTTGAAGCCGAACACTTCCACTCCTGCTTTTGATGATGTATGGTTGGGCATTCGAACCTACTTGTTGCCCGTTTTTCATTAATTATGGGTGGACATTCACACCTTGTCGCAGCCAAACACCTCCGCTCCCTGTTTTGATCATGTATGTTTTGACATTCGCACCTTTTCTCACCTGCTTTTTACTATTGTCGGCCAATCACAGCTTCCTCTCCACCATACTTGTATGGTAGGAAATTCTCACCCACTCTCATCCGAAGACCTCTCCTCCCGCTTTTGTTAATATTTAGTCGGGCATTCGAACCTTTTCTTACCCACTTTTTACAAATTATGGTCGAACATTCACACCTACTTGCAGCTGAATACTTCCGCTCCACCTTTTAGTGATGTATGGTTGGCATTTGCACCTTTTGTTACCCTCTTTTTATACTGATTGCTGAAGATTAAGTTGTTCTTTCTCAAACTACAATTTTTTTTTAATTGTTGAAACTTGATTTGAAGTGGATAAATAAGGAGGACAAACAGTTTTAAGTCACGCTGATAGAAGAAATTAATTTTATAGCAAAATCTGTATTTCGTCATATGTCGAGAGATGCTTATTGCTGAAGAAGTTCTTTCTCATTCTACAAAGTACAACGTTGTTTATCATTGAAACTTGATTAGACATGAATAAATATGAAGGACAAAGCAGTCTTAACTTGGTTTGAGTTAATTAATTCGTTTTATAGGAGAATCCGAATTCGTGCTTATTTTCGGATTCCTGAAGAATGAGTCTGGTTCTTTCTCATAATACAAAGTTTGTTGTTTATTGTTGAAACTTCATCAGAAGTGAAGAAATAAATGAATGCCTATCAACAAATGTGGGATCTAAACTCTACTGCTTCCTCTAAAATAATTTCTTTTCTCAATTCAGAAATGTGTGTGTGTAAGTCACAACACCCGTGACACCAAAACGGCTTTCTTTTCTCTCTTTTCTCTACACTCTGCACTATGAGCACACACACCAAATCAGAAAGGCTTTTTTCTCTCTTTTCTACATTATGGACTGTGGGGACACAAAACCGCTCTCTCTTTTTTTTTTTGATTGTGTGCCAGGGCGTTGTCTCACGTATTAGATTATGCTTAAGATACGAATGGGTTTATCAGTCACATCAGAATCCATACATACTGATCCTCCCGTAATAAAATGGTCGGATCTTATCAAACACACTTTGTTTCTTGTGACAATCAAGTCAGCGAACACCTCCTCTCCCGCTTATGATTATGTGCGGTTTGACATTCGAAAATTTTCTTTCATGTTCTATAGCAATTATTGATGGACATTCATACCTTCTTGAAGCCGAACACATCCACTCCTGCTTTTGATGATGTATGGTTGGGCATTTGAACCTACTTGTTGCCCGTTTTTCATTAATTATGGGTGGACATTCACACCTTGTCGCAGCCAAACACCTCCGCTCCCTGTTTTGATCATGTATGTTTTGACATTCGCACCTTTTCTCACCTGCTTTTTACTATTGTCGGCCAATCACAGCTTCCTCTCCACCATACTTGTATGGTAGGAAATTCCACTCTCATCCGAAGACCTCTCCTCCCGCTTTTGTTAATATTTAGTCGGGCATTCGAACCTTTTCTTACCCACTTTTTACAAATTATGTTCCTACTTGGTCAGCCGAGGAGCAAGGGGGGGGAGCAAGCGTCTCAACCAAGCAAAGCTCACCATGGGTAAGGTGGCTATGCCAACTAGCCTGATGCCCTGCTCCCGCAGTGATGGATAATCGTACTCTGGTTTCTCTTCATAACGTACAAGTCTTTCGCCTTTTACTAAAGATTTCTGTGGAGAGCAGCACTAATGAGTTGTTTCTATTTTTGGCAGGCTTTACCTTTGCGGGTGAAGCCCTTTCTGTCTGTGCAAAAGAAATCTTCTTACTGTGCAGAGTGACTTCTCTGAGTAGAGTCGCCTTACTTGTTGCGACTGTGCCGATGTTCGAAGCTGGAGTGCAAAGTTGTTGCTTGAATGGTGCTTGCTGGAGCGTGCGGGAGTGCAAAGTTATACCATTTAAAAGGGCTGAAGAGTGCTCAGTGCAGCGGGTGGGCGACACTCTGGCCACCTTGAAAACCGAGGTTACATCCACTACCAGGGGCAGCCCAAGTTCTGCCGCAAGTGTGGTGAGCATGGGCACCTGGTTGAGGCTTGTACCAAGGTGTTATGTGGGAAGAGCAGAGAAATTGGGCAAACTTTTGGAGAGTGTCCAAATGGCAGGAAATGTAATCTCTGTGGAGAATTAAATCACCTCTTCAGAGATTGCCCTAAATCTTTTGCAAACAAATTAAAGACGGTAAAGCCACAGTCAAGCCAACAAAGAGAAGGACCAAAGGTGGCAGTTGGTGAACAAAGTGAAGAGGTTGACCCAATAAATTCAAACTTCCCGCCAAAAGCTTGGATTGGAAGTGAGGAGCAAAAAGGGGAGGGGCCTGTAGAGGCCTCACCACTCAGTGTTGAAGTCTGTGAGAATTCACAGGCAGAGGGTGGAGCTACGCTAAATGAGGAGGAAGAGCAGACAGGTGAGTCTAGTGAAGATACTCACCTCCCCGAAGGTCAACAGAAGGTCAATTTGTTGATAGGCATTCATTTATTTCTTCACTTCTGATGAAGTTTCAACAATAAACAACAAACTTTGTATTATGAGAAAGAACCAGAATCATTCTTCAGGAATCCGAAAATAAGCTCTATTTTATGAGTTATGCACGAATTCGGATTCTCCTATAAAACGAATTCCTTAACTCAAACCAAGTTAAGACTGCTTTGTCCTTCATATTTATTCATGTCTAATCAAGTTTCAACGATAAACAACGTTGTACTTTGTAGAATGAGAAAGAACTTCTTCAGCAATAAGCATCTCTCGACATATGACGAAGTACAGATTTTGCTATAAAATGAATTCCTTCTATCAGCCTGACTTAAAACTGTTTGTCCTCCTTATTTATCCACTTCAAATCAAGTTTCAACAAATAAAAAAATGTTGTAGTTTGAGAAAGTACAACTTAATCTTCAGCAATCAGTATAAAAAGAGGTGCAAATGCCAACCATACATACCTAAAAGGTGGTAATCGAGCTGTAGCAGCTTCGGTAAAAGAGTATAAGTTGAAGAGTTTGTGAATAAAGGTGTGCGCACACATAGTGTGCTGTACGAAAATAGGCAGGGAGCAATGCCGGCTGGGGTATATGTTCTTGTATGTTGTCTGACTGTTTGATTTGAATGTGTTGTGTAAGTGTCCTGTTGAATGTTACATGTTTGGGCTTTGACACGCTTCACTGTGGTTGTTAACTGTGTGGTGTGTCCTGAAATGTTATATGTTTGGGCTGTGTGACATGCTTAATGCTTGTCAGTAGCTACCCACTTATTCATATATAGCAACTGACAACATAAGAAGTCCGGACATACTTTGATAGTAGTTGTAGAAGTATCCTTATTGATAATAGATCACTAATTCATAGTGATAGAACAGTAGATGAACAGGTGCTTGCACATGTCTCACGAAAATAAAATGGGTGTATCATTGCTGATGGCAGAGCAATACTGCCAAACTTATGAGTTCTTGTGGCAAACTTGATTCAGTGTCTTGACGTGTATACGCTGTTTCGCTGACTTGATTGTCATAAGAAACAAAGTGTGTTTGATAAGATCCGACCATTTTATTACGGGAGGATCAGTATGTATGGATTCTGATGTGACTGATAAACCCATTCGTATCTTAAGCATAATCTAATACATGAGACAACGCCCTGGCACACGATAAAAAAAAAAAGAGAGAGAGAGCGGTTTTGTGTCCCCACAGTCCATAATGTAGAAAAGAGAGAAAAAAGCCTTTCTGATTTGGTGTGTGTGCTCATAGTGCAGAGTGTAGAGAAAAGAAAGCCGTTTTGGTGTCACGGGTGTTGTGACTTACACACACACATTTCTAAATTGAGAAAGGAAATTATTTTAGAGGAAGCACTAGAGTTTAGATCCCACATTTGTTGATAGGCATTCATTTATTTCTTCACTTCTGATGAAGTTTCAACAATAAACAACAAACTTTGTATTATGAGAAAGAACCAGAATCATTCTTCAGGAATCCGAAAATAAGCTCTATTTTATGAGTTATGCACGAATTCGGATTCTCCTATAAAACGAATTCCTTAACTCAAACCAAGTTAAGACTGCTTTGTCCTTCATATTTATTCATGTCTAATCAAGTTTCAACGATAAACAACGTTGTACTTTGTAGAATGAGAAAGAACTTCTTCAGCAATAAGCATCTCTCGACATATGACGAAGTACAGATTTTGCTATAAAATGAATTCCTTCTATCAGCCTGACTTAAAACTGTTTGTCCTCCTTATTTATCCACTTCAAATCAAGTTTCAACAAATAAAAAAATGTTGTAGTTTGAGAAAGTACAACTTAATCTTCAGCAATCAGTATAAAAAGAGGTGCAAATGCCAACCATACATACCTAAAAGGTGGAGCGGAAGTATTCAGCTGCAAGTAGGTGTGAATGTTCGACTATAATTTGTAAAAAGCGGGTAAGAAAAGGTTCGAATGCCCGACTATATATTAACAAAAGCGGGAGGAGAGGTCTTCGGATGAGAGTGGGTGAGAATTTCCAACCATAATCTATAAAATACGGTGAAAAAAAATATGTGAATGCCTCTTAGAACACTAAAAGCGGAAGTGTTCGGCTGCAAGAAGGTGTGAATGTCCGACTATATTTGGTGAAAAGCAGGTGAAGCAAGGTCTGAATGCCCAACCTTACATCATCAAAAGCGAGATCAGAGGTGTTTGGCTGCAAGAAGGCCATAGTTTTCCAAAAGCGGGTAAGGTGCGAATGTCCGACTAAATATCAACAAAATTTGGGGCGGAGGTCTTCGGATGCAAGTGGGTGTGAATATTCCACCATACAAGTATGGTGGAGAGGAAGCTGTGAATAGCCGACCATAGTTTGGAAAAAGCGGGTAAGAAAAGGTTTGAATGCCCGAACATACACCATCAAAAGAGGGAGCGGAGGTGTTCCGCTGTACGAAGGTGTGAATGTCCGACCATAGTTGGTAAAAAGCGGGTAAGAAAAGGTTAAAATACCCGACTGTACACAATCAATAGCGGGAGCGGAGTTGTTCGGCTACAAGAAGGTGTGAAAGTCCGACCATGGTTTGTAAAAAGCGGGTAAGAAAAGGTGCGAATGTCCGACAATGTATGATCAAAAGAGAGAGCGGAGGTTTTCGGATACAAGAAGGTTTGAATGTCCCACCATAGTTTGTAAAAAGCGGGTAAGAAAAGGTTCGAATGCCCGACTATACACCATCAAAAGCGGGAGCAGAGGTGTTCCGCTGTAAGACGGTGTGAATGTCCAACCATAGTTGGTAAAAAGCGGGTAAGAAAAGGTTAAAATACCCGACTGTACACAATCAATAGCGGGAGCGGAGTTGTTCGGCTACAAGAAGGTGTGAAAGTCCGACCATGGTTTGTAAAAACCGGGAAGAAAAGGCTCGAAAGCCCGACTATACACCATCAAAAAGAAGGTTTGAATGTCCATCAATAATTGCTTTAAAACAAGAAAGTAAATTTTCGAATATCAAACCGCACATGATCATAAGCGGGAGAGGAGGTGTTCTACCCATAATTCATGAAAAATGGGTAAAAAAAAGGTGCGAATGCCTAACAATACATTATCAAAAGCAGGTGTGAATGTCAGATCATAATTTGTAAAAAGCTGATGAGATAGTGTGAGAATGCCCGACTATACACCATCAAATGCGGGAGCGGAGGTGTTCGGCTCTGAGTAGGTGTGAATGTCCGACCATAATTGCTGAAGAATGTGTTAGAAAAGGTAAGAATGCTGGACCATACATCATCAAAAGCGGGAGAGGTGGTGTTCGGCTGCAAAAAGGTGTGACTGTTCGACTAAAGTTTGTAAAAAGTGGGTAAGACAAGGTGCGAATGCCTGACAATGTATGATCAAAAGCGGGAGCGGAGGTGTTCAGCTGCAAGAAGGTCTACATGTCCATCAATAATTGCTAGAAAACATGAAAGAAACTTTTCGAAAATCAAACCGCACATGATCATAAGTGGGATAGGAGGTGTTCAGCTGCAAGGTGTGAATGTCCACCCATAATTCCTGAAAAATGGGCAAAAAAAAGGTGTGAATGCCCAACCATACATCATCAAAAGCAGGAGTGGAAGTGTTCGGCTACAAGAAGGTGTGAACGTCCAACCAAAATATGTAAAAAGAAGTTAAGAAAAGGTTCGAATATCCAACCAAACATAATCAAAAGCGGGAGCAGAGCTGTTCGACTGCAAGTAGGTGTGAATGTCAGATCATAATTTGCAAAAAGCTGATGAGAAAGGGTGAGAATGCCCGACTATACACCATCAAATGCGGGAGCGGAGTTGTTCGGCTGTGAGTAGGTGTGAATCTCCGACCATAATTGCTGAAAAATGTGTTAGAAAAGGTAAGAATGCCGGTCCATACATCATCAAAAGCGAGAGAGGTTGTGTTCGGCAACGTGGATTCATGCCAGTCACTGTAAGAAGGTACCAGAACCAGTAGATGACTTCCACCCTGACATACATCAGCCTAACCAACACGCCCGGAAGGACAAAGATAAGAGTCAGCAGTAAAAGCTGTACTCCACCGGTGTGTTAAGTGCTAGTAACCTCTGACACCGAAGATTGAAACATCCTTACTGAGACCTGCGATGAAGATGATCATACACATGCTGTGAACCATGGAAGAAACTGTTTGTTGTTTGTATTTTCTTATTTGTAACCAGCATGTGCACATTGTATCTTGATTTCACAGGAAGCAATAATACAGGGCTGCTGTATTTTTCCCTGTGTGAAAGGCCTCATTGTATGTATCTCACCAAATGATTCAAATGACTCAAAGAACTTTTTTGCTTTCAAAATTTTTCCTCTAGTGACGCTGACTTAGAGAGGCATGAAGATAATCATATTTAATTGTTCATGTTTTGATTGTTTATCATTGGACCCTTTATCACTATGATGCCTGCATTTTAAACTCACGTTGTGTGCAAATGCAGGCTGATGTTTTACAGATAAAGTTATTATTTTCCTTGTTTCTTTTGGGTTGATTAATATAATGGTATTATTATAATCAAAAGGGAGGAATGTAATGGAAAATAATTCTTATATGCATTGTATTGAGTGTTACTGTGTATAACCTGCAAATGACTGAGCTGCAAGGTACCACCCTGCCCTGTTTTCTTAAATTCCTCTTTACAATGGTGGGCTTGTTATTATGAGATAGCTGCACTTTAGGGGGGACAGGGTTAGGCTGGTATTTACGAGTGTGTCTGGGTAACCTCAACTAATGGTTGGGGAGGAAAGTTAGAAGAACAATCAACTATACCCAAAAACAGATGACGTGATGAGTGGGCAATATAACTGTGTGTTTTTGCTTCAGTGGTCAGAGCAACTCTGTATTCTGTACTGTGTTGTTCTCTCTTGCAAGATATTATTATTAAAGCCTCTTATCTCCTCAAAAGAAAATAACTGACTCCCCAAGTGCAAGTGTCAGGACAAATGATCAAACTTCTCCAAGCTTCAGTCTGCAGAGAGGTACAAGACAGGGTTGCCCACTTTCGCCCTCACTTTTTGCTATTTTCATCGAACCTTTAGCAGCTGCTATCAGACAAGATAGAAATATTAAAGGCATCCAACCCCAAAATATTGAGCATAAAATAAGTCTTTATGCTGATGATGTATTACTTTTCCTTCAGAACTCACAGACGTCTCTCACTCACACGATCACACTCATAAATAAATTCTCAGCACTTTCTGACTACTCTATCAATTGGTCTAAGACCACAGTTCTGCCCATTAACTATAGGGACCAGAATATACCTGCGATCACTTTACAGTCAGGAAATATTAGATATTTAGGCATAAACATTTCCTCCAGGCTCTCAGAGCTAACAAAGCTAAATTATGTGCAATTATTAAAGACAGTAGAGGACGATCTCTCTCGTTTGAAGTCCTTACCTATATCACTTATGGGGAGAGTTACAACCATTAAAATGATGATACTACCAAAAGGTAACTATTTGTTCTCAATGATCCCCATAAAACCATCTGCTACTTGGTTTAAGTCACTAGGTTCATGCATCTCCAAATTTCTGTGGAAAAACAAACCACCACGTATTAGTTTAAAAACCTTACAGAAGACCAAGGACAGTGGTGGATTAGATTTACCTAATTTTCAGCACTATTCATAAAGTTAGTGTTAGTGTATCTGATCTCCCTCTCGGATAGTTTCTGGCTGATGTAAAGCACTGGGCGGTCAACGCCCCGCACCTGCTGGGAAAGAACAGCCCCCGACCCCCTTCCCGATGCATCAGTCTGCAGGACAAATGGGAGAGAGGAGTTAGGTGTGTGGAGAAGAGGCTCCCCACAGAGGGTCTGCTTTACCCTCTCAAGTGACACCTGGCACTGCTTCGTCCACCGGACCGGATCAGAGGCACCTTTTCGCGAAGTTGGGAATAAATCGCCGGTAATATCCGGCCAGCCCCAAAAACCGCCTCACCTCTTTCTTGATCTTAGGTTTTGGGCAGGCTGCAATCGCTGCTGTCTTGTCTACCTGTGGACGCACCTGTCCGCCGCCCAAGTGGTACCCCAGATACCGTACCTCCCTCCATCCAACTGCACACTTCTTTGGGTTGGCCGTGAGCCCCGCCTGCCGCAGTGACTCCAGCACTGCCGCCATCTGCTGAACATGCTCCGCCCAGCTGTTGCTATGGATGATGACGTCATCCAGGTAAGCGGCAGCATACGCAGGAACTTACATCATGAAAAGCGAGATCAGAGGTGTTTGGCTGAGAGAAGGCCACAGTTTGCGATGCAATAATTAAAGGCCTCATGCCAGATGTCGCCACTGAAGTAAAGAACATTTACGTGGGATGGTGTGAGGGTCCTCGTTTGGCTGACGTTCGCCGATATGCTCGCCATGCTCATAACCAAGTTGAGACGCGTAAGACAACCAAAAGGGACAAGTGTGAAAAGGAGCTGCATTTGGCAGCCATGACCATGTATTCCGCAGTGTGTGTAAACAGAGGACGAGGCCGAAGTCGAAGACGTGGACGTGTGGGAGTGGAGGTCGAAATGGGCCACGCCAGAGCTATGATCCGAATATTTGTTTTTACTGTGGCCAGACTGGACAGCTGAAAAGTGATGAAATTGGGCAAAAGGCTGACTGAGGGTGGGAGGCAGGTTCTGGACGTCACGCGGCAGCGGAGCCTCCACTAATGGGTGATAGCACAAACACACTCACACATTTTTCCTGCTCTGTGTAGTGAAGAAACGCTTGCTGACTGTGATTCACGTAGTAAAGTTTTGCATGCTATTTCCGTCCTAGAGCAAAGATATTTCTCTCAGAATATAGGAAATTATGTTCATCAGTAGTGACGTCAGGGGAGTTTGATTGTCCTCCAAAGTTAAGTGGAAACCACGTTTACTGTATGTCTGCATGAGGCCAGGTTGTGAAGGAGAAAATGACAATGCCCATTGCGTGTTGTCACTCCTGATGAGCTCTCCTTCAAACACTCATTTTTGTTATCAGAGTTGTGTCCCATTAACCTGATGGGCTGTGATCTCATGTGTAAATTAGGCATTATTTTAACTTCTACACCAGAGGGTGTTAAGGTTATGTTACAGCCTGACAAAGTTTTCACAGCAGTGCAGTTTGATTCATCGGCACTTACATATGCTTATGAGTGGAAACTTCCCAGCTCTCCTTTTTCACAACAACTAGTGGAAGAAGCAAAAGCGTTAGTTTCACCCCTTTCTGATTTCATGCAACCTACTGATTTGCACTGCACATCACACATTTCTTTGGGGCTATGAGAAGAAGTGAAAAAATATGTGCGCCTACTTTATTGGCTGTGTCGCTCACTCCAGAGCACTTCGATTTTTTAATGTTTGTGGTACTCGCCCTCACATTTCCTTGGCCAAACGTACACACTGGCAGTGACAAGGTGTGGGAGAGTTTGTTGCTACATGTCAGAAAGAAATGGAGTGGACCGTTTCACCTGCTGATCCAAATTTTATGTTTTCTGAACGATTGTCAGCATACAAATAAACATTTTTGAGTACAATGCATTGTCAAAGAACTGTGGACTTAATTCCTACCACAGAATCACATTTTGAAGCATGTTTTTTATCTGAAACAGATTTGTCTTCGATACCCATGTTGGCTGAAGTGCCCAATGATCTTTGGGCTAAGAGCAAATATGATGTGGGGTTGATAAAAGGCTGTGAACCAGTAATTGTCACCCCTAAATCAGACTTTTGTCCATGTAAAAAACAATACCCTTTTAAGCCTGAAGCAATTAAAGGGATTAAACCTGTTTTTCAATCTTTTCAGAAAACAGGCGTTATTGTTCCTTTTGAAAATTCACCTGTGCTTACTCCATTGTTTCCTGTTAAAAAGATTAAAGATGCTGGCCAGCCAGATGAATGGCGTTTTGTACAGGACCTCCAAGCGGTGAATGCTGCAGTTCAGCCACATGCTCCTACTGTGCCCAACCCACACACTATTTTGTCTCAAATTACATCAGATGCACAGTTTTTCTCAGTGGTTGACTTGTCGCCAGTGCACCCTGATAGCCCATTTTGGTTTGCTTTTTAGTTTGAAGGGAGATCTTGGACTTTTACCCGGTTATGCCAGGGGTACTGTGAAAGTCCCACTATTTACAATGCTGCCCTCAAAGCTAGTCTGGATTAACTTCAATCAACCACAGGCTCTGCTCTTTTGCAGTATGTGGATGACATCCTTTTATGTAGTCCATCTAAACAACAGTGTGAAAAAGACCAAATGACTCAAATAACTTTCTTGCTTTCAAAATCTTTCCTCTGTGAATCAGTGAATCTGTTGAAACATCTTCATTCTTATGGCCATAAAGCCAGCCTTTCTAAGTTACAGTTTGTACAGGACGAATGTGTACAATGTGCACATGCTGGTTACAAATAAGAAAGTACAAACAACAAACAGTTTCTGCCATGGTTCACAGCATGTGTATGATCACCTTCATCGCAGGTCTCAGTAAGGATGTTTCAATCTTCGGTGTCAGAGGTTACTAGCACTTAACACACCGGTGGAGTACAGCTTTTACTGCTGACTCTTATCTTTGTCCTTCCGGGCGTGTTGGTTAGGCTGATGTATGTCAGGGTGGAAGTCATCTACTGGTTCTGGTACCTTCTTACAGTGACTGGCATGAATCCAGGTTGCTCTCTCTGCAACTTTAACAGCTGTATGAGTGACCAGTAGTACCTGGAACGGGCCTTGCCAACGTTTGGACTTCCAATGTTTCCTGCGAAGTTCCTTCACCACCTGTCATCTGGTTGGAGTGGTGTGTTTTCTGTGGCTGGAAGGGCTGCTTTTACTGTCTGTGAAACTTGAGATAGAACAGTGGAAAGGTTTCGACAGTAAGACAACATAGCATCATCACAAACAGTTGTGGAAGGGAGGGGTCTGGTTACAGGTCCCAATCCCAGGTTAGGAGGTCTGCCAAATAAAATTTCAAATGGGCTGAGATTCACTTGAGCTCTGATTCTCATTCTCATGTAGGTAAGCACAATAGGTAATACTTTTGTCCATGGCAGACCTGTTTCTTCACAACATTTGGCTAACTTGGACTTTAATGTACCATTTTCTCTTTCCACAGCACCTCCACTCTGTGGATGATAAGCACAGTGTGTGCGCAAGGTTATTCCCAGGAATTTACCAACCTCAGTCAATGCAGTGTTTACAAAATGTGTGCCATTATCACTGCTGATCTTCTCTGGAATGCCCCATCTAGGAATGATTTCTGTTTAGCAGTGCTTTAGTCACTGCATTACTGTTTGCATGTTTTGCAGGGAAAACTTCAACCCATTTACTAAACACGTCCACTATTACTAGTGCATATTTCTTTCCTTCAGCTGGTGTGAGTTCAACAAAATCCATCATCAAATGTTCAAAAGGTTTCTCTGGTGGAGGGTGTGCAACTTGCGATGTGTGTAATGCCTTTCCTACATTATGTGTGGCACAAACCATACATGACTGACAGTATTTTTGCGCATATGAACTGAACCCTTTTGTGAACCACTGAGCAGTGAGTGCATTCAGCATCCCCCCTTTTGACACATGGTCCAACCCATGTGTCAATTTTGAAAAATGAGGAAAAAAATGTTTAGGTAGACAGGGTTTACCATCAGGTCCCATCCAAACACCATCCATATGAGTTGCACCCACAGAGGACCAAATGCGTCCAGAGGACCAAATTTCATCTGCAGAGGCAAAAGTTTGCAAAGCATGGAGATCTGTGAGGGAGTCTTCTGCCTGCAAAGAGAGGGAAGCGAAAACAGGAAAAAAATTAGCTGCTTGCTTAGCTGCAGCATCAGCTCTGGCATTGCCACAAGCAACAGGATCGTCTGAGTTAGTGTGAGCCGCACACTTACAGACCGAGATTGCTGTAGGCAAAAGGATCACATCAAGAAGATCAGAAACCTGCTTGGAGTTCAGAATAGTTTTACCATCTGATTTAAGGAAATGCCTGTGTTTCCACAGCGCACCAAAGTCATGAACAACACCAAAAGCATATCTGGAATCTGTGTAAATAGTGACAGACTTACCAGCTGCCAACTTACAAGCTTCAGTAAGTGCAATAAGCTCAGTAGTTTGAGCAGAGAAATGTTTAGGAAGAGAACCAGACAACAAAGTGTCATGTGAAGAACATACTGCAAACCAAACACAGTTAGTACCTGTGGCTGGATCACGCAAAGCTGATCCATCTACAAAAAGAATCATGTCAGAGTTTGGAAGAGGAGTCTCTAAAAGACAGGTCGGGGTGTACAAACTTGTTCCAAAACAGCTTCACAGTCATGAGGCTCCCCATCCTCAGGAGTCGGAAGCAAAGTAGCAGGATTCAGAACAGTACAACGTTTAACAGTGACATTTGGCATATCACAGAGGTGTATCTGAGCCAACAAGCAGTTGAAAGATGTGAAGTTTTCTGCTCGAGAAGAATAATGGCAACAGCATGAGGAACCAAAACAGTCAAATTAGCGTAGCCCACAATATCTTGGGAGGCCAGGACAGCTTTCTCTGCAGCTGCAACAACACGAAGACAACCAGGCAGGCCTGCAGCCACAGAGTCCAGTTTTGCTGAGAAATGAGCCACTGGCCTTTGCCTGCCCCATGTTCCTGCATAAGAACAGATGTCATGCTTCTCATCAACTGCCTGTATGAAAGGTTTATGAGGATCTGGAATGCCAAGTGTTGGTGCTGTTTGAAGAGCCAGCTTAAGCTGACTAAAGGCTGATTCAGCCTCAGGAGTCCATGGAACACGATCAGCTGACTGGAGGCCTTTACCATGGATAAGAGCACCTAAGAGAGCTTCGAGAAAAGAGTAGTTAGGAATAAAGTTCCTGCAGTAAGATGTTATACCTAAGAATGACATAAGCTGTTTTTTAGTAACCGGTTTAGGAATGATCTGAACTGCAGCAACATGTTTAGGAGAAAGTGAGCGCCCATCCTTAGAAATCACATGACCCAAAAAGGTGACTTCGTCCTGTACAAACTGTAAATTAGAAAGGCTGGCTTTATGGCCATAAGAATGAAGATGTTTCAACAGATTCACTGTCTTTTTCACACTGTTGTTTAGATGGACTACATAAAAGGATGTCATCCACATACTGCAAAAGAGCAGAGCCTGTGGTTGATTGAAGTTAATCCAGACTAGCTTTGAGGGCAGCATTGTAAATAGTGGGACTTTCACAGTACCCCTGGCATAACCGGGTAAAAGTCCAAGATCTCCCTTCAAACTAAAAAGCAAACCAAAATGGGCTATCAGGGTGCACTGGCGACAAGTCAACCACTGAGAAAAACTGTGCATCTGATGTAATTTGAGACAAAATAGTGTGTGGGTTGGGCACAGTAGGAGCATGTGGCTGAACTGCAGCATTCACCGCTTGGAGGTCCTGTACAAAACGCCATTCATCTGGCTGGCCAGCATCTTTAATCTTTTTAACAGGAATCAATGGAGTAAGCACAGGTGAATTTTCAAAAGGAACAATAACGCCTGTTTTCTGAAAAGATTGAAAAACAGGTTTAATCCCTTTAATTGCTTCAGGCTTAAAAGGGTATTGTTTTTTACATGGACAAAAGTCTGATTTAGGGGTGACAATTACTGGTTCACAGCCTTTTATCAACCCCACATCATATTTGCTCTTAGCCCAAAGATCATTGGGCACTTCAGCCAACATGGGTATCGAAGACAAATCTGTTTCAGATAAAAAACATGCTTCAAAATGTGATTCTGTGGTAGGAATTAAGTCCACAGTTCTTTGACAATGCATTGTACTCAAAAATGTTTTTTTGTATGCTGACAATCGTTCAGAAAACATAAAATTTGGATCAGCAGGTGAAACGGTCCACTCCATTTCTTTCTGACATGTAGCAACAAACTCTCCCACACCTTGTCACTGCCTGTGTGTACGTTTGGCCAAGGAAATGTGAGGGCGAGTACCACAAACATTAAAAAAATCGAAGTGCTCTGGAGTGAGCGACACAGCCAATAAAGTAGGCGCACATATTTTTTCACTTCTTCTCATAGTCATTGTCAGGCCCCAAAGAAATGTGTGATGTGCAGTGCAAATCAGTAGGTTGCATGAAATCAGAAAGGGGTGAAACTAACGCTTTTGCTTCTTCCACTAGTTGTTGTGAAAAAGGAGAGCTGGGAAGTTTCCACTCATAAGCATATGTAAGTGCCGATGAATCAAACTGCACTGCTGTGAAAACTTTGTCAGGCTGTAACATAACCTTAACACCCTCTGGTGTAGAAGTTAAAATAATGCCTAATTTACACATGAGATCACAGCCCATCAGGTTAATGGGACACAACTCTGATAACAAAAATGAGTGTTTGAAGGAGAGCTCATCAGGAGTGACAACACGCAATGGGCATTGTCATTTTCTCCTTCACAACCTGGCCTGATGCAGACATACAGTAAACGTGGTTTCCACTTAACTTTGGAGGACAATCAAACTCCCCTGACGTCACTACTGATGAACATAAGTTCCTATATTCTGAGAGAAATATCTTTGCTCTAGGACGGAAATAGCATGCAAAACTTTACTACGTGATATGATGTATTTTAAATTATGATCTGACATTCACACCTGCTTTTGATAATGTATTGTTAGGCATTCGCACCTTTGTTTTACCCATTTTTCATGAATTATGGGTAGACATTCACACCTTCTTGCAGCCGAACACCTCCTCTCCCGCTTATGATCATGTGCGGTTTGATATTCGAAAATTGACTTTCTTGTTTTAAAGCAATTATATATGGACATTCAAACCTTCTTTTTGATGGTGTATAGTCGGGCTTTCGAGCCTTTTCTTCCCGGTTTTTACAAACCATGGTTGGACTTTCACACCGTCTTGTAGCCGAACAACTCCGCTCCCGCTATTGATTGTGTACAGTCGGGTATTTTAACCTTTTCTTACCCGCTTTTTACCAACTATGGTCGGACATTCACACCGTCTTACAGCGGAACACCTCTGCTCCCGCTTTTGATGGTGTATAGTCGGGCATTCGAACCTTTTCTTACCCGCTTTTTACAAACTATGGTGGGACATTCAAACCTTCTTGTATCCGAAAACCTCCGCTCTCTCTTTTGATCATACATTGTCGGACATTCGCACCTTTTCTTACCCGCTTTTTACAAACCATGGTCGGACTTTCACACCTTCTTGTAGCCGAACAACTCCGCTCCCGCTATTGATTGTGTACAGTCGGGTATTTTAACCTTTTCTTACCCGCTTTTTACCAACTATGGTCGGACATTCACACCTTCGTACAGCGGAACACCTCCGCTCCCTCTTTTGATGGTGTATGTTCGGGCATTCAAACCTTTTCTTACCCGCTTTTTCCAAACTATGGTCGGCTATTCACAGCTTCCTCTCCACCATACTTGTATGGTGGAATATTCACACCCACTTGCATCCGAAGACCTCCGCCCCAAATTTTATTGATATTTAGTCGGACATTCGCACCTTACCCGCTTTTGGAAAACTATGGCCTTCTTGCAGCCAAACACCTCTGATCTCGCTTTTGATGATGTAAGGTTGGGCATTCAGACCTTGCTTCACCTGCTTTTCACCAAATATAGTCGGACATTCACACCTTCTTGCAGCCGAACACTTCCGCTTTTAGTGTTCTATGAGGCATTCACATATTTTTTTTCACCGTATTTTATAGATTATGGTTGGAAATTCTCACCCACTCTCATCCGAAGACCTCTCCTCCCGCTTTTGTTAATATATAGTCGGGCATTCGAACCTTTTCTTACCCGCTTTTTACAAATTATAGTCGAACATTCACACCTACTTGCAGCTGAATACTTCCGCTCCACCTTTTAGGTATGTATGGTTGGCATTTGCACCTCTTTTTATACTGATTGCTGAAGATTAAGTTGTACTTTCTCAAACTACAACATTTTTTTATTTGTTGAAACTTGATTTGAAGTGGATAAATAAGGAGGACAAACAGTTTTAAGTCAGGCTGATAGAAGGAATTCATTTTATAGCAAAATCTGTACTTCGTCATATGTCGAGAGATGCTTATTGCTGAAGAAGTTCTTTCTCATTCTACAAAGTACAACGTTGTTTATCGTTGAAACTTGATTAGACATGAATAAATATGAAGGACAAAGCAGTCTTAACTTGGTTTGAGTTAAGGAATTCGTTTTATAGGAGAATCCGAATTCGTGCATAACTCATAAAATAGAGCTTATTTTCGGATTCCTGAAGAATGATTCTGGTTCTTTCTCATAATACAAAGTTTGTTGTTTATTGTTGAAACTTCATCAGAAGTGAAGAAATAAATGAATGCCTATCAACAAATGTGGGATCTAAACTCTAGTGCTTCCTCTAAAATAATTTCCTTTCTCAATTTAGAAATGTGTGTGTGTAAGTCACAACACCCGTGACACCAAAACGGCTTTCTTTTCTCTACACTCTGCACTATGAGCACACACAACAAATCAGAAAGGCTTTTTTCTCTCTTTTCTACATTATGGACTGTGGGGACACAAAACCGCTCTCTCTCTCTCTTTTTTTTTTTATCGTGTGCCAGGGCGTTGTCTCATGTATTAGATTATGCTTAAGATACGAATGGGTTTATCAGTCACATCAGAATCCATACATACTGATCCTCCCGTAATAAAATGGTCGGATCTTATCAAACACACTTTGTTTCTTGTGACAATCAAGTCAGCGAAACAGCGTATACACGTCAAGACACTGAATCAAGTTTGCCACAAGAACTCATAAGTTTGGCAGTATTGCTCTGCCATCAGCAATGATACACCCATTTTATTTTCGTGAGACATGTGCAAGCACCTGTTCATCTATTGTTCTATCACTATGAATTAGTGATCTATTATCAATAAGGATACTTCTACAACTACTATCAAAGTATGTCCGGACTTCTTATGTTGTCAGTTGCTATATATGAATAAGTGGGTAGCTACTGACAAGCATTAAGCATGTCACACAGCCCAAACATATAACATTTCAGGACACACCACACAGTTAACAACCACAGTGAAGCGTGTCAAAGCCCAAACATGTAACATTCAACAGGACACTTACACAACACATTCAAATCAAACAGTCAGACAACATACAAGAACATATACCCCAGCCGGCATTGCTCCCTGCCTATTTTCGTACAGCACACTATGTGTGCGCACACCTTTATTCACAAACTCTTCAACTTATACTCTTTTACCGAAGCTGCTACAGCTCGATTACCACCTTTTAGGTATGTATGGTTGGCATTTGCACCTCTTTTTATACTGATTGCTGAAGATTAAGTTGTACTTTCTCAAACTACAACATTTTTTTATTTGTTGAAACTTGATTTGAAGTGGATAAATAAGGAGGACAAACAGTTTTAAGTCAGGCTGATAGAAGGAATTCATTTTATAGCAAAATCTGTACTTCGTCATATGTCGAGAGATGCTTATTGCTGAAGAAGTTCTTTCTCATTCTACAAAGTACAACGTTGTTTATCGTTGAAACTTGATTAGACATGAATAAATATGAAGGACAAAGCAGTCTTAACTTGGTTTGAGTTAAGGAATTCGTTTTATAGGAGAATCCGAATTCGTGCATAACTCATAAAATAGAGCTTATTTTCGGATTCCTGAAGAATGATTCTGGTTCTAGCCTTTTGGCTAAGATCAAGTGTAGTATCTGTACTTATCAGTTTAATATGTGATATGTCTATGCAAGGACTACATATTAAATGGATTTTTATCAATAGGAGTTGAAAAAGGAGCTTGCTCCGTTCACTCCAAGCATCGACCCGGTACTGCAGTGCCGCTGGGAACGGTGCGCTCTCCTCTGCTCTTGTGAAAAAGCAAACAGCGGTGCAGGATGGAAGTTTCTTTTAATCTGCTGAGAAAAGAGAGTGAATGCGAAGCAGACTTTAACACGGCTCTGGGAGCGAGCCGAGTGCGGGCTAACCAGGAGAATTGCTTGAAAGAAACGCGACACCGAATGAGCGGTCAGAACAAAGCCTAAATACGGTGTTCCTGTGGTGTTTTTATAAAATGCGGTGTAAAAAAAGGTGTGAATGCCCCATAGAAAACTAAAAGGTGGAGCGGAAGTGTTCGGCTGCAAGAAGGTGTGAATGTCCGACTATATTTGGTGAAAAGCAGGTGAAGCAAGGTCTGAATGCCCAACCTTACATCATCAAAAGCGAGATCAGAGGTTTTTGGCTGCAAGAAGGCCATAGTTTGCCAAAAGCGGGTAAGGTGCGAATGATCGGCTAAATATCAACAAAAGTGGGGGCGGAGGTCTTCGGATGCAAGTGGGTGTGAATATCCCACCATACAAGTATGGTGGAGAGGAAGCTGTGAATGGCCGACCATAGTTTGCAAAAAGCGGGTGAGAAAAGGTGCGAATGTCCAACCATACATGATCAAAACAGGGAGCGGAGGTGTTTGGCTGCGACAAGGTGTGAATGTCCACCCATAATTAATGAAAAGCGGGCAACAAGTAGGTTCGAATGCCCAACCATACATCATCAAAAGCAGGAGTGGATGTGTTCGGCTACAAGAAGGTTTGAATGTCCGAGCATAGTTTGTAAAAAGCGGGTAAGAAAAGGTTCGAATGCCCGAACATACACCATCAAAAGAGGGAGCGGAGGTGTTCCGCTGTAAGACGGTGTGAATGTCCGACCATAGTTGGTAAAAAGTGGGTATGAAAAGGTTCGAATGCCCAAATTCGGCTGCAAAAAACTGTGTTCGGCTGCAAAAAGGTGTGAATGTTCGACTAAATTTTGTAAAAAGCGGGTAAGACAAGGTGCGAATGCCTGACAATGTATGATCAAAATCGGGAGCGGAGGTGTTCAGCTGCAAGAAGGTCTAAATGTCCATTTTTAATTGCTAGAAAACATGAAAGAAAATTTTCGAAAATCAATCCACACATGATCATAAGTGGGAGAGGAGGTGTTCAGCTGCAAGAAGGTGTGAATGTCCTACCATAATTGCTGAAAAATGTGTTAGAAACGGTAAGAATGCTGGACCATACATCATCAAAAGCTAGAGAGGTGGTGTTCGGCTGCAAGTAGGTGTGAATGTCTGACTAAAGTTCAAATATATTAACAAAAGCGGGAGGAGAGGTCTTCGGATGAGTGGTCGAGAATTTCCAACCATAATCTATAAAATGCGGTGAAAAAAAAAGGTGTGATAGATACCTAAAAGGTGGAGCGGAAGTGTTCGGCTGCAAGAAGGTGTGAATGTTATATATATAGTTGGTGAAAAGCAGGAAAAGCAAGGTCTGAATGCCCAATCTTACATAATCAAAAGCGAGATCAGAGGTGTTTGGCGGCAAGAAAACGGGTAAGGGGTGAATGACCGACTAAATATCAACAAAAGTGGGGGCGGAGGTCTTCGGATGCAAGTGGGTGTGAATATCCCACCATACAAGTATGGTGGAGAGGAAGCTGTGAATGGCCGACCATAGTTTGCAAAAAGCGGGTGAGAAAAGGTGCGAATGTCCAACCATACATGATCAAAACAGGGAGCGGAGGTGTTTGGCTGCGACAAGGTGTGAATGTCCACCCATAATTAATGAAAAGCGGGCAACAAGTAGGTTCGAATGCCCAACCATACATCAACAAAAGCAAGAGTGGATGTGTTTGGCTACAAGAAGGTTTGAATGTCCGAGCATAGTTTGTAAAAAGCGGGTAAGAAAAGGTGCGAATGCCTGAACATACACCATCAAAAGAGGGAGCGGAGGTGTTCCGCTGAAAGACGGTGTGAATGTCCTAACATAGTTGGTAAAAAGCGGGTAAGAAAAGGTTCGAATGCCCGAATATATACCATCAAAAGGGGAAGCGGAGGTGTTCGGCTGTAAGAAGTTGTGAACGTCCGACCAAAGTTTGTAAAAAGCAGTTAAGAAAAGGTTCGAATATCCAACCAAACATAATCAAAAGTGGGAGCAGAGCTGTTCGACTGCAAGTAGGTGTGAATGTCCACCCATAATTCCTGAAAAATGGGTAAGAAAAGGTGCGAATGCCCAACCATACATCATCAAAAGAAGAAGTGGATGTGTTCTGCTACAAGAAGGTTTGAATGTCCGACCATAGTTTGTAAAAAGTGGGTAAGAAAAAGTTCGAATGCCCGAACATACACCATCAAAAGTGGGAGCGGAGGTGTTCCGCTGTAAGATGCTGCGAATGTCCGACCATAGTTGGTAAAAAGCGGGTAAGAAAAGGTTAAAAAACCCGACTGTACACAATCAATAGCGGAAGCGGAGTTGTTCGGCTACAAGAAGGTGTGAAAGTCCACCAATAATTACTGAAAAATGGGTAAGAAAAGGTGTGAATGCCCAACTATACATCATCAAAAGCAGAAGTGGATGTGTTCGGCCACAAGAACGTTTGAATGTCCGACCATAGTTTGTAAAAGGCGGGTAAGAAAAGGTTCGAATGCCCGTACATACACAATCAAAAGAGGGAGCGGAGGTGTTTCGCTGTAAGAAGGTGTGAATGTCCGAGCATAGTTTGTAAAAAGTGGGTAAGAAAAGGTTCGAATGCCAGAACATACACCATCAAAAGAGGGAGCGGAGGTGTTCCGCTGTAAGAAGGTGTGAATGTCCGACCATAGTTGGTAAAAAGCGGGTAAGAAAAGGTTCGAATGCCAAAATATACACCATCAAAAGCGGAAGCCGAGTTGTTCGGCTGCAAGTAGGTGTGAATGTCAGATCATAATTTGCAAAAAGCTGATGAGAAAGGTGTGAATGACCGACAATAATTGCTGAAAAATGTGTTAGAAAAGGTAAGAATGCCGGACCATTCATCATCAAAAGCGGGAGAAGAGGTGTTCGGCTGCAAGAAGCTGTGAATGTCCAGCCATAATTAGTCAAAAACGGGTACGAAAAGGTAGTATTGCCAGACCATAAATGATCAAAAAAGGGAGCGGAGGTTTTCCGCTGTAAGAAGGTGTGAATATCCGACCATAATTGGTAAAAAGCGGGTAAGAAAAGGTGCGAATGCCCAACCATACATCATCAAAAGCATGTGTGAATGTCAGATCATAATTTGCAAAAACCTGATTTTGTGCAGCTGAACACCTCTGTTCCCGCTTTTGATGGTGTATAGTCGGGCTTTCGAGGCTTTTCTTCAACGGTGTTTACAAATTACGGTTGGAAATTCAGACCTTGCAGCCGAACACCTCCGCTCCCTCTTTTGATCATACATTGTCGGGCATTCGCACCTTGTCTTACCCGCGTTTTACAAACCATGGTCGGACTTTCACACCTTCTTGTAGCTGAACAACTCCGCTCCCGCTATTGATTGTGTACAGTCGGGTATTTTAACCTTTTCTTACCCGCTTTTTACCAATTATGGTCGGACATTCACACCGTCTTACAGCGGAACACCTCCGCTCCCTCTTTTGATGGTGTATGTTCGGGCATTCGAAATTTTTCTTACCCACTTTTTACAAACTATGGTCGGACATTCAAACCTTCTTGTAGCAGAACACATCCACTTCTTCTTTTGATGATGTATGGTTGGGCATTCGCACCTTTTCTTACCCATTTTTCAGGAATTATGGCTGGACATTCACACCTACTTGCAGTCGAACAGCTCTGCTCCCACTTTTTATTATGTTTGGTTGGATATTCGAACCTTTTCTTAACTGCTTTTTACAAACTTTGGTCGGACGTTCACAACTTCTTACAGCCGAACACCTCCGCTTCCGCTTTTGATGGTATATATTCGGGCATTCGAACCTTTTCTTACCCGCTTTTTACCAACTATGGTCGGACATTCACACCGTCTTTCAGCGGAACACCTCCGCTCCCTCTTTTGATGGTGTATGTTCGGGCATTCGCACCTTTTCTTACCCGCTTTTTACAAACTATGGTCGTACATTCAAACCTTCTTGTAGCCGAAAACCTCCACTCCCTCTTTTGATCATACTTTGTCGGGCATTCGCACCTTTTCTTACCCGCTTTTTACAAACTATGCTCGGACATTCAAACCTTCTTCTAGCCAAACACATCCACTCCTGCTTTTGTTGATGTATGGTTGGGCATTCAAACCTACTTGTTGCCCGCTTTTCATTAATTATGGGTGGACATTCACACCTTGTCGCAGCCAAACACCTCCGCTCCCTGTTTTGATCATGTATGGTTGGACATTCGCACCTTTTCTCACCCGCTTTTTGCAAACTATGGTCGGCCATTCACAGCTTCCTCTCCACCATACTTGTATGGTGGGATATTCACACCTACTTGCATCCGAAGACCTCCGCCCCCACTTTAGTTGATATTTAGTCGGTCATTCACACCTTACCCGTTTTCTTGCCGCCAAACACCTCTGATCTCGCTTTTGATGATGTAAGATTGGGCATTCAGACCTTGCTTCACCTGCTTTTCACTAAATATAGTCGGACATTCACACCTTCTTGCAGCCGAACACTTCCGCTCCACCTTTTAGTTTTCTATGGGGCATTCACACCTTTTTTTACACCGCATTTTATAAAAACACCACAGGAACACCGTATTGAGGCTTTGTTCTGACCGCTCATTCGGTGTCGCGTTTCTTTCAAGCAATTCTCCTGGTTAGCCCGCACTCGGCTCGCTCCCAGAGCCGTGTTAAAGTCTTCTTCGCATTCACTCTCTTTTATCAGCAGATTAAAAGAAAGTTTCATCTTAGGCTCCCTGAAACTTCCATCCTGCACCGCTGTTTGCTTTTTCACAAGAGCAGAGGAGAGCGCACCGTTCCCAGCGGCACTGCAGTACCGGGTCGATGCTTGGAGTGAACGGAGCAAGCTCCTTTTTCAACTCCTATTGATAAAAATCCATTTAATATGTAGTCTCGCATAGAGGACATATCAGACATTAAACTGATAAGAACAGATACTACACTTGATCTTAGCCAAAAGGCAGAGAAGCGATAACTGTCCACTGGTTCACGTCCGAGGGCCCTTCCTGGCACAATGCGCACTTGTAGCGGGGTTCTTTTTATGGCCATAGTGTCACTTTGCACCTCCGCCCACCCGCTGCACTGAGCACTCTTCAGCCCTTTTAAATGGTATAACTTTACACTACCACACGCTCCAGCGAGCACCATTCAAGCAACAACTTTGCACTCCAGCTTCGAACATCGGCACAGTCGCAACAAGTAAGGCGACTCTACTCAGAGAAGTCACTCTGCACAGTAACAAGATTTCTTTTGCACAGACAGAAAGGGCTTCATCCGCAAAGGTAAAGCCTGCCAAAAATAGAAACAACTCATTAGTGCTGCTCAACGTTGTACTTTGCAGTAAAAGAAAGAGCAAATCTAAAGTTTCAGGAATCCGAGAATAAGCTTACTTTCATGAGTTCTTCACGATTTCGGATTTTGCTATAAAATGAATTCCTTCACTCAAACTAAATTAAAACTGCTAAACCGCTAATCTGTTACATACAAGGCAGATGTCAAATTCACCGAAATAGGATCTAAGGGTATTTGGCCAATCGAGCTGTAGCAGCTTCGGTAAAAGAGTATAAGTTGAAGAGTTTGTGAATAAAGGTGTGCGCACACATAGTGAGTTGTAGGAAAATAGGCAGGGAGCAATGCCGGCTGGGGTATATGTTCTTGTATGTTGTCTGACTGTTTGATTTGAATGTGTTGTGTAAGTGTCCTGTTGAATGTTACATGTTTGGGCTTTGACACGCTTCACTGTGGTTGTTAACTGTGTGGTGTGTCCTGAAATGTTATATGTTTGGGCTGTGTGACATGCTTAATGCTTTTCAGTAGCAACCCACTTATTCATATATAGCAACTGACAACATAAGAAGTCCGGACATACTTTGATAGTAGTTGTAGAAGTATCCTTATTGATAATAGATAAACTAATTCATAGTGATAGAACAGTAGATGAACAGGTGCCTGCACATGTCTCATGAAAATAAAATGGGTGTATGATTGCTGACGGCAGAGCAATACTGCCAAACTTATGAGTTCTTGTGGCAAACTTGATTCAGTGTCTTGACGTGTATACGCTGTTTCGCTGACTTGTCACAAGAAACAAAGTGTGTTTGATAAGATCCGACCATTTTATTACGGGAGGATCAGTATGTATGGATTCTGATGTGACTGATAAACCCATTCGTATCTTAAGCATAATCTAATACGTGAGACAACGCCCTGGCACACAATCAAAAAAAAAAAAGAGAGAGAGCGGTTTTGTGTCCCCACAGTCCATAATGTAGAAAAGAGAGAAAAAAGCCTTTCTGATTTGGTGTGTGTGCTCACAGTGCAGAGTGTAGAGAAAAGAGAGAAAAGAAAGCCATTTTGGTGTCACGGGTGTTGTGACTTACACACACACATTTCTGAATTGAGAAAGGAAATTATTTTAGAGAAAGCACTAGAGTTTAGATCCCATATTTGTTGATAGGCATTCATTTATTTCTTCACTTCTGATGAAGTTTCAACAATAAACAACAAACTTTGTATTATAATTTTTCTTTTAATCAGTTTTAAAGTGAATACTAACTGAGAAATGAAAAAGGTGAAGAGTTTAGAAGCTTGGTTCAAGAGCAAAATTTGGTTTATGATCAGCTGAGTCTCTAAACAGAACAGCAAAGGGCTTCATCGAACATTTAAAAAAGATTCAGATTGTTAGAATATCCAGAATTTATAGGAATGGTGGTGATTACTCTTATTTTCTAGAATGGAAATAACTGCACCATGTCTGTTTTATGAATTTAAGGGGCTAAAAAGTTTTGTTCTCGTTTTTCTATGATTAACCGAATGTATGTGAGAGTCCAAACAGACAGAAGGGTTACGGCCGAGCGCTGGACCTTCCAAAAAAGATGAGACAGGCTGGACCTGTGCCATACTACTTAAGACCGGCATGTGGATAACAGGTTCTTTAAACTCTCACACACACAAACTCACACACGTTCGCACACATACACCCATACACACACACATTCTTGAACTTGCTGCAAGATTAAACATTTGCATTAACTGACTCCAGCAACTCTGAGTCTCATTGAGAGACTTTTCTCAACAATTGGGTCCTCAAACCAGATCTCAACGTTTTTTCCGCTTTCCAGGGTCAGAGCTGAAACCGTGCACGGGGGAGTCCAGTACTCCTAATGAAAGACCCCCTGCTGAATTGCGGTAATTAGGGGCCAGTGTCCACTGAAAGGGGGAAACAGGGACGAGATCGTACTTTTGAATCAATGGCCAGAAGCCATTGGCAGTGCAGGCATCAACAATAATGGTGTTATTTCACCCATTAACACTTAAGGTACCTCATGCAGTGGCTGTGATATGGTTACTTAACAAAATATCTTTACCAGACATCTCTCCTACATAACAGTTCTTCTTTCACAGCCACACCTTGTTGTCGAGAGATGTGCTACACTTAATCCATCCACACTGCTACCTACCCCACAGATGGAAAGCCTCATGATTGCATGTCAGAAATAACCATCAGTGTTTTACCCAGGCCAGACTTAACTGATATACGTTATGAAAATGCAGAAATAACTATATTTATTCAACAGGTCAAGCAAAAAACCCTGATGGCACAAATGCTACAGGATTTGCAGTAGTAACAGAAACTGAAGTTTTCTTAAAACAACCACTACCAAAAAATTACTCTGTTCAAGCAGTCGAATTGGTAGCTTTAACTGAAGCTTGTAAATTAAATAACAAAAAGGTTGTTAACGTTTACACTGACAGTCAGTATGCCTTCTCAACTGTACATGTGTTAACACAGCATTGGAAAAACAGGTATGTTGACATCCACAGCTAAATGTATAAACTACAAATATTTTAGCATTATTAGATGTTATTCAATTGCCATCTACAATAGACTCGTATGAATGACCGGAAGGAAAACCATACTGCCAAAGAATTTGTTTAAATATGCTGCAGTATTGAGCCACGGACCATGTCATGTCTCAACAGGAGGGATGGAAGCAATAATGAACAAGGTTTTTACAGCATATGGTTTTACTTATTATTGAATTTTTTTTTTTAGAATAAATAAATGAATAAAGTTTTGTCTAGCAGGTCAAATATGTGCAAAATACATTCCACAGGGCAATCTAAGACCAAAACGAAGATAATTCCCTAAGCCAGTGTATCTTTTTCAACATATTTGTTTGGATTTCATTATTTCATTATTGTGTAGATTTCATTGAACTAAATTAATGTTAAGGGAAACGATTCTGCTCAGTGACAACAGATGTTTTTACCAAATGGTCTGAAATATTTCCATGTGCACAAGCAGATGCACTCTCAGTAGCAAAATCACGCGTAAAATAACTCATTTCTAGATTTGAAATTCCTGAAAAGATCTTCAGTGATAATTTGACACACTTTGTAAGCTATGTCATCTCACTGATGGCAAAGAACTTAAAATAGATCTTAGAAACCACTGTGATATAGAAGGTTTCGCTAACACATTGGAATTGTTTTACTATTTACATATGCATGTGCAGTGAAGAATTGCTTGCTGCTGATAAATGCAAAGAAGAACAGCTTACACATAGATGCTCACATATAGGCTGCTGAATGCAATGAAGACCTGCTTATCCAGTAAAGTTCAATGTCAATGTGTAATATTCAATTAGGATTTGCAAAACAGTGAAGTTAAACAATGAATGGGTCCATAGTCGGTATGAGAAGACTACAGGAATATTTACCTGGGTGTACGTTCAAACAGAGATGAGAAAATTGCGATAAATTATTGTTTGTTTGTTTGTTAGTATGTATATGAATGTTATGTGTATAAACTGGGTTGAGTTGTAGTTACTCAGTAGTGTCTCAGTGAAACAACCGACGGGGGAAGCCTTGCGGTGACAACAAAAGCAGTGTTTTACTGATCAGTCAAGTTGCTCCAGTGTACTCCATACAAACTGGTTGGCTACTGAAGGGATAGAAAATGGGGAATACTTGTTTTAAAGCAAACAAGAAAAATACATGTTTTAACGGGACCCAGACAATATTATATAGATGTCGCCACTGAAGTAAAGAACATTTACGTGGGATGGTGTGAGGGTCCTCGTTTGGCTGACGTTCGCCGATATACTCGCCATGCTCAGAACCAAGTTGAGACGCGTAAGACAACCAAAAGGGACAAGTGTGAAAAGGAGCTGCATTTGGCATCCATGACCATGTATTACGCAGTTGGTGTAAACAGAGGACGAGGCCGAAGTCGAAGACGTGGACGTGTGGGAGAGGAGGTCGAAATGGGCCACGCCAGAGCTATGATCCGAATATTTGTTTTTACTGTGGCCAGACTGGACACTGGAAGAAGGACTGTCCACAGCTAAAAAGTGATGAAATTGGGCAAAAGGCTGACTGAGGGTGGGAGGCAGGTTCTGGACGTCACGCGGCAGCGGAGCCTCCACTAATGGGTGATAGCACAAACACACTCACACATTTTTCCTGCTCTGTGTAGTGAAGCAACGCTTGCCGACTGTGATTCACGTAGTAAAGTTTTGCATGCTATTTCCGTCCTAGAGCAAAGATATTTCTCTCAGAATATAGGAACTTATGTTCATCAGTAGTGACGTCAGGGGAGTTTGATTGTCCTCCAAAGTTAAGTGGAAACCACGTTTACTGTATGTCTGCATCAGGCCAGGTTGTGAAGGAGAAAATGACAATGCCCATTGCGTGTTGTCACTCCCGATGAGCTCTCCTTCAAACACTCATTTTTGTTATCAGAGTTGTGTCCCATTAACCTGATGGGCTGTGATCTCATGTGTAAATTAGGCATTATTTTAACTTCTACACCAGAGGGTGTTAAGGTTATGTTACAGCCTGACAAAGTTTTCACAGCAGTGCAGTTTGATTCATCGGCACTTACATATGCTTATGAGTGGAAACTTCCCAGCTCTCCTTTTTCACAACAACTAGTGGAAGAAGCAAAAGCGTTAGTTTCACCCCTTTCTGATTTCATGCAACCTACTGATTTGCACTGCACATCACACATTTCTTTGGGGCCTGACAATGACTATGAGAAGAAGTGAAAAAATATGTGCGCCTACTTTATTGGCTGTGTCGCTCACTCCAGAGCACTTCGATTTTTTTAATGTTTGTGGTACTCGCCCTCACATTTCCTTGGCCAAACGTACACACTGGCAGTGACAAGGTGTGGGAGAGTTTGTTGCTACATGTCAGAAAGAAATGGAGTGGACTGTTTCACCTGCTGATCCAAATTTGATGTTTTCTGAACGATTGTCAGCATACAAAAAAACATTTTTGAGTACAATGCATTGTCAAAGAACTGTGGACTTAATTCCTACCACAGAATCACATTTTGAAGCATGTTTTTTATCTGAAACAGATTTGTCTTCGATACCCATGTTGGCTGAAGTGCCCAATGATCTTTGGGCTAAGAGCAAATATGATGTGGGGTTGATAAAAGGCTGTGAACCAGTAATTGTCACCCCTAAATCAGACTTTTGTCCATGTAAAAAACAATACCCTTTTAAGCCTGAAGCAATTAAAGGGATTAAACCTGTTTTTCAATCTTTTCAGAAAACAGGCGTTATTGTTCCTTTTGAAAATTCACCTGTGCTTACTCCATTGTTTCCTGTTAAAAAGATTAAAGATGCTGGCCAGCCAGATGAATGGCGTTTTGTACAGGACCTCCAAGCGGTGAATGCTGCAGTTCAGCCACATGCTCCTACTGTGCCCAACCCACACACTATTTTGTCTCAAATTACATCAGATGCACAGTTTTTCTCAGTGGTTGACTTGTCGCCAGTGCACCCTGATAGCCCATTTTGGTTTGCTTTTTAGTTTGAAGGGAGATCTTGGACTTTTACCTGGTTATGCCAGGGGTACTGTGAAAGTCCCACTATTTACAATGCTGCCCTCAAAGCTAGTCTGGATTAACTTCAATCAACCACAGGCTCTGCTCTTTTGCAGTATGTGGATGACATCCTTTTATGTGGTCCATCTAAACAACAGTGTGAAAAAGACAGTGAATCTGTTGAAACATCTTCCTTCTTATGGCCATAAAGCCAGCCTTTCTAAGTTACAGTTTGTACAGGACGAAGTCACCTTTTTGGGTCATGTGATTTCTAAGGATGGGCGCTCACTTTCTCCTAAACGTGTTGCTGCAGTTCAGATCATTCCTAAACCGGTTACTAAAAAACAGCTTATGTCATTCTTAGGTATAACATCTTACTGCAGGAACTTTATTCCTAACTACTCTTTTCTCGAAGCTCTCTTAGGTGCTCTTATCCATGGTAAAGGCAGCTGCAGTTCTGACATGCAGCTCCAGCCTTTAGTCAGCTTAAGCTGGCTCTTCAAACAGCACCAACACTTGGCATTCCAGATCCTCATAAACCTTTCATACAGGCAGTTGATGAGAAGCATGGTTGTATGACATCTGTTCTTATGCAGGAACATGGGGCAGGCAAAGGCCAGTGGCTCATTTCTCAGCAAAACTGGACTCTGTGGCTGCAGGCCTGCCTGGTTGTCTTCGTGCTGTTGCAGCTGCAGAGAAAGCTGTCCTGGCCTCCCAAGATATTGTGGGCTACGCTAATTTGACTGTTTTGGTTCCTCATGCTGTTGCCTTTATTCTTCTCGAGCAGAAAACTTCACATCTTTCAACTGCTCGTTGGCTCAGATACACCTCTGTGATATGCCAAATGTCACTGTTAAACGTTGTACTGTTCTGAATCCTGCTACTTTGCTTCCGACTCCTGAGGATGGGGAGCCTCATGACTGTGAAGCTGTTTTGGAACAAGTTTGTACACCCCGACCTGATCTTTTAGAGACTCCTCTTCCAAACTCTGACATGATTCTTTTTGTAGATGGATCAGCTTTGCGTGATCCAGCCACAGGTACTAACTGTGTTTGGTTTGCAGTATGTTCTTCACATGACACTTTGTTGTCTGGTTCTCTTCCTAAACATTTCTCTGCTCAAACTACTGAGCTTATTGCACTTACTGAAGCTTGTAAGTTGGCAGCTGGTAAGTCTGTCACTATTTACACAGATTCCAGATATGCTTTTGGTGTTGTTCATGACTTTGGTGCGCTGTGGAAACACAGGCATTTCCTTAAATCAGATGGTAAAACTATTCTGAACTCCAAGCAGGTTTCTGATCTTCTTGATGCGATCCTTTTGCCTACAGCAATCTCGGTCTGTAAGTGTGCGGCTCACACTAACTCAGACGATCCTGTTGCTTGTGGCAATGCCAGAGCTGATGCTGCAGCTAAGCAAGCAGCTAAATCTTTTCCTGTTTTCGCTTCCCTCTCTTTGCAGGCAGAAGACTCCCTCACAGATCTCCATGCTTTGCAAACTTTTGCCTCTGCAGATGAAATTTGGTCCTCTGGACGCATTTGGTCCTCTGTGGGTGCAACTCATATGGATGGTGTTTGGATGGGACCTGATGGTAAACCCTGTCTACCTAAACATTTTTTTCCTCATTTTTCAAAATTGACACATGGGTTGGACCATGTGTCAAAAGGGGGGATGCTGAATGCACTCACTGCTCAGTGGTTCACAAAAGGGTTCAGTTCATATGCGCAAAAATACTGTCAGTCATGTATGGTTTGTGCCACACATAATGTAGGAAAGGCATTACACACATCGCAAGTTGCACACCCTCCACCAGAGAAACCTTTTGAACATTTGATGATGGATTTTGTTGAACTCACACCAGCTGAAGGAAAGAAATATGCACTAGTAATAGTGGACGTGTTTAGTAAATGGGTTGAAGTTTTCCCTGCAAAACATGCAAACAGTAATGCAGTGACTAAAGCACTGCTAAACAGAAATCATTCCTAGATGGGGCATTCCAGAGAAGATCAGCAGTGATAATGGCACACATTTTGTAAACACTGCATTGACTGAGGTTGGTAAATTCCTGGGAATAACCTTGCGCACACATTGTGCTTATCATCCACAGAGTGGAGGTGCTGTGGAAAGAGAAAATGGTACATTAAAGTCCAAGTTAGCCAAATGTTGTGAAGAAACAGGACAAAAGCATTACCTATTGTGCTTACCCCTAATGTTGTCTTACTGTCGAAACCTTTCCACTGTTCTATCTCAAGTTTCACAGACAGTAAAAGCAGCCCTTCCAGCCACAGAAAACACACCATTCCAACCAGATGACAGGTGGTGAAGGAACTTCGCAGGAAACATTGGAAGTCCAAACGTTGGCAAGGCCCGTTCCAGGTGCTACTGGTCACTCATACAGCTGTTAAAGTTGCAGAGAGAGCAACCTGGATTCATGCCAGTCACTGTAAGAAGGTACCAGAACCAGTAGATGACTTCCACCCTGACATACATCAGCCTAACCAACACGCCCGGAAGGACAAAGATAAGAGTCAGCAGTAAAAGCTGTACTCCACCGGTGTGTTAAGTTCTAGTAACCTCTGACACCGAAGATTGAAACATCCTTACTGAGACCTGCGATGATGATGATCATACACATGCTGTGAACCATGGAAGAAACTGTTTGTTGTTTGTATTTTCTTATTTGTAACCAGCATGTGCACATTGTATCTTGATTTCACAGGAAGCAATAATACAGGGCTGCTGTATTTTTCCCTGTGTGAAAGGCCTCATTGTATGTATCTCACCAAATGATTCAAATGACTCAAAGAACTTTTTTGCTTTCAAAATCTTTCCTCTAGTGACGCTGACTTAGAGAGGGATGAAGATAATCATATTTAATTGTTCATGTTTTGATTGTTTATCATTGGACCCTTTATCACTATGATGCCTGCATTTTAAACTCACGTTGTGTGCAAATGCAGGCTGATGTTTTACAGATAAAGTTATTATTTTCCTTGTTTCTTTTGGGTTGATTAATATAATGGTATTATTATAATCAAAAGGGAGGAATGTAATGGAAAATAATTCTTATATGCATTGTATTGAGTGTTACTGTGTATAACCTGCAAATGACCGAGCTGCAAGGTACCACCCTGCCCTGTTTTCTTAAATTCCTCTTTACAATGGTGGGCTTGTTATTATGAGATAGCTGCACTTTAGGGGGGACAGGGTTAGGCTGGTATTTACGAGTGTGTCTGGGTAACCTCAACTAATGGTTGGGGAGGAAAGTTAGAAGAACAATCAACTATACCCAAAAACAGATGACGTGATGAGTGGGCAATATAACTGTGTGTTTTTGCTTCAGTGGTCAGAGCAACTCTGTATTCTGTACTGTGTTGTTCTCTCTTGCAAGATATTATTATTAAAGCCTCTTATCTCCTCACAAGAAAATAACTGACTCCCCAAGTGCAAGTGTCAGGACAAATGATCAAACTTCTCCAAGCTTCAGTCTGCAGAGAGGTACAAGACAGGGTTGCCCACTTTCGCCCTCACTTTTTGCTATTTTCATCGAACCTTTAGCAGCTGCTATCAGACAAGATAGAAATATTAAAGGCATCCAACCCCAAAATATTGAGCATAAAATAAGTCTTTATGCTGATGATGTATTACTTTTCCTTCAGAACTCACAGACGTCTCTCACTCACACGATCACACTCATAAATAAATTCTCAGCACTTTCTGACTACTCTATCAATTGGTCTAAGACCACAGTTCTGCCCATTAACTATAGGGACCAGAATATACCTGCGATCACTTTACAGTCAGGAAATATTAGATATTTAGGCATAAACATTTCCTCCAGGCTCTCAGGGCTAACAAAGCTAAATTATGTGCAATTATTAAAGACAGTAGAGGACGATCTCTCTCGTTTGAAGTCCTTACCTATATCACTTATGGGGAGAGTTACAACCATTAAAATGATGATACTACCAAAAGTTAACTATTTGTTCTCAATGATCCCCATAAAACCATCTGCTACTTGGTTTAAGTCACTAGGTTCATGCATCTCCAAATTTCTGTGGAAAAACAAACCACCACGTATTAGTTTAAAAACCCTACAGAAGACCAAGGACAGTGGTGGATTAGATTTACCTAATTTTCAGCACTATTCCTTAGCCAATAGGTTACAGTATATATCAAAATGGTTTAAACCTAGCCCAATAGATGAACCATGGATAAATATAGAACAAGCATTGTGTGATCATCTGGAAATCTCTGACCTGCCACTTATTAGTCAAAACGTAAAAAATCACAAATGTTTCAAAAGCATTAACATCAGCACCTCTCTGACAGCCTGGTGGGAATTTCTTGAAATAACAAAGTCTTCACTTGTCCTGTGTAAGCTTACACCCATCTGGAACAATCCTGACATCCTGCAAAACAAAAAAATGCTAAACTTTACTCTCTGGAAGATCAAAGGAATCAAACATCTGGAACATATAATCCAAAATGGACATTTTATTTCATTTGATGAGCTCATATCACAACATGAGATAGGCAGCAATAAATTCCTAGAATATCAACAACTTAAGTCTATAATAACAAAGAAATATATCCTCCACCAACCAGACTTACAACTCCCGATTAGGGTAGTAGAATTTCTAAGCATCTGCACCCCAAAACTACTATCAAAAATATATAAATTATTGTCTAAGATAGATGACACAATGTCTCTACCGTCCTCAAAATGGGAGGCAGATTTATCCATCAGTTCTAGTCATAGCTTCTGGCCACATATATGTTTGAACACCTTCAGAATGACTCGAAATCCTAATTTACAGCTCATACAATACAAAATTCTTCATAGAACACACTATACAGGACAAAGGATGTTCAGGATGGGTCTAACACACTCAAACATCTGCTCACATTGCACAGATAACACACCTGATGATTATGCACACGCTTTGTGGTTTTGTGCGCCTGTCCAGAGGTTCTGGCTTGAAGTCTTTGCGGACCTATCAACATGACTAAAGTGTAGCATTCCTGCATGCCCCACACTGTGCATACTGGGTGACTTAGACAACATCAATGTGGAATTTAGCTTAGCACACATGATCCTCACAGTGTTATGTATAGCAAAGAAAACTATTCTCATGAACTGGAAAGCGAAGAACAATCTGTGTATTAACCAGTTTAGAAATTTTCTTTTAGATTATATTAGCATGGAAACAATGTCTGCTTCCTCAAAACATCAATTGGCTGAATTTAATTCTCTCTGGTCCCTTCTGATTAGCTTGATCACATAGTGGTGGTGGTGGGTTGCTGTCCCGTCGCTCTGGGCGGTTGGGTGTGTGCTGGGGGGGGCTGTGTGGCTTCGGGCGTCTGGTGGTCTCTCGGGTCGTGGGGAAATACAGCAGCCCTGTATTATTGCTTCCTGTGAAATCAAGATACAATGTGCACATGCTGGTTACAAATAAGAAAATACAAACAACAAACAGTTTCTTCCATGGTTCACAGCATGTGTATGATCATCTTCATCGCTGGTCTCAGTAAGGATGTTTCAATCTTCGGTGTCACAGGTTACTAGCACTTAACACACCGGTGGAGTACAGCTTTTACTGCTGACTCTTATCTTTGTCCTTCCGGGCGTGTTGGTTAGGCTGATGTATGTCAGGGTGGAAGTCATCTACTGGTTCTGGTACCTTCTTACAGTGACTGGCATGAATCCAGGTTGCTCTCTCTGCAACTTTAACAGCTGTGTGAGTGACCAGTAGCACCTGGAACGGGCCTTGCCAACGTTTGGACTTCCAATGTTTCCTGCGAAGTTCCTTCACCACCTGTCATCTGGTTGGAGTGGTGTGTTTTCTGTGGCTGGAAGGGCTGCTTTTACTGCCTGTGAAACTTGAGATAGAACAGTGGAAAGGTTTCGACAGTAAGACAACATAGCATCATCACAAACAGTTGTGGAAGGGAGGGGTCTGGTTACAGGTCCCAATCCCAGGTTAGGAGGTCTGCCAAATAAAATTTCAAATGGGCTGAGATTCACTTGAGCTCTGATTCTCATTCTCATGTAGGTAAGCACAATAGGTAATGCTTTTGTCCATGGCAGACCTGTTTCTTCACAACATTTGGCTAACTTGGACTTTAATGTACCATTTTCTCTTTCCACAGCACCTCCACTCTGTGGATGATAAGCACAATGTGTGCGCAAGGTTATTCCCAGGAATTTACCAACCTCAGTCAATGCAGTGTTTACAAAATGTGTGCCATTGTCACTGCTGATCTTCTCTGGAATGCCCCATCTAGGAATGATTTCTGTTTAGCAGTGCTTTAGTCACTGCATTACTGTTTGCATGTTTTGCAGGGAAAACTTCAACCCATTTACTAAACACGTCCACTATTACTAGTGCATATTTCTTTCCTTCAGCTGGTGTGAGTTCAACAAAATCCATCATCAAATGTTCAAAAGGTTTCTCTGGTGGAGGGTGTGCAACTTGCGATGTGTGTAATGCCTTTCCTACATTATGTGTGGCACAAACCATACATGACTGACAGTATTTTTGCGCATATGAACTGAACCCTTTTGTGAACCACTGAGCAGTGAGTGCATTCAGCATCCCCCCTTTTGACACATGGTTCAACCCATGTGTCAATTTTGAAAAATGAGGAAAAAAATTTTTAGGTAGACAGGGTTTACCATCAGGTCCCATCCAAACACCATCCGTATGAGTTGCACCCACAGAGGACCAAATGCGTCCAGAGGACCAAATTTCATCTGCAGAGGCAAAAGTTTGCAAAGCATGGAGATCTGTGAGGGAGTCTTCTGCCTGCAAAGAGAGGGAAGCGAAAACAGGAAAAAAATTAGCTGCTTAGCTGTCCCGTCGCTCTGGGCGGTTGGGTGTGTGCTGGGGGGGGGCTGTGTGGCTTCGGGCGTCTGGTGGTCTCTCGGGTCGTGGGGACCGGGTTGGTCATTGCTGGGGGGGACTGTGTGTCGGGCTTGGAGGGCAGTTTTGGGGGCTTGCGGGTGGGGCTGTCTTGCGGTGTGGGGCGGGGTCCCTTAGGGGCCTTGGGGTGGTGGCTGCTGGCTCTGTACCGGGTGACCGGGCCGCTCTGGCGTGGGTGGTGGAGCTGGGCCTGGACCTGGTGGCTTGCCGCTGCCTTGCGCCCGGGGCGGGGCCCTGCCTGTGCCTGGGGGGTCTGGGTTGCCCTGGACATGCCACAATATGCGTGGGTTGGTGCAGGTCCTGGTGCCGGCCTTGTTGCTCTGGGAACTCCAAGGTGTCCGCAGGTGGTTGTTTTTTTTAGGGTGTTTGGGCGTGTGGTGAGGAGGAGGGGGTCTGTATCGGGGTGTGCTTTTCCCCTGTTGGGGGGGGCCTGGGTGATGGTGGGTCTCAGGCCCGGGCTGCTGCGACTGGTGTAACCGGGTGATTTGTTTGTTTGTTTGTTTGATTTTTGTTGTTGTTTGTTTGTTTTTGTAGAGGTCCTCCGGGGTGGGGTTGGGTTGAGTGGGGTGGGGCGGGATGGGTTCCTTCTGGGGGTGCAGTAGCTCCCGGAATATGGTGACTGCAGGCCCCGAGCCTGGTGGACATCAGGCCCTCCTGCCCTGTGTTGGGTCCCAGGTAGCGGGGATGCCTATTGCAGCCAGTCTCTGGCTGCCCTCTCCGGGGTGGGAGGGACCAGGAGGATGAATTAATTATTCTGCTAGTTTATATATTGTAAACATAAACAATAAACAATTATAAAACTTCCCTTGGCAAAGCAAATCTGTTTGGCATAAAGGTATTCAGACTACAATTCTGCTGCCATAATGCACAATTCCGGATTTTGATATAAAATGAATTCCTTCACTCAAACCAAGTTAAAACTGCTTTTTCCTTCATATTTATCCATGTCTAAATACCTTTAAACAAAAAAGAACGTTGTACTTTGCAGAATAGGAAACAACAACACTAAACCTTTAGGAATCCGAGAATAAGCTTATTTTCACGAGTTCTACACAATTCCGGATTTTGATATAAAATGAATTCCTTCACTCAAACTAAGTTAAAACTGCTTTGTCCTTCATATTTATCCATGTCCAAATAGCTTTAAACAAAAAAGACCGTTGTACTTTGCAGGTTAGGAAAGAACAACACTAAACCTTTTCAGGAATCCGAGAATAAGCGTCGTTTCACGAGTTCTACACAATATCGGATTTTGATATAAAATTAATTCCTTCACTCAAACCAAGTTAAAACTGCTTTGTCCTTCATATTTATCCATCTCTAAATACCTTTAAACAAAAACTAACGTAGTACTTTTCAGGATAGGAAACAACAACACTAAATTTTTTCAGGAATCCAAGAATAAGCTTCTTTTCACGAGTTCTACACAATTCCGGATTTTGATATAAAATTAATTCCTTCACTCAAACCAAGTTAAAACTGCTTTTTCCTTCATATTTATCCATGTCTAAATAGCTTTAAACAAAAAAGAACGTTGTACTTTGCAGGATAGGAAAGAACAACACTGAACCTTTAGGAATCCGAGAATAAGCTTATTTTCACGAGTTCTACACAATTTCAGATTTTGTTATAAAATGAATTCCTTCACTCAAACCAAGTTAAAACTGCTTTGTCCTTCATATTTTTGCATGTCTAAATAGGTTTCAGGCATAAAATTCTTCATATTACCCTGTATGTGAAAGAAGCATACTTGTGATGGAGCAATACACTCCTTTTGGGTAACCTAAACTGATGGTTGGGGAGGAAAGTTAGAAGAACAATCAACTATCAACCAAAGACAGATGACGTGATGAGCGGGCAATATAACTGTGTGTTTTTGCTTCAGTGGTCAGAGCAACTCTGTATTCTGTACTGTGTTGTTCTCTCTTTCAAGATATTATTATTAAAGCCTCTTATCTCCTCAGAAGAAAATAACTGACTCTGTGCGTTACTAAATTTCCACCACAATTTTGGCGTCACGAACAGGATCCCTCGACTGGTGTCTCTGGACTGGATCGCAGTGCATGGCCAGCCTGGACTGAAGTAGCTGTTCCAGCCTCATACCTCCAAGGCCTTTTCTGAGAGAGAGGACTGGCAGGTCCTTTTCTTGAATACCAGCGCTGGGATCATTTTTGAAATATGATAGTCTGAGACGATAGGACTGCTTTTTAGTTTTTATTTGAATAAAAGAGGGTTTCCCGGTTGTGTCATTAGTGAGACAGAGATTTCATGGGTAAGTGAAACTTTTGAAGCAGTCCGAAGAAGTGTGAAGTACTCCGAAGAAGTGTGAGTACAGATTAAGGTCCTCATTGGAGACGTCCTTTGAGTGAAGGAATATATTTCCCCATTCCAAGTCTGAGAATTGGAAACAGTAGGTCTCAGACTTTTGACCCTACCGGGGGACCTAAGCATGATGAAATGAAAAAGACATATGGTCCAGAGGTTTTCCACCAGAAGGTTCTTTTAGTATGTTAGAAATAAGAAAATTAGAAGAAAAGTTTTGCAAATATGAGAAAGAGATGAAGCAAAAAAAAAGAAAATTAAGTTTAAATAAGAAGTAAGAAAGGTATAGAATTTTGGAAAAAATAAAGTGTATTAAGAGAAAGAAAGGAAAATGTTAAACAAATGCCATGACGGAATGATGATAATAATTTAGTATTAGCTGTGCCGGATCCAGACCTGGACTCCTGCCCTCCACGACGCCTGCAACAACAACAGCCAGCCCTGCCACAAGCCTCTGGCTCTCGGGAAGAAGGGACTTCTTCCATCCTCCATCGGGAAGAAATTCCATCATTCTCACAACATCAGCTACATAGGTCTGATGATGAGGAAAAGGAAGACGTTTGGTTCTCCAGCGTACCTGCCCAAGAACTTTTAACGCAAGTGACAAAAATCCTTTACCCACAATCTGGACTTCAGAGATCTAAACGTGAGAAAAAACAAAACCAGATTCAAACCATGCCTATGGTTAAAGTTGCAGTTCCCACTGGACCATTACTGGTTTATCGACCCTGGACTGAGACTGACATCATGGAAGCATAACAATGCTTACCAGATCCAGAGATTTCTGGACCCCATTTTGCTGACGAGTTGCGAGATTTCTGCGCACAATTCTGCCCGACTGGGGTTGAATTGCGTCGCATATTGGCAAAAAAGTTCAAACCGTCCGACCTCTGCAAAATAGAGGCCAGTATGCTACAACTGGATTTGCGACCTACCAACAGTGAACGAGGTCATAATGATAATGCTCAATATGAAGCAGCCAACCAAAGACTGTGTCAAGCCATCACCACTCAATTTCCAACCAAAATCAATATGTCCCACATTTACACCTGCAAACAGAAACCCGGTGAAGGGACTGATGATTTTGTACACCGCATCCTTGAGGAAGTCAGCAAGCACAGCGGTCATCAGAGACCAAGGGATTTGGGTAATGAATCAGGACCATGGGAGAGTATTGCATGCAATGCAATAATTAAAGGCCTCATGCCAGATGTTGCCACTGAAGTAAAGAACATTTACGTGGGATGGTGTGAGGGTCCTCGTTTGGCTGACGTTCGCCGATATGCTCGCCATGCTCATAACCAAGTTGAGACGCGTAAGACAACCAAAAGGGACAAGTGTGAAAAGGAGCTGCATTTGGCAGCCATGACCATGTATTACGCAGTTGGTGTAAACAGAGGACGAGGCCGAAGTCGAAGACGTGGACGTGTGGGATCAGAGCTATGATCCGAATATTTGTTTTTACTGTGGCCAGACTGGACACTGGAAGAAGGACTGTCCACAGCTGAAAAGTGATGAAATTGGGCAAAAGGCTGACTGAGGGTGGGAGGCAGGTTCTGGACGTCACGCGGCAGCGGAGCCTCCACTAATGGGTGATAGCACAAACACACTCACACATTTTTCCTGCTCTGTGTAGGGAAGAAACGCTTGCCGACTGTGATTCACGTAGTAAAGTTTTGCATGCTATTTCCGTCCTAGAGCAAAGATATTTCTCTCAGAATATGGGAACTTATGTTCATCAGTAGTGACGTCAGGGGAGTTTTATTGTCCTCCAAAGTTAAGTGGAAACCACGTTTACTGTATGTCTGCCTCAGGCCAGGTTGTGAAGGAGAAAATGACAATGCCCATTGCGTGTTGTCACTCCCGATGAGCTCTCCTTCAAACACTCATTTTTGTTATCAGAGTTGTGTCCCATTAACCTGATGGGCTGTGATCTCATGTGTAAATTAGGCATTATTTTAACTTCTACACCAGAGGGTGTTAAGGTTATGTTACAGCCTGACAAAGTTTTCACAGCAGTGCAGTTTGATTCATCGGCACTTACATATGCTTATGAGTGGAAACTTCCCAGCTCTCCTTTTTCACAACAACTAGTGGAAGAAGCAAAAGTGTTAGTTTCACCCCTTTCTGATTTCATGCAACCTACCGATTTGCACTGCACATCACACATTTCTTCGGGGCCTGACAATGACTATGAGAAGAAGTGAAAAAATATGTGCGCCTACTTTATTGGCTGTGTCGCTCACTCCAGAGCACTTCGATTTTTTTAATGTTTGTGGTACTCGCCCTCACATTTCCTTGGCCAAACGTACACACTGGCAGTGACAAGGTGTGGGAGAGTTTGTTGCTACATGTCAGAAATAAATGGAGTGGACTGTTTCACCTGCTGATCCAAATTTGATGTTTTCTGAACGATTGTCAGCATACAAAAAAACATTTTTGAGTACAATGCATTGTCAAAGAACTGTGGACTTAATTCCTACCACAGAATCACATTTTGAAGCATGTTTTTTATCTGAAACAGATTTGTCTTCGATACCCATGTTGGCTGAAGTGCCCAATGATCTTTGGGCTAAGAGCAAATATGATGTGGGGTTGATAAAAGGCTGTGAACCAGTAATTGTCACCCCTAAATCAGACTTTTGTCCATGTAAAAAACAATACCCTTTTAAGCCTGAAGCAATTAAAGGGATTAAACCTGTTTTTCAATCTTTTCAGAAAACAGGCGTTATTGTTCCTTTTGAAAATTCACCTGTGCTTACTCCATTGTTTCCTGTTAAAAAGATTAAAGATGCTGGCCAGCCAGATGAATGGCGTTTTGTACAGGACCTCCAAGCGGTGAATGCTGCAGTTCAGCCACATGCTCCTACTGTGCCCAACCCACACACTATTTTGTCTCAAATTACATCAGATGCACAGTTTTTCTCAGTGGTTGACTTGTCGCCAGTGCACCCTGATAGCCCATTTTGGTTTGCTTTTTAGTTTGAAGGGAGATCTTGGACATTTACCCGGTTATGCCAGGGGTACTGTGAAAGTCCCACTATTTACAATGCTGCCCTCAAAGCTAGTCTGGATTAACTTCAATCAACCACAGGCTCTGCTCTTTTGCAGTATGTGGATGACATCCTTTTATGTGGTCCATCTAAACAACAGTGTGAAAAAGACAGTGAATCTGTTGAAACATCTTCCTTCTTATGGCCATAAAGCCAGCCTTTCTAAGTTACAGTTTGTACAGGACGAAGTCACCTTTTTGGGTCATGTGATTTCTAAGGACGGGCGCTCACTTTCTCCTAAACATGTTGCTGCAGTTCAGATCATTCCTAAACCGGTTACTAAAAAACAGCTTATGTCATTCTTAGGTATAACATCTTACTGCAGGAACTTTATTCCTAACTACTCTTTTCTCGAAGCTCTCTTAGGTGCTCTTATCCATGGTAAAGGCAGCTGCAGTTCTGACATGCAGCTCCAGTCAGCTGATCGTGTTCCATGGACTCCTGAGGATTAATCAGCCTTTAGTCAGCTTAAGCTGGCTCTTCAAACAGCACCAACACTTGGCATTCCAGATCCTCATAAACCTTTCATACAGGCAGTTGATGAGAAGCATGGTTGTATGACATCTGTTCTTATGCAGGAACATGGGGCAGGCAAAGGCCAGTGGCTCATTTCTCAGCAAAACTGGACTCTGTGGCTGCAGGCCTGCCTGGTTGTCTTCGTGCTGTTGCAGCTGCAGAGAAAGCTGTCCTGGCCTCCCAAGATATTGTGGGCTACGCTAATTTGACTGTTTTGGTTCCTCATGCTGTTGCCATTATTCTTCTCGAGCAGAAAACTTCACATCTTTCAACTGCTTGTTGGCTCAGATACACCTCTCTGCTCCGTGATATGCCAAATGTCACTGTTAAACGTTGTACTGTTCTGAATCCTGCTACTTTGCTTCCGACTCCTGAGGATGGGGAGCCTCATGACTGTGAAGCTGTTTTGGAACAAGTTTGTACACCCCGACCTGATCTTTTAGAGACTCCTCTTCCAAACTCTGACATGATTCTTTTTGTAGATGGATCAGCTTTGCGTGATCCAGCCACAGGTACTAACTGTGTTTGGTTTGCAGTATGTTCTTCACATGACACTTTGTTGTCTGGTTCTCTTCCTAAACATTTCTCTGCTCAAACCACTGAGCTTATTGCACTTACTGAAGCTTGTAAGTTGGCAGCTGGTAAGTCTGTCACTATTTACACAGATTCCAGATATGCTTTTGGTGTTGTTCATGATTTTGGTGCGCTGTGGAAACACAGGCATTTCCTTAAATCAGATGGTAAAACTATTCTGAACTCCAAGCAGGTTTCTGATCTTCTTGATGCGATCCTTTTGCCTACAGCAATCTCGGTCTGTAAGTGTGCGGCTCACACTAACTCAGACGATCCTGTTGCTTGTGGCAATGCCAGAGCTGATGCTGCAGCTAAGCAAGCAGCTAAATCTTTTCCTGTTTTCGCTTCCCTCTCTTTGCAGGCAGAAGACT
Source organism: Leuresthes tenuis (assembly GCF_036924035.1). Taxonomy (NCBI): domain Eukaryota; kingdom Metazoa; phylum Chordata; class Actinopteri; order Atheriniformes; family Atherinopsidae; genus Leuresthes; species Leuresthes tenuis. Next base: position 27,952,063 of record NW_027325372.1, on the reverse strand, counting down.
CCCTCACAGATCTCCATGCTTTGCAAACTTTTGCCTCTGCAGATGAAATTTGGTCCTCTGGACGCATTTGGTCCTCTGTGGGTGCAACTCATACGGATGGTGTTTGGATGGGACCTGATGGTAAACCCTGTCTACCTAAACATTTTTTTCCTCATTTTTCAAAATTGACACATGGGTTGAACCATGTGTCAAAAGGGGGGATGCTGAATGCACTCACTGCTCAGTGGTTCACAAAAGGGTTCAGTTCATATGCGCAAAAATACTGTCAGTCATGTATGGTTTGTGCCACACATAATGTAGGAAAGGCATTACACACATCGCAAGTTGCACACCCTCCACCAGAGAAACCTTTTGACCATTTGATGATGGATTTTGTTGAACTCACACCAGCTGAAGGAAAGAAATATGCACTAGTAATAGTGGACGTGTTTAGTAAATGGGTTGAAGTTTTCCCTGCAAAACATGCAAACAGTAATGCAGTGACTAAAGCACTGCTAAACAGAAATCATTCCTAGATGGGGCATTCCAGAGAAGATCAGCAGTGATAATGGCACACATTTTGTAAACACTGCATTGACTGAGGTTGGTAAATTCCTGGGAATAACCTTGCGCACACATTGTGCTTATCATCCACAGAGTGGAGGTGCTGTGGAAAGAGAAAATGGTACATTAAAGTCCAAGTTAGCCAAATGTTGTGAAGAAACAGGTCTGCCATGGACAAAAGCATTACCTATTGGGCTTACCTACATGAGAATGAGAATCAGAGCTCAAGTGAATCTCAGCCCATTTGAAATTTTATTTGGCAGACCTCCTAACCTGGGATTGGGACCTGTAACCAGACCCCTCCCTTCCACAACTGTTTGTGATGATGCTATGTTGTCTTAGTGTCGAAACCTTTCCACTGTTCTATCTCAAGTTTCACAGGCAGTAAAAGCAGCCCTTCCAGCCACAGAAAACACACCACTCCAACCAGATGACAGGTGGTGAAGGAACTTCGCAGGAAACATTGGAAGTCCAAACGTTGGCAAGGCCCGTTCCAGGTGCTACTGGTCACTCACACAGCTGTTAAAGTTGCAGAGAGAGCAACCTGGATTCATGCCAGTCACTGTAAGAAGGTACCAGAACCAGTAGATGACTTCCACCCTGAAATACATCAGCCTAACCAACACGCCCGGAAGGACAAAGATAAGAGTCAGCAGTAAAAGCTGTACTCCAACGGTGTGTTAAGTGCTAGTAACCTCTGACACCGAAGATTGAAACATCCTTACTGAGACCAGCGATGAAGATGATCATACACATGCTGTGAACCATGGAAGAAACTGTTTGTTGTTTGTATTTTCTTATTTGTAACCAGCATGTGCACATTGTATCTTGATTTCACAGGAAGCAATAATACAGGGCTGCTGTATTTCCCCACGACCCGAGAGACCACCAGACGCCCGAAGCCACACAGCCCCCCCCAGCACACACCCAACCGCCCAGAGCGACGGGACAGCAACCCACCACCACCACTATGTGATCAAGCTAATCAGAAGGGACCAGAGAGAATTAAATTCAGCCAATTGATGTTTTGAGGAAGCAGACATTGTTTCCATGCTAATATAATCTAAAAGAAAATTTCTAAACTGGTTAATACACAGATTGTTCTTCGCTTTCCAGTTCATGAGAATAGTTTTCTTTGCTATACATAACACTGTGAGGATCATGTGTGCTAAGCTAAATTCCACATTGATGTTGTCTAAGTCACCCAGTATGCACAGTGTGGGGCATGCAGGAATGCTACACTTTAGTCATGTTGATAGGTCCGCACAGACTTCAAGCCAGAACCTCTGGACAGGCGCACGAAACCACAAAGCGTGTGCATAATCATCAGGTGTGTTATCTGTGCAATGTGAGCAGATGTTTGAGTGTGTTAGACCCATCCTGAACATCCTTTGTCCTGTATAGTGTGTTCTATGAAGAATTTTGTATTGTATGAGCTCTAAATTAGGATTTTGAGTCATTCTGAAGGTGTTCAAACATATATGTGGCCAGAAGCTATGACTAGAACTGATGGATAAATGTGCCTCCCATTTTGAGGACGGTAGAGACATTGTGTCATCTATCTTAGACAATAATTTATATATTTTTGATAGTAGTTTTGGGGTGCAGATGCTTAGAAATTCTACTACCCTAATCGGGAGTTGTAAGTCTGGTTGGTGGAGGATATATTTCTTTGTTATTATAGACTTAAGTTGTTGATATTCTAGGAATTTATTGCTGCCTATCTCATGTTGTGATATGAGCTCATCAAATGAAATAAAATGTCCATTTTGGATTATATGTTCCAGATGTTTGATTCCTTTGATCTTCCACAGAGTAAAGTTTAGCATTTTTTTGTTTTGCAGGATGTCAGGATTGTTCCAGATGGGTGTAAGCTTACACGGGACAAGTGAAGACTTTGTTATTTTAAGAAATTCCCAACAGGCTGTCAGAGAGGTGCTGATGTTAATGCTTTTGAAACATTTGTGATTTTTTACGTTTTGACTAATAAGTGGCAGGTCAGAGATTTCCAGATTATCACACAATGCTTGTTCTATATTTATCCATGGTTCATCTATTGGGCTAGGTTTAAACCATTTTGATATATACTGTAACCTATTGGCTAAGGAATAGTGCTGAAAATTAGGTAAATCTAATCCACCACTGTCCTTGGTCTTCTGTAGGGTTTTTAAACTAATACGTGGTGGTTTGTTTTTCCACAGAAATTTGGAGATGCATGAACCTAGTGACTTAAACCAAGTAGCAGATGGTTTTATGGGGATCATTGAGAACAAATAGTTAACTTTTGGTAGTATCATCATTTTAATGGTTGTAACTCTCCCCATAAGTGATATAGGTAAGGACTTCAAACGAGAGAGATCGTCCTCTACTGTCTTTAATAATTGCACATAATTTAGCTTTGTTAGCTCTGAGAGCCTGGAGGAAATGTTTATGCCTAAATATCTAATATTTCCTGACTGTAAAGTGATCGCAGGTATATTCTGGTCCCTATAGTTAATGGGCAGAACTGTGGTCTTAGACCAATTGATAGAGTAGTCAGAAAGTGCTGAGAATTTATTTATGAGTGTGATCGTGTGAGTGAGAGATGTCTGTGAGTTCTGAAGGAAAAGTAATACATCATCAGCATAAAGACTTATTTTATGCTCAATATTTTGGGGTTGGATGCCTTTAATATTTCTATCTTGTCTGATAGCAGCTGCTAAAGGTTCGATGAAAATAGCAAAAAGTGAGGGCGAAACCCTGTCTTGTACCTCTCTGCAGACTGAAGCTTGGAGAAGTTTGATCATTTGTCCTGACACTTGCACTTGGGGAGTCAGTTATTTTCTTTTGAGGAGATAAGAGGCTTTAATAATAATATCTTGCAAGAGAGAACAACACAGTACAGAATACAGAGTTGCTCTGACCACTGAAGCAAAAACACACAGTTATATTGCCCGCTCATCACGTCATCTGTTTTTGGGTATAGTTGATTGTTCTTCTAACTTTCCTCCCCAACCATTAGTTGAGGTTACCCAGACACACTCGTAAATACCAGCCTAACCCTGTCCCCCCTAAAGTGCAGCTATCTCATAATAACAATCCCACCATTGTAAAGAGGAATTTAAGAAAACAGGGCAGGGTGGTACCTTGCAGCTCAGTCATTTGCAGGTTATAAACAGTAACACTCAATACAATGCATATAAGAATTATTTTCCATTACATTCCTCCCTTTTGATTATAATAATACCATTATATTAATCAACCCAAAAGAAACAAGGAAAATAATAACTTTATCTGTAAAACATCAGCCTGCATTTGCACACAACGTGAGTTTAAAATGCAGGCATCATAGTGATAAAGGGTCCAAAGATAAACAATCAAAACATGAACAATTAAATATGATTATCTTCATCCCTCTCTAAGTCAGCGTCACTAGAGGAAAAATTTTGAAAGCAAGAAAGTTATTTGAGTCATTTGGTCTTTTTCACACTGTTGTTTAGATGGACTACATAAAAGGATGTCATCCACATACTGCAAAAGAGCAGAGCCTGTGGTTGATTGAAGTTAATCCAGACTAGCTTTGAGGGCAGCATTGTAAATAGTGGGACTTTCACAGTACCCCTGTCATAACCGGGTAAAAGTCCAAGATCTCTGTTCAAACTAAAAAGCAAACCAAAATGGGCTATCAGGGTGCACTGGCGACAAGTCAACCACTGAGAAAAACTGTGCATCTGATGTAATTTGAGACAAAATAGTGTGTGGGTTGGGCACAGTAGGAGCATGTGGCTGAACTTTAGCATTCACCGCTTGGAGGTCCTGTACAAAACACCATTCATCTGGCTGGCCAGCATCTTTAATCTTTTTAACAGGAAACAATGGAGTAAGCACAGGTGAATTTTCAAAAGGAACAATAACGCCTGTTTTCTGAAAAGATTGAAAAACAGGTTTAATCCCTTTAATTGCTTCAGGCTTAAAAGGGTATTGTTTTTTACATGGACAAAAGTCTGATTTAGGGGTGACAATTACTGGTTCACAGCCTTTTATCAACCCCACATCATATGTGCTCTTAGCCCAAAGATCATTGGATACTTCAGCCAACATGGGTATCGAAGACAAATCTGTTTCAGATAAAAAACATGCTTCAAAATGTGATTCTGTGGTAGGAATTAAGTCCACAGTTCTTTGACAATGCATTGTACTCAAAAATGTTTTTTTGTATGCTGACAATCGTTCAGAAAACATCAAATTTGGATCAGCAGGTGAAACAGTCCACTCCATTTCTTTCTGACATGTAGCAACAAACTCTCCCACACCTTGTCACTGCCAGTGTGTACGTTTGGCCAAGGAAATGTGAGGGCGAGTACCACAAACATTAAAAAAATCAAAGTGCTCTGGAGTCAATAAAGTAGGCGCACATATTTTTTTACTTCTTCTCATAGTCATTGTCAGGCCCCAAAGAAATGTGTGATGTGCAGTGCAAATCAGTAGGTTGCATGAAATCAGAAAGGGGTGAAACTAACGCTTTTGCTTCTTCCACTAGTTGTTGTGAAAAAGGAGAGCTGGGAAGTTTCCACTCATAAGCATATGTAAGTGCCGATGAATCAAACTGCACTGCTGTGAAAACTTTGTCAGGCTGTAACATAACCTTAACACCCTCTGGTGTAGAAGTTAAAATAATGCCTAATTTACACATGAGATCACAGCCCATCAGGTTAATGGGACACAACTCTGATAACAAAAATGAGTGTTTGAAGGAGAGCTCATCGGGAGTGACAACACGCAATGGGCATTGTCATTTTCTCCTTCACAACCTGGCCTGATGCAGACATACAGTAAACGTGGTTTCCACTTAACTTTGGAGGACAATCAAACTCCCCTGACGTCACTACTGATGAACATAATTTCCTATATTCTGAGAGAAATATCTTTGCTCTAGGACGGAAATAGCATGCAAAACTTTACTACGTGAATCACAGTCGGCAAGCGTTGCTTCACTACACAGAGCAGGAAAAATGTGTGAGTGTGTTTGTGCTATCACCCATTAGTGGAGGCTCCGCTGCCGCGTGACGTCCAGAACCTGCCTCCCACCCTCAGTCAGCCTTTTGCCCAATTTCATCACTTTTTAGCTGTGGACAGTCCTTCTTCCAGTGTCCAGTCTGGCCACAGTAAAAACAAATATTCGGATCATAGCTCTGGCGTGGCCCATTTCGACCTCCTCTCCCACACGTCCACGTCTTCGACTTCGGCCTCGTCCTCTGTTTACACCAACTGCGTAATACATGGTCATGGATGCCAAATGCAGCTCCTTTTCACACTTGTCCCTTTTGGTTGTCTTACACGTCTCAACTTGGTTCTGAGCATGGCGAGTATATCGGCGAACGTCAGCCAAACGAGGACCCTCACACCATCCCACGTAAATGTTCTTTACTTCAGTGGCGACATCTATATAATATTGTCTGGGTCCCGTTAAAACATGTATTTTTCTTGTTTGCTTTAAAACAAGTATTCCCCATTTTCTATCCCTTCAGTAGCCAACCAGTTTGTATGGAGTACACTGGAGCAACTTGACTGATCAGTAAAACACTGCTTTTGTTGTCACCGCAAGGCTTCCCCCGTCGGTTGTTTCACTGAGACACTACTGAGTAACTACAACTCAACACAGTTTATACACATAACATTCATATACATACTAACAAACAAACAAACAATAATTTATCGCTATTTTCTCATCTCTGTTTGAACGTACACCCAGGTAAATATTCCTGTAGTCTTCTCATACCGACTATGGACCCATTCATTGTTTAACTTCACTGTTTTGCAAATCCTAATTGAATATTACACATTGACATTGAACTTTACTGGATAAGCAGGTCTTCATTGCATTCAGCAGCCTATATGTGAGCATCTATGTGTAAGCTGTTCTTCTTTGCATTTATCAGCAGCAAGCAATTCTTCACTGTAACATGCATATGTAAATAGTAAAACAATTCCAATGTGTTAGCGAAACCTTCTATATCACAGTGGTTTCTAAGATCTATTTTAAGTTCTTTGCCATCAGTGAGATGACATAGTTTACAAAGTGTGTCAAATTATCACTGAAGATCTTTTCAGGAATTTCAAATCTAGAAATGAGTTATTTTACGCGTGATTTTGCTACTGAGAGTGCATCTGCTTGTGCACATGGAAATATTTCAGACCATTTGGTAAAAACCTCTGTTGTCACTGAGCAGAATCGTTTCCCTTAACATTAATTTAGTTCAATGAAATCTACACAATAATGAAATAATGAAATACAAACAAATATGTTGAAAAAGATACACTGGCTTAGGGAATTATCTTCGTTTTGGTCTTAGATTGCCCTGTGGAATGTATTTTGCACATATTTGACCTGCTAGACAAAACTTTATTAATTTATTTATTCTAAAAAAAAAAATTCAATAATTAGTAAAACCATATGCTGTAAAAACCTTGTTCATTATTGCTTCCATCCCTCCTGTTGAGACATGACATGGTCCGTGGCTCAATACTGCAGCATATTTAAACAAATTCTTTGGCAGTATGGTTTTCCTTCCGGTCATTCATACGAGTCTATTGTAGATGGCAATTGAATAACATCTAATAATGCTAAAATATTTGTAGTTTATACATTTAGCTGTGGATGTCAACATACCTGTTTTTCCAATGCTGTGTTAACACATGTACAGTTGAGAAGGCATACTGACTGTCAGTGTAAACGTTAACAACCTTTTTGTTATTTAATTTACAAGCTTCAGTTAAAGCTACCAATTCGACTGCTTGAACAGAGTAATTTTTTGGTAGTGGTTGTTTTAAGAAAACTTCAGTTTCTGTTACTACTGCAAATCCTGTAGCATTTGTGCCATCAGGGTTTTTTGCTTGACCTGTTGAATAAATATAGTTATTTCTGCATTTTCATAACGTATATCAGTTAAGTCTGGCCTGGGTAAAACACTGATGGTTATTTCTGACATGCAATCATGAGGCTTTCCATCTGTGGGGTAGGTAGCAGTGTGGATGGATTAAGTGTAGCACATCTCTCGACAACAAGGTGTGGCTGTGAAAGAAGAACTGTTATGTAGGAGAGATGTCTGGTAAAGATATTTTGTTAAGTAACCATATCACAGCCACTGCATGAGGTACCTTAAGTGTTAATGGGTGAAATAACACCATTATTGTTGATGCCTGCACTGCCAATGGCTTCTGGCCATTGATTCAAAAGTACGATCTCGTCCCTTTTTCCCCCTTTCAGTGGACACTGGCCCCTAATTACCGCAATTCAGCAGGGGGTCTTTCATTAGGAGTACTGGACTCCCCCGTGCACGGTTTCAGCTCCGACCCTGGAAAGCGGAAAAAACGTTGAGATCTGGTTTGAGGACCCAATTGTTGAGAAAGGTCTCTCAATGAGACTCAGAGTTGCTGGAGTCAGTTAATGCAAATGTTTAATCTTGCAGCAAGTTCAAGAATGTGTGTGTGTGTGTGGGTGTATGTGTGCGAACGTGTGTGAGTTTGTGTGTGTGAGAGTTTAAAGAACCTGTTATCCACAGGCAGGTCTTAACTAGTATGGCACAGGTCCAGCCTGTCTCATCTTTTTTGGAAGGTCCAGTGCTCGGCCGTAACCCTTCTGTCTGTTTGGACTCTCACATACATTCGGTTAATCATAGAAAAACGAGAACAAAACTTTTTAGCCCCTTAAATTCATAAAACAGACATGGTGCAGTTATTTCCATTCTAGAAAATAAGAGTAATCACCACCATTCCTATAAATTCTGGATATTCTAACAATCTGAATCTTTTTTAAATGTTCGATGAAGCCCTTTGCTGTTCTGTTTAGAGACTCAGCTGATCATAAACCAAGTTTTGCTCTTGAACCAAGCTTCTAAACTCTTCACCTTTTTCATTTCTCAGTTAGTATTCACTTTAAAACTGATTAAAAGAAAAATTAAATGAATGCCTATCAACAAATGTGGGATCTAAACTCTAGTGCTTTCTCTAAAATAATTTCCTTTCTCAATTCAGAAATGTGTGTGTGTAAGTCACAACACCCGTGACACCAAAACGGCTTTCTTTTCTCTCTTTTCTCTACACTCTGCACTGTGAGCACACACACCAAATCAGAAAGGCTTTTTTCTCTCTTTTCTACATTATGGACTGTGGGGACAGTCCATAATGTGTGCCAGGGCGTTGTCTCACGTATTAGATTATGCTTAAGATACGAATGGGTTTATCAGTCACATCAGAATCCATACATACTGATCCTCCCGTAATAAAATGGTCGGATCTTATCAAACACACTTTGTTTCTTGTGACAAGTCAGCGAAACAGCGTATACACGTCAAGACACTGAATCAAGTTTGCCACAAGAACTCATAAGTTTGGCAGTATTGCTCTGCCGTCAGCAATCATACACCCATTTTATTTTCATGAGACATGTGCAGGCACCTGTTCATCTACTGTTCTATCACTATGAATTAGTTTATCTATTATCAATAAGGATACTTCTACAACTACTATCAAAGTATGTCCGGACTTCTTATGTTGTCAGTTGCTATATATGAATAAGTGGGTTGCTACTGAAAAGCATTAAGCATGTCACACAGCCCAAACATATAACATTTCAGGACACACCACACAGTTAACAACCACAGTGAAGCGTGTCAAAGCCCAAACATGTAACATTCAACAGGACACTTACACAACACATTCAAATCAAACAGTCAGACAACATACAAGAACATATACCCCAGCCGGCATTGCTCCCTGCCTATTTTCCTACAACTCACTATGTGTGCGCACACCTTTATTCACAAACTCTTCAACTTATACTCTTTTACCGAAGCTGCTACAGCTTGATTGGCCAAATACCCTTAGATCCTATTTCGGTGAATTTGACATCTGCCTTGTATGTAAAAGATTAGCGGTTTAGCAGTTTTAATTTAGTTTGAGTGAAGGAATTCATTTTATAGCAAAATCCGAAATCGTGAAGAACTCATGAAAGTAAGCTTATTCTCGGATTCCTGAAACTTTAGATTTGCTCTTTCTTTTACTGCAAAGTACAACGTTGAGCAGCACTAATGAGTTGTTTCTATTTTTGGCAGGCTTTACCTTTGCGGATGAAGCCCTTTCTGTCTGTGCAAAAGAAATCTTGTTACTGTGCAGAGTGACTTCTCTGAGTAGAGTCGCCTTACTTGTTGCGACTTTGCCGATGTTCGAAGCTGGAGTGCAAAGTTGTTGCTTGAATGGTGCTCGCTGGAGCGTGTGGTAGTGTAAAGTTATACCATTTAAAAGGGCTGAAGAGTGCTCAGTGCAGCGGGTGGGCGGAGGTGCAAAGTGACACTATGGCCATAAAAAGAACACCGCTACAAGTGCGCATTGTGCCAGGAAGGGCCCTCGGACGTGAACCAGTGGACAGTTATCGCTTCTCGGCCTTTTGGCTAAGATCAAGTGTAGTAGCTGTTCTTATCAGTTTAATGTCTGATATGTCCTCTATGCGAGGACTACATATTAAATGGATTTTTATCAATAGGAGTTGAAAAAGGAGCTTGCTCCGTTCACTCCAAGCATCAACCCGGTACTGCAGTGCCGCTGGGAACGGTGCGCTCTCCTCTGCTCTTGTGAAAAAGCAAACAGCGGTGCAGGATGGAAGTTTCTTTTAATCTGCTGAGAAAAGAGAGTGAATGCGAAGCAGACTTTAACACGGCTCTGGGAGCGAGCCGAGTGCGGGCTAACCAGGACAATTGCTTGAAAGAAACGCGACACCGAATGAGCAGTCAGAACAAAGCCTCAATACGGTGTTCCCGTGTTGTTTGTGGCTGCCTTGTCTTTTGCACAGAGTAAAAGACAAGGCAGCCATCGAATAGGGCCCGATTGTTCCTACTTGGTCAGCCGAGGAGCAAGGGGGGGAGCAAGCGTCTCAACCAAGCAAAGCTCACCATGGGGAAGGTGGCTATGCCAACTAGCCTGATGCCCTGCTCCCGCAGTGATGGATAATCGTACACTGGTTTCTCTTCATAATGTACAAGTCTTTCGCCTTTTACTAAAGACTTCCGTGGAGAGCAGCACTAATGAATTGTTTCTATTTTTGGCAGGCTTTACCTTTGCGGGTGAAGCCCTTTCTGTCTGTGCAAAAGAAATCTTGTTACTGTGCAGAGTGACTTCTCTGAGTAGAGTCGCCTTACTTGTTGCGACTGTGCCGATGTTGCTTGAATGGTGCTCGCTGGAGCGTGCGGTAGTGTAAAGTTATACCATTTAAAAGGGTTGAAGAGTGCTCAGTGCAGCGGGTGGGCGGAGGTGCAAAGTGACACTATGGCCATAAAACGAACACCGCTACAAGTGCGCATTGTGCCAGGAAGGGCCCTCGGATGTGAACCAGTGGACAGATATCGCTTCTCGGCCTTTTGGCTAAGATCAAGTGTAGTATCTGTACTTATCAGTTTAATATGTGATATGTCTATGCAAGGACTACATATTAAATGGATTTTTATCAATAGGATTTGAAAAAGGAACGGTGCGCTCTCCTCTGCTCTTGTGAAAAAGCAAACAGCGGTGCAGGATGGAAGTTTCTTTTAATCTGCTGAGAAAAGAGAGTGAATGCGAAGCAGACTTTAACACGGCTCTGGGAGCGAGCCGAGTGCGGGCTAACCAGGAGAATTGCTTGAAAGAAACGCGACACCGAATGAGCGGTCAGAACAAAATCTCAATACGGTGTTCCTGTGGTGTTTTTATAAAATGCGGTGTAAAAAAAGGTGTGAATGCCCCATAGAAAACTAAAAGGTGGAGCGGAAGTGTTCGGCTGCAAGAAGGTGTGAATGTCCGACTATATTTGGTGAAAAGCAGGTGAAGCAAGGTCTGAATGCCTTAACCTTTTCTTACCCGCTTTTTACCAACTATGGTCGGACATTCGCAGCATCTTACAGCCGAACACCACCTCTCTAGCTTTTGATGATGTATGGTTGGGCATTCGCACCTTTTCTTACCCATTTTTGAGGAATTATGGGTGGACATTCACACCTTCTTGCAGCTGAACACCTCTTCTCCCACTTATGATCATGTGCGGTTGGATATTCGAAAAATGTTTGCTTTTTCACAAGAGCAGAGGAGAGCGCACCGTTCCCAGCGGCACTGCAGTACCGGGTCGATGCTTTGAGTGAACGGAGCAAGCTCCTTTTTCAACTCCTATTGATAAAAATCCATTTAATATGTAGTCCTTGCATAGACATATCACATATTAAACTGATAAGTACAGATACTACACTTGATCTTAACCAAAAGGCCGAGAAGCGATATCTGTCCACTGGTTCACGTCCGAGGGCCCTTCCTGGCACAATGCGCACTTGTAGCGGTGTTCGTTTTATGGCCATAGTGTCACTTTGCACCTCCGCCCACCCGCTGCACTGAGCACTCTTCAACCCTTTTAAATGGTATAACTTTACACTACCGCACGCTCCAGCGAGCACCATTCAAGCAACATCGGCACAGTCGCAACAAGTAAGGCGACTCTACTCAGAGAAGTCACTCTGCACAGTAACAAGATTTCTTTTGCACAGATAGAAAGGGCTTCACCCGCAAAGGTAAAGCCTGCCAAAAATAGAAACAATTCATTAGTGCTGCTCTCCACGGAAGTCTTTAGTAAAAGGCGAAAGACTTGTACATTATGAAGAGAAACCAGTGTACGATTATCCATCACTGCGGGAGCAGGGCATCAGGCTAGTTGGCATAGCCACCTTCCCCATGGTGAGCTTTGCTTGGTTGAGACGCTTGCTCCCCCCCTTGCTCCTCGGCTGACCAAGTAGGAACAATCGGGCCCTATTCGATGGCTGCCTTGTCTTTTACTCTGTGCAAAAGACAAGGCAGCCACAAACAACACGGGAACACCGTATTGAGGCTTTGTTCTGACTGCTCATTCGGTGTCGCGTTTCTTTCAAGCAATTGTCCCGGTTAGCCCGCACTCGGCTCGCTCCCAGAGCCGTATTAAAGTCTGCTTCGCATTCACTCTCTTTTCTCAGCAGATTAAAAGAAAGTTTCATCTTAGGCTCCCTGAAACTTCCATCCTGCACCGCTGTTTGCTTTTTCAGAAGAGCAGAGGAGAGCGCACCGTTCCCAGCGGCACTGCAGTACCGGGTCGATGCTTGGAGTGAACGGAGCAAGCTCCTTTTTCAACTCCTATTGATAAAAATCCATTTAATATGTAGTCCTCGCATAGAGGACATATCAGACATTAAACTGATAAGAACAGATACTACACTTGATCTTAGCCAAAAGGCCGAGAAGCGATAACTGTCCACTGGTTCACGTCCGAGGGCCCTTCCTGGCACAATGCGCACTTGTAGCGGTGTTCTTTTTATGGCCATAGTGTCACTTTGCACCTCCGCCCACCCGCTGCACTGAGCACTCTTCAGCCCTTTTAAATGGTATAACTTTACACTACCACACGCTCCAGCGAGTACCATTCAAGCAACAACTTTGCACTCCAGCTTCGAACATCGGCAAAGTCACAACAAGTAAGGCGACTCTACTCAGAGAAGTCACTCTGCACAGTAACAAGATTTCTTTTGCACAGACAGAAAGGGCTTCACCCGCAAAGGTAAAGCCTGCCAAAAATAGAAACAACTCATTAGTGCTGCTCAACGTTGTACTTTGCAGTAAAAGAAAGAGCAAATCTAAAGTTTCAGGAATCCGAGAATAAGCTTACTTTCATGAGTTCTTCACGATTTCGGATTTTGCTATAAAATGAATTCCTTCACTCAAACTAAATTAAAACTGCTAAACCGCTAATCTTTTACATACAAGGCAGATGTCAAATTCACCGAAATAGGATCTAAGGGTATTTGGCCAATCGAGCTGTAGCAGCTTCGGTAAAAGAGTATAAGTTGAAGAGTTTGTGAATAAAGGTGTGCGCACACATAGTGAGTTGTAGGAAAATAGGCAGGGAGCAATGCCGGCTGGGGTATATGTTCTTGTATGTTGTCTGACTGTTTGATTTGAATGTGTTGTGTAAGTGTCCTGTTGAATGTTACATGTTTGGGCTTTGACACGCTTCACTGTGGTTGTTAACTGTGTGGTGTGTCCTGAAATGTTATATGTTTGGGCTGTGTGACATGCTTAATGCTTTTCAGTAGCAACCCACTTATTCATATATAGCAACTGACAACATAAGAAGTCCGGACATACTTTGATAGTAGTTGTAGAAGTATCCTTATTGATAATAGATAAACTAATTCATAGTGATAGAACAGTAGATGAACAGGTGCCTGCACATGTCTCATGAAAATAAAATGGGTGTATGATTGCTGACGGCAGAGCAATACTGCCAAACTTATGAGTTCTTGTGGCAAACTTGATTCAGTGTCTTGACGTGTATACGCTGTTTCGCTGACTTGTCACAAGAAACGAAGTGTGTTTGATAAGATCCAACCATTTTATTACGGGAGGATCAGTATGTATGGATTCTGATGTGACTGATAAACCCATTCGTATCTTAAGCATAATCTAATACGTGAGACAACGCCCTGGCACACATTATGGACTGTCCCCACAGTCCATAATGTAGAAAAGAGAGAAAAAAGCCTTTCTGATTTGGTGTGTGTGCTCACAGTGCAGAGTGTAGAGAAAAGAGAGAAAAGAAAGCCGTTTTGGTGTCACGGGTGTTGTGACTTACACACACACATTTCTGAATTGAGAAAGGAAATTATTTTAGAGAAAGCACTAGAGTTTAGATCCCACATTTGTTGATAGGCATTCATTTAATTTTTCTTTTAATCAGTTTTAAAGTGAATACTAACTGAGAAATGAAAAAGGTGAAGAGTTTAGAAGCTTGGTTCAAGAGCAAAACTTGGTTTATGATCAGCTGAGTCTCTAAACAGAACAGCAAAGGGCTTCATCGAACATTTAAAAAAGATTCAGATTGTTAGAATATCCAGAATTTATAGGAATGGTGGTGATTACTCTTATTTTCTAGAATGGAAATAACTGCACCATGTCTGTTTTATGAATTTAAGGGGCTAAAAAGTTTTGTTCTCGTTTTTCTATGATTAACCGAATGTATGTGAGAGTCCAAACAGACAGAAGGGTTACGGCCGAGCACTGGACCTTCCAAAAAAGATGAGACAGGCTGGACCTGTGCCATACTAGTTAAGACCTGCCTGTGGATAACAGGTTCTTTAAACTCTCACACACACAAACTCACACACGTTCGCACACATACACCCACACACACACACACATTCTTGAACTTGCTGCAAGATTAAACAATTGCATTAACTGACTCCAGCAACTCTGAGTCTCATTGAGAGACTTTTCTCAACAATTGGGTCCTCAAACCAGATCTCAACGTTTTTTCCGCTTTCCAGGGTCGGAGCTGAAACCGTGCACGGGGGAGTCCAGTACTTCTAATGAAAGACCCCCTGCTGAATTGCGGTAATTAGGGGCCAGTGTCCACTGAAAGGGGGAAAAAGGGACGAGATCGTACTTTTGAATCAATGGCCAGAAGCCATTGGCAGTGCAGGCATCAACAATAATGGTGTTATTTCACCCATTAACACTTAAGGTACCTCATGCAGTGGCTGTGATATGGTTACTTAACAAAATATCTTTACCAGACATCTCTCCTACATAACAGTTCTTCTTTCACAGCCACACCTTGTTGTCGAGAGATGTGCTACACTTAATCCATCCACACTGCTACCTACCCCACAGATGGAAAGCCTCATGATTGCATGTCAGAAATAACCATCAGTGTTTTACCCAGGCCAGACTTAACTGATATACGTTATGAAAATGCAGAAATAACTATATTTATTCAACAGGTCAAGCAAAAAACCCTGATGGCACAAATGCTACAGGATTTGCAGTAGTAACAGAAACTGAAGTTTTCTTAAAACAACCACTACCAAAAAATTACTCTGTTCAAGCAGTCGAATTGGTAGCTTTAACTGAAGCTTGTAAATTAAATAACAAAAAGGTTGTTAACGTTTACACTGACAGTCAGTATGCCTTCTCAACTGTACATGTGTTAACACAGCATTGGAAAAACAGGTATGTTGACATCCACAGCTAAATGTATAAACTACAAATATTTTAGCATTATTAGATGTTATTCAATTGCCATCTACAATAGACTCGTATGAATGACCGGAAGGAAAACCATACTGCCAAAGAATTTGTTTAAATATGCTGCAGTATTGAGCCACGGACCATGTCATGTCTCAACAGGAGGGATGGAAGCAATAATGAACAAGGTTTTTACAGCATATGGTTTTACTAATTATTGAATTTTTTTTTTTAGAATAAATAAATTAATAAAGTTTTGTCTAGCAGGTCAAATATGTGCAAAATACATTCCACAGGGCAATCTAAGACCAAAACGAAGATAATTCCCTAAGCCAGTGTATCTTTTTCAACATATTTGTTTGGATTTCATTATTTCATTATTGTGTAGATTTCATTGAACTAAATTAATGTTAAGGGAAACGATTCTGCTCAGTGACAACAGAGGTTTTTACCAAATGGTCTGAAATATTTCCATGTGCACAAGCAGATGCACTCTCAGTAGCAAAATCACGCGTAAAATAACTCATTTCTAGATTTGAAATTCCTGAAAAGATCTTCAGTGATAATTTGACACACTTTGTAAACAATGTCATCTCACTGATGGCAAAGAACTTAAAATAGACCTTAGAAACCACTGTGATATAGAAGGTTTCGCTAACACATTGGAATTGTTTTACTATTTACATATGCATGTGCAGTGAAGAATTGCTTGCTGCTGATAAATGCAAAGAAGAACAGCTTACACATAGATGCTCACATATAGGCTGCTGAATGCAATGAAGACCTGCTTATCCAGTAAAGTTCAATGTCAATGTGTAATATTCAATTAGGATTTGCAAAACAGTGAAGTTAAACAATGAATGGGTCCATAGTCGGTATGAGAAGACTACAGGAATATTTACCTGGGTGTACGTTCAAACAGAGATGAGAAAATTGCGATAAATTATTGTTTGTTTGTTTGTTAGTATGTATATGAATGTTATGTGTATAAACTGTGTTGAGTTGTAGTTACTCAGTAGTGTCTCAGTGAAACAACCGACGGGGGAAGCCTTGCGGTGACAACAAAAGCAGTGTTTTACTGATCAGTCAAGTTGCTCCAGTGTACTCCATACAAACTGGTTGGCTACTGAAGGGATAGAAAATGGGGAATACTTGTTTTAAAGCAAACAAGGAATTAGATGGGAAAAATACATGTTTTAACGGGACCCAGACAATATTATATAGATGTCGCCACTGAAGTAAAGAACATTTACGTGGGATGGTGTGAGGGTCCTCGTTTGGCTGACGTTCGCCGATATGCTCGCCATGCTCAGAACCAAGATGAGACGCGTAAGACAACCAAAAGGGACAAGTGTGAAAAGGAGCTGCATTTGGCAACCATGACCATGTATTACGCAGTTGGTGTAAACAGAGGACGAGGCCGAAGTCGAAGACGTGGACGTGTGGGAGAGGAGGTCGAAATGGGCCACGCCAGAGCTATGATCCGAATATTTGTTTTTACTGTGGCCAGACTGGACACTGGAAGAAGGACTGTCCACAGCTAAAAAGTGATGAAATTGGGCAAAAGGCTGACTGAGGGTGGGAGGCAGGTTCTGGACGTCACGCGGCAGCGGAGCCTCCACTAATGGGTGATAGCACAAACACACTCACACATTTTTCCTGCTCTGTGTAGTGAAGCAACGCTTGCCGACTGTGATTCACGTAGTAAAGTTTTGCATGCTATTTCCGTCCTAGAGCAAAGATATTTCTCTCAGAATATAGGAACTTATGTTCATCAGTAGTGACGTCAGGGGAGTTTGATTGTCCTCCAAAGTTAAGTGGAAACCACGTTTACTGTATGTCTGCATCAGGCCAGGTTGTGAAGGAGAAAATGACAATGCCCATTGCGTGTTGTCACTCCCGATGAGCTCTCCTTCAAACACTCATTTTTGTTATCAGAGTTGTGTCCCATTAACCTGATGGGCTGTGATCTCATGTGTAAATTAGGCATTATTTTAACTTCTACACCAGAGGGTGTTAAGGTTATGTTACAGCCTGACAAAGTTTTCACAGCAGTGCAGTTTGATTCATCGGCACTTACATATGCTTATGAGTGGAAACTTCCCAGCTCTCCTTTTTCACAACAACTAGTGGAAGAAGCAAAAGCGTTAGTTTCACCCCTTTCTGATTTAATGCAACCTACTGATTTGCACTGCACATCACACATTTCTTTGGGGCCTGACAATGACTATGAGAAGAAGTGAAAAAATATGTGCGCCTACTTTATTGGCTGTGTCGCTCACTCCAGAGCACTTCGATTTTTTTAATGTTTGTGGTACTCGCCCTCACATTTCCTTGGCCAAAGGTACACACTGGCAGTGACAAGGTGTGGGAGAGTTTGTTGCTACATGTCAGAAAGAAATGGAGTGGACTGTTTCACCTGCTGATCCAAATTTGATGTTTTCTGAACGATTGTCAGCATACAAAAAAACATTTTTGAGTACAATGCATTGTCAAAGAACTGTGGACTTAATTCCTACCACAGAATCACATTTTGAAGCATGTTTTTTATCTGAAACAGATTTGTCTTCGATACCCATGTTGGCTGAAGTGCCCAATGATCTTTGGGCTAAGAGCAAATATGATGTGGGGTTGATAAAAGGCTGTGAACCAGTAATTGTCACCCCTAAATCAGACTTTTGTCCATGTAAAAAACAATACCCTTTTAAGCCTGAAGCAATTAAAGGGATTAAACCTGTTTTTCAATCTTTTCAGAAAACAGGCGTTATTGTTCCTTTTGAAAATTCACCTGTGCTTACTCCATTGTTTCCTGTTAAAAAGATTAAAGATGCTGGCCAGCCAGATGAATGGCGTTTTGTACAGGACCTCCAAGCGGTGAATGCTGCAGTTCAGCCACATGCTCCTACTGTGCCCAACCCACACACTATTTTGTCTCAAATTACATCAGATGCACAGTTTTTCTCAGTGGTTGACTTGTCGCCAGTGCACCCTGATAGCCCATTTTGGTTTGCTTTTTAGTTTGAAGGGAGATCTTGGACTTTTACCCGGTTATGCCAGGGGTACTGTGAAAGTCCCACTATTTACAATGCTGCCCTCAAAGCTAGTCTGGATTAACTTCAATCAACCACAGGCTCTGCTCTTTTGCAGTATGTGGATGACATCCTTTTATGTGGTCCATCTAAACAACAGTGTGAAAAAGACAGTGAATCTGTTGAAACATCTTCCTTCTTATGGCCATAAAGCCAGCCTTTCTAAGTTACAATTTGTACAGGACGAAGTCACCTTTTTGGGTCATGTGATTTCTAAGGATGGGCGCTCACTTTCTCCTAAACGTGTTGCTGCAGTTCAGATCATTCCTAAACCGGTTACTAAAAAACAGCTTATGTCATTCTTAGGTATAACATCTTACTGCAGGAACTTTATTCCTAACTACTCTTTTCTCTGCTCTTATCCATGGTAAAGGCAGCTGCAGTTATGACATGCAGCTCTAGTCAGCTGATCGTGTTCCATGTACTCCTGAGGCTGAATCAGCCTTTAGTCAGCTTAAGCTGGCTCTTCAAACAGCACCAACACTTGGCATTCCAGATCCTCATAAACCTTTCATACAGGCAGTTGATGAGAAGCATGGTTGTATGACATCTGTTCTTATGCAGGAACATGGGGCAGGCAAAGGCCAGTGGCTCATTTCTCAGCAAAACTGGACTCTGTGGCTGCAGGCCTGCCTGGTTGTCTTCGTGCTGTTGCAGCTGCAGAGAAAGCTGTCCTGGCCTCCCAAGATATTGTGGGCTACGCTAATTTGACTGTTTTGGTTCCTCATGCTGTTGCCATTATTCTTCTCGAGCAGAAAACTTCACATCTTTCAACTGCTTGTTGGATCAGATACACCTCTGTGCTCCTTGATATGCCAAATGTCACTGTTAAACGTTGTACTGTTCTGAATCCTGCTACTTTGCTTCCGACTCCTGAGGATGGGGAGCCTCATGACGCTCATGAAGCTGTTTTGGAACAAGTTTGTACACCCCGACCTGATCTTTTAGAGACTCCTCTTCCAAACTCTGACATGATTCTTTTTGTAGATGGATCAGCTTTGCGTGATCCAGCCACAGGTACTAACTGTGTTTGGTTTGCAGTATGTTCTTCACATGACACTTTGTTGTCTGGTTCTCTTCCTAAACATTTCTCTGCTCAAACTACTGAGCTTATTGCACTTACTGAAGCTTGTAAGTTGGCAGCTGGTAAGTCTGTCACTATTTACACAGATTCCAGATATGCTTTTGGTGTTGTTCATGACTTTGGTGCGCTGTGGAAACACAGGCATTTCCTTAAATCAGATGGTAAAACTATTCTGAACTCCAAGCAGGTTTCTGATCTTCTTGATGCGATCCTTTTGCCTACAGCAATCTCGGTCTGTAAGTGTGCGGCTCACACTAACTCAGACGATCCTGTTGCTTGTGGCAATGCCAGAGCTGATGCTGCAGCTAAGCAAGCAGCTAATTTTTTTCCTGTTTTCGCTTCCCTCTCTTTGCAGGCAGAAGACTCCCTCACAGATCTCCATGCTTTGCAAACTTTTGCCTCTGCAGATGAAATTTGGTCCTCTGGACGCATTTGGTCCTCTGTGGGTGCAACTCATACGGATGGTGTTTGGATGGGACCTGATGGTAAACCCTGTCTACCTAAACATTTTTTTCCTCATTTTTCAAAATTGACACATGGGTTGGACCATGTGTCAAAAGGGGGGATGCTGAATGCACTCACTGCTCAGTGGTTCACAAAAGGGTTCAGTTCATATGCGCAAAAATACTGTCAGTCATGTATGGTTTGTGCCACACATAATGTAGGAAAGGCATTACACACATCGCAAGTTGCACACCCTCCACCAGAGAAACCTTTTGAACATTTGATGATGGATTTTGTTGAACTCACACCAGCTGAAGGAAAGAAATATGCACTAGTAATAGTGGACGTGTTTAGTAAATGTGTTGAAGTTTTCCCTGCAAAACATGCAAACAGTAATGCAGTGACTAAAGCACTGCTAAACAGAAATCATTCCTAGATGGGGCATTCCAGAGAAGATCAGCAGTGATAATGGCACACATTTTGTAAACACTGCATTGACTGAGGTTGGTAAATTCCTGGGAATAAGCTTGCGCACACATTGTGCTTATCATCCACAGAGTGGAGGTGCTGTGGAAAGAGAAAATGGTACATTAAAGTCCAAGTTAGCCAAATGTTGTGAAGAAACAGGTCTGCCATGGACAAAAGCATTACCTATTGTGCTTACCTACATGAGAATGAGAATCAGAGCTCAAGTGAATCTCAGCCCATTTGAAACTTTATTTGGCAGACCTCCTAACCTGGGATTGGGACCTGTAACCAGACCCCTCCCTTCCACAACTGTTTGTGATGATGCTATGTTGTCTTACTGTCGAAACCTTTCCACTGTTCTATCTCAAGTTTCACAGACAGTAAAAGCAGCCCTTCCAGCCACAGAAAACACACCACTCCAACCAGATGACAGGTGGTGAAGGAACTTCGCAGGAAACATTGGAAGTCCAAACGTTGGCAAGGCCCGTTCCAGGTGCTACTGGTCACTCACACAGCTGTTAAAGTTGCAGAGAGAGCAACCTGGATTCATGCCAGTCACTGTAAGAAGGTACCAGAACCAGTAGATGACTTCCACCCTGACATACATCAGCCTAACCAACACGCCCGGAAGGACAAAGATAAGAGTCAGCAGTAAAAGCTGTACTCCACCGGTGTGTTAAGTGCTAGTAACCTCTGACACCGAAGATTGAAACATCCTTACTGAGACCAGCGATGAAGATGATCATACACATGCTGTGAACCATGGAAGAAACTGTTTGTTGTTTGTATTTTCTTATTTGTAACCAGCATGTGCACATTGTATCTTGATTTCACAGGAAGCAATAATACAGGGCTGCTGTATTTCCCCACGACCCGAGAGACCACCAGACGCCCGAAGCCACACAGCCCCCCCCAGCACACACCCAACCGCCCAGAGCGACGGGACAGCAACCTACCACCACCACTATGTGATCAAGCTAATCAGAAGGGACCAGAGAGAATTAAATTCAGCCAATTGATGTTTTGAGGAAGCAGACATTGTTTCCATGCTAATATAATCTAAAAGAAAATTTCTAAACTGGTTAATACACAGATTGTTCTTCGCTTTCCAGTTCATGAGAATAGTTTTCTTTGCTATACATAACACTGTGAGGATCATGTGTGCTAAGCTAAATTCCACATTGATGTTGTCTAAGTCACCCAGTATGCACAGTGTGGGGCATGCAGGAATGCTACACTTTAGTCATGTTGATAGGTCCGCACAGACTTCAAGCCAGAACCTCTGGACAGGCGCACAAAACCACAAAGCGTGTGCATAATCATCAGGTGTGTTATCTGTGCAATGTGAGCAGATGTTTGAGTGTGTTAGACCTATCCTGAACATCCTTTGTCCTGTATAGTGTGTTCTATGAAGAATTTTGTATTGTATGAGCTGTAAATTAGGATTTCGAGTCATTCTGAAGGTGTTCAAACATATATGTGGCCAGAAGCTATGACTAGAACTGATGGATAAATACGCCTCCCATTTTGAGGACGGTAGAGACATTGTGTCATCTATCTTAGACAATCATTTATATATTTTTGATAGTAGTTTTGGGGTGCAGATGCTTAGAAATTCTACTACCCTAATCAGGAGTTGTAAGTCTGGTTGGTGGAGGATATATTTCTTTGTTATTATAGACTTAAGTTGTTGATATTCTAGGAATTTATTGCTGCCTATCTCATGTTGTGATATGAGCTCATCAAATTAAATAAAATGTCCATTTTGGATTATATGTTCCAGATGTTTGATTCCTTTGATCTTCCAGAGAGTAAAGTTTAGCATTTTTTTGTTTTGCAGGATGTCAGGATTGTTCCAGATGGGTGTAAGCTTACACGGGACAAGTGAAGACTTTGTTATTTTATGAAATTCCCACCAGGCTGTCAGAGAGGTGCTGATGTTAATGCTCTTGAAACATTTGTGATTTTTTACGTTTTGACTAATAAGTGGCAGGTCAGAGATTTCCAGATTATCACACAATGCTTGTTCTATATTTATCCATGGTTCATCTATTGGGCTAGGTTTAAACCATTTTGATATATACTGTAACCTATTGGCTAAGGAATAGTGCTGAAAATTAGGTAAATCTAATCCACCACTGTCCTTGGTCTTCTGTAGGGTTTTTAAACTAATACGTGGTGGTTTGTTTTTCCACAGAAATTTGGAGATGCATGAACCTAGTGACTTAAACCAAGTAGCAGATGGTTTTATGGGGATCATTGAGAACAAATAGTTAACTTTTGGTAGTATCATCATTTTAATGGTTGTAACTCTCCCCATAAGTGATATAGGTAAGGACTTCAAACGAGAGAGATCGTCCTCTACTGTCTTTAATAATTGCACATAATTTAGCTTTGTTAGCTCTGAGAGCCTGGAGGAAATGTTTATGCCTAAATATCTAATATTTCCTGACTGTAAAGTGATCGCAGGTATATTCTGGTCCCTATAGTTAATGGGCAGAACTGTGGTCTTAGACCAATTGATAGAGTAGTCAGAAAGTGCTGAGAATTTATTTATGAGTGTGATCGTGTGAGTGAGAGACGTCTGTGAGTTCTGAAGGAAAAGTAATACATCATCAGCATAAAGACTTATTTTATGCTCAATATTTTGGGGTTGGATGCCTTTAATATTTCTATCTTGTCTGATAGCAGCTGCTAAAGGTTCGATGAAAATAGCAAAAAGTGAGGGCGAAAGTGGGCAACCCTGTCTTGTACCTCTCTGCAGACTGAAGCTTGGAGAAGTTTGATCATTTGTCCTGACACTTGCACTTGGGGAGTCAGTTATTTTCTTTTGAGGAGATAAGAGGCTTTAATAATAATATCTTGCAAGAGAGAACAACACAGTACAGAATACAGAGTTGCTCTGACCACTGAAGCAAAAACACAGTTATATTGCCCACTCATCACGTCATCTGTTTTTGGGTATAGTTGATTGTTCTTCTAACTTTCCTCCCCAACCATTAGTTGAGGTTACCCAGACACACTCGTAAATACCAGCCTAACCCTGTCCCCCCTAAAGTGCAGCTATCTCATAATAACAAGCCCACCATTGTAAAGAGGAATTTAAGAAAACAGGGCAGGGTGGTACCTTGCAGCTCAGTCATTTGCAGGTTATACACAGTAACACTCAATACAATGCATATAAGAATTATTTTCCATTACATTCCTCCCTTTTGATTATAATAATACCATTATATTAATCAACCCAAAAGAAACAAGGAAAATAATAACTTTATCTGTAAAACATCAGCCTGCATTTGCACACAACGTGAGTTTAAAATGCAGGCATCATAGTGATAAAGGGTCCAATGATAAACAATCAAAACATGAACAATTAAATATGATTATCTTCATGCCTCTCTAAGTCAGCGTCACTAGAGGAAAAATTTTGAAAGCAAAAAAGTTCTTTGAGTCATTTGAATCATTTGGTGAGATACATACAATGAGGCCTTTCACACAGGGAAAAATACAGCAGCCCTGTATTATTGCTTCCTGTGAAATCAAGATACAATGTGCACATGCTGGTTACAAATAAGAAAATACAAACAACAAACAGTTTCTTCCATGGTTCACAGCATGTGTATGATCATCTTCATCGCAGGTCTCAGTAAGGATGTTTCAATCTTCGGTGTCAGAGGTTACTAGCACTTAACACACCGGTGGAGTACAGCTTTTACTGCTGACTCTTATCTTTGTCCTTCCGGGCGTGTTGGTTAGGCTGATGTATGTCAGGGTGGAAGTCATCTACTGGTTCTGGTACCTTCTTACAGTGACTGGCATGAATCCACGTTGCTCTCTCTGCAACTTTAACAGCTGTGTGAGTGACCAGTAGCACCTGGAACGGGCCTTGCCAACGTTTGGACTTCCAATGTTTCCTGCGAAGTTCCTTCACCACCTGTCATCTGGTTGGAGTGGTGTGTTTTCTGTGGCTGGAAGGGCTGCTTTTACTGTCTGTGAAACTTGAGATAGAACAGTGGAAAGGTTTCGACACTAAGACAACATTAGGGGTAAGCACAATAGGTAATGCTTTTGTCCTGTTTCTTCACAACATTTGGCTAACTTGGACTTTAATGTACCATTTTCTCTTTCCACAGCACCTCCACTCTGTGGATGATAAGCACAATGTGTGCGCAAGGTTATTCCCAGGATTTTACCAACCTCAGTCAATGCAGTGTTTACAAAATGTGTGCCATTATCACTGCTGATCTTCTCTGGAATGCCCCATCTAGGAATGATTTCTGTTTAGCAGTGCTTTAGTCACTGCATTACTGTTTGCATGTTTTGCAGGGAAAACTTCAACCCATTTACTAAACACGTCCACTATTACTAGTGCATATTTCTTTCCTTCAGCTGGTGTGAGTTCAACAAAATCCATCATCAAATGTTCAAAAGGTTTCTCTGGTGGAGGGTGTGCAACTTGCGATGTGTGTAATGCCTTTCCTACATTATGTGTGGCACAAACCATACATGACTGACAGTATTTTTGCGCATATGAAATGAACCCTTTTGTGAACCACTGAGCAGTGAGTGCATTCAGCATCCCCCCTTTTGACACATGGTTCAACCCATGTGTCAATTTTGAAAAATGAGGAAAAAAATGTTTAGGTAGACAGGGTTTACCATCAGGTCCCATCCAAACACCATCCGTATGAGTTGCACCCACAGAGGACCAAATGCGTCCAGAGGACCAAATTTCATCTGCAGAGGCAAAAGTTTGCAAAGCATGGAGATCTGTGAGGGAGTCTTCTGCCTGCAAAGAGAGGGAAGCGAAAACAGGAAAAAAATTAGCTGCTTGCTTAGCTGCAGCATCAGCTCTGGCATTGCCACAAGCAACAGGATCGTCTGAGTTAGTGTGAGCCGCACACTTACAGACCGAGATTGCTGTAGGCAAAAGGATCGCATCAAGAAGATCAGAAACCTGCTTGGAGTTCAGAATAGTTTTACCATCTGATTTAAGGAAATGCCTGTGTTTCCACAGCGCACCAAAGTCATGAACAACACCAAAAGCATATCTGGAATCTGTGTAAATAGTGACAGACTTACCAGCTGCCAACTTACAAGCTTCAGTAAGTGCAATAAGCTCAGTAGTTTGAGCAGAGAAATGTTTAGGAAGAGAACCAGACAACAAAGTGTCATGTGAAGAAAATACTGCAAACCAAACACAGTTAGTACCTGTGGCTGGATCACGCAAAGCTGATCCATCTACAAAAAGAATCATGTCAGAGTTTGGAAGAGGAGTCTCTAAAAGATCAGGTCGGGGTGTACAAACTTGTTCCAAAACAGCTTCACAGTCATGAGGCTCCCCATCCTCAGGAGTCAGAAGCAAAGTAGCAGGATTCAGAACAGTACAACGTTTAACAGTGACATTTGGCATATCAAGGAGCACAGAGGTGTATCTGAGCCAACAAGATGTTGAAAGATGGGAAGTTTTCTGCTCGAGAAGAATAATGGCAACAGCATGAGGAACCAAAACAGTCAAATTAGCGTAGCCCACAATATCTTGGGAGGCCAGGACAGCTTTCTCTGCAGCTGCAACAGCACGAAGACCACCAGGCAGGCCTGCAGCCACAGAGTCCAGTTTTGCTGAGAAATGAGCCACTGGCCTTTGCCTGCCCCATGTTCCTGCATAAGAACAGATGTCATACAACCATGCTTCTCATCAACTGCCTGTATGAAAGGTTTATGAGGATCTGGAATGCCAAGTGTTGGTGCTGTTTGAAGAGCCAGCTTAAGCTGACTAAAGGCTGATTCAGCCTCAGGAGTCCATGGAACACGATCAGCTGACTGGAGCTGCATGTCATAACTGCAGCTGCCTTTACCATGGATAAGAGCACCTAAGAGAGCTTCGAGAAAAGAGTAGTTAGGAATAAAGTTCCTGCAGTAAGATGTTATACCTAAGAATGACATAAGCTGTTTTTTAGTAACCGGTTTAGGAATGATCTGAACTGCAGCAACACGTTTAGGAGAAAGTGAGCGCCCATCCTTAGAAATCACATGACCCAAAAAGGTGACTTCGTCCTGTACAAACTGTAACTTAGAAAGGCTGGCTTTATGGCCATAAGAAGGAAGATGTTTCAACAGATTCACTGTCTTTTTCACACTGTTGTTTAGATGGACCACATAAAAGGATGTCATCCACATACTGCAAAAGAGCAGAGCCTGTGGTTGATTGAAGTTAATCCAGACTAGCTTTGAGGGCAGCATTGTAAATAGTGGGACTTTCACAGTACCCCTGGCATAACCGGGTAAAAGTCCAAGATCTCCCTTCAAACTAAAAAGCAAACCAAAATGGGCTATCAGGGTGCACTGGCGACAAGTCAACCACTGAGAAAAACTGTGCATCTGATGTAATTTGAGACAAAATAGTGTGTGGGTTGGGCACAGTAGGAGCATGTGGCTGAACTGCAGCATTCACCGCTTGGAGGTCCTGTACAAAACGCCATTCATCTGGCTGGCCAGCATCTTTAATCTTTTTAACAGGAAACAATGGAGTAAGCACAGGTGAATTTTCAAAAGGAACAATAACGCCTGTTTTCTGAAAAGATTGAAAAACAGGTTTAATCCCTTTAATTGCTTCAGGCTTAAAAGGGTATTGTTTTTTACATGGACAAAAGTCTGATTTAGGGGTGACAATTACTGGTTCACAGCCTTTTATCAACCCCACATCATATTTGCTCTTAGCCCAAAGATCATTGGGCACTTCAGCCAACATGGGTATCGAAGACAAATCTGTTTCAGATAAAAAACATGCTTCAAAATGTGATTCTGTGGTAGGAATTAAGTCCACAGTTCTTTGACAATGCATTGTACTCAAAAATGTTTTTTTGTATGCTGACAATCGTTCAGAAAACATCAAATTTGGATCATCAGGTGAAACGGTCCACTCCATTTCTTTCTGACATGT
Organism: Leuresthes tenuis; assembly: GCF_036924035.1. NCBI lineage: Eukaryota > Metazoa > Chordata > Actinopteri > Atheriniformes > Atherinopsidae > Leuresthes > Leuresthes tenuis. The sequence goes on along the minus strand of NW_027325372.1, from coordinate 27,924,450 downwards.
AGCAACAAACTCTCCCACACCTTGTCACTGCCAGTGTGTACGTTTGGCCAAGGAAATGTGAGGGCGAGTACCACAAACATTAAAAAAATCGAAGTGCTCTGGAGTGAGCGACACAGCCAATAAAGTAGGCGCACATATTTTTTCACTTCTTCTCATAGTCATTGTCAGGCCCCAAAGAAATGTGTGATGTGCAGTGCAAATCAGTAGGTTGCATGAAATCAGAAAGGGGTGAAACTAACACTTTTGCTTCTTCCACTAGTTGTTGTGAAAAAGGAGAGCTGGGAAGTTTCCACTCATAAGCATATGTAAGTGCCGATGAATCAAACTGCACTGCTGTGAAAACTTTGTCAGGCTGTAACATAACCTTAACACCCTCTGGTGTAGAAGTTAAAATAATGCCTAATTTACACATGAGATCACAGCCCATCAGGTTAATGGGACACAACTCTGATAACAAAAATGAGTGTTTGAAGGAGAGCTCATCAGGAGTGACAACACGCAATGGGCATTGTCATTTTCTCCTTCACAACCTGGCCTGATGCAGACATACAGTAAATGTGGTTTCCACTTAACTTTGGAGGACAATCAAACTCCCCTGACGTCACTACTGATGAACATAAGTTCCTATATTCTGAGAGAAATATCTTTGCTCTAGGACGGAAATAGCATGCAAAACTTTACGACGTGAATCACAGTCGGCAAGCGTTTCTTCACTACACAGAGCAGGAAAAATGTGTGAGTGTGTTTGTGCTATCACCCATTAGTGGAGGCTCCGCTGCCGCGTGACGTCCAGAACCTGCCTCCCACCCTCAGTCAGTCTTTTGCCCAATTTCATCACTTTTCAGCTGTGGACAGTCCTTCTTCCAGTGTCCAGTCTGGCCACAGTAAAAACAAATATTCGGATCATAGCTCTGGCGTGGCCCATTTCGACCTCCTCTCCCACACGTCCACGTCTTCGACTTCGGCCTCGTCCTTTGTTTACACCAACTGCGTAATACATGGTCATGGCTGCCAAATGCAGCTCCTTTTCACACTTGTCCCTTTTGGTTGTCTTACGCGTCTCAACTTGGTTCTGAGCATGGCGAGCATATCGGCGAACGTCAGCCAAACGAGGACCCTCACACCATCCCACGTAAATGTTCTTTACTTCAGTGGCAACATCTGGCATGAGGCCTTTAATTATTGCATCGCAAACTGTGGCCTTCTCTCAGCCAAACACCTCTGATCTCGCTTTTCATGATGTAAGGTTGGGCATTCAGACCTTGCTTCACCTGCTTTTCACCAAATATAGTCGGACATTCACACCTTCTTGCAGCCGAACACTTCCACTCCACCTTTTAGTGTTCTATCACACCTTTTTTTTCACCGCATTTTATAGATTATGGTTGGAAATTCTCAACCACTCTCATCCGAAGACCTCTCCTCCCGCTTTTGTTAATATATTTGAACTTTAGTCGGACATTCACACCTTCTTGCAGCCGAACCACCTCCGCTCCCTGTTTTGATCATGTATGGTCTGGCAATACTACCTTTTCTTACCCATTTTTCAGGAATTATGGGTGGACATTCAAACCTTCCTGCAGCTGAACACCTCCTCTCCCGCTTATGATCATGTGCGGTTTGATATTCGAAAATTTTCTTTCATGTTTTCTAGCAATTATTGATGGACATTCAGACCTTCTTGCAGCTGAACACCTCCGCTCCCGCTTTTGTTAATATATTTGAACTTTAGTCAGACATTCACACCTACTTGCAGCCGAACACCACCTCTCTAGCTTTTGATGAGGTATGGTCCGGCATTCTTACCGTTTCTAACACATTTTTCAGCAATTATGGTAGGACATTCACACCTTCTTGCAGCTGAACACCTCCTCTCCCACTTATGATCATGTGCGGATTGATTTTCGAAAATTTTCTTTCATGTTTTCTAGCAATTAATAATGGACATTTAGACCTTCTTGCAGCTGAACACCTCCGCTCCCGCTTTTGATCATACATTGTCAGGCATTCGCACCTTGTCTTACCCGCTTTTTACAAACTTTAGTCGAACATTCACACCTTTTTGCAGCCGAACACAGTTTTTTGCAGCCGAATTTGGGCATTCGAACCTTTTCATACCCACTTTTTACCAACTATGGTCGGACATTCACACCGTCCTACAACGGAACACCTCCACTCCCTCTTTTGATGGTGTATGTTCGGGCATTCGAACCTTTTCTTACCCGCTTTTTACAAACTATGCTCGGACATTCAAACCTTCTTGTAGCCGAACACATCCACTCGTGCTTTTGATGATGTATGGTATGGCATTCGAACCTACTTGTTGCCCGCTTTTCATTAATTATGGGTGGACATTCACACCTTGTCGCAGCCAAACACCTCCGCTCCCTGGTTTGATCATGTATGGTTGGACATTCGCACCTTTTCTCACCCGCTTTTTGCAAACTATGGTCGGCCATTCACAGCTTCCTCTCCACCATACTTGTATGGTGGGATATTCACACCCACTTGCATCCGAAGACCTCCGCCCCCACTTTTGTTGATATTTAGTCGGTCATTCGCACCTTACCCGCTTTTGGCAAACTATGGCCTTCTTGCAGCCAAAAACCTCTGATCTCGCTTTTGATGATGTAAGGTTGGGCATTCAGACCTTGCTTCACCTGCTTTTCACCAAATATAGTCGGACATTCACACCTTCTTGCAGCCGAACACTTCCGCTCCACCTTTTAGTTTTCTATGGGGCATTCACACCTTTATTTTCACCGCATTTTATAAAAACACCACAGGAACACCGTATTGAGGCTTTGTTCTGACCGCTCATTCGGTGTCGCGTTTCTTTCAAGCATTTCTCCTGGTTAGCCCGCACTCGGCTCGCTCCCAGAGCCGTGTTAAAGTCTGCTTCGCATTCACTCTCTTTTCTCAGCAGACTAAAAGAAACTTCCATCCTGCACCGCTGTTTGCTTTTTCACAACAGCAGAGGAGAGCGCACCGTTCCCAGCGGCACTGCAATACCGGGTCGATGCTTGGAGTGAACGGAGCAAGCTCCTTTTTCAACTCCTATTGATAAAAATCCATTTAATATGTAGTCCTTGCATAGACATATCACATATTAAACTGATAAGTACAGATGGATTATGTGCAATTATTAAAGAGAGTAGAGGACGATCTCTCTCGTTGGAAGTCCTTACCTATATCACTTATGGGGAGAGTTACAACCATTAAAATGATGATACTACCAAAAGTTAACTATTTGTTCTCAATGATCCCCATAAAACCATCTGCTACTTGGTTTAAGTCACTAGATTCATGCATCTCCAAATTTCTGTGGAAAAACAAACCACCACGTATTAGTTTACAAACCCTACAGAAGACCAAGGACAGTGGTGGATTAGATTTACCTCATTTTCAGCACTATTCCTTAGCCAATAGGTTACAATATATATCAAAATGGTTTAAACCTTGTTGTTGTCACAGTTCCCAGAGACGTTGTAATCGTTGAGGATTCTATATTCACCCCCTCATTAGAGGCACGTGTTGCAGATTGATGACACTGAATCTTCTTCTCTGTTCATTGCTGGCATCATTCCCAGCATCGTAAGTGTTCGTGGCATTGTTAGCCTCTTCTTCTGGATCTTGATATCGAGCATCCTTTTGTATTTCTGGTTTGTAAGTCCTCTCTCTTCGTTCACCGGAGTCTTCGTCTCTTTGTCCTTGAGTTTGGTGATTTTTTCTTTTTTTGATGCCTTGACACAGTGTGACAGGTGATACCACGTGGGAGATCCTTTAACTTGGACTGCTGTCCCTGTGCTGCGAAATGGCTGTGCTGCTCAAATGGTCTCTCCTTCATCATATACACAGTTATTTATACATCACCTTCCACCATGAAGCGTTGTCCCTTTTTGTTTCTCTCTTTGTTCTTAAAATGCTGTTATGCATGTCTAAACCAATCCATTAAACTAGATCATTTTGGCAGTAAAGCGATCTACAATGTGCTTGGTCGCAAAGCTGCTCATCTGTGGTAAACAGCTCTTCAGAAAGGCATTCTTCAATTGATTTCACTAATTTTATGTAATAATTTTGTGATTTCCTACAAAACTACACTTCTTCTCCCATCTGTCTGAGTATTTAATATTGTCTGGGTCCCGTTAAAACATATATTTTTCCCATCTAATTCCTTGTTTGCTTTAAAACAAGTATTCCCCATTTTCTATCCCTTCAGTAGCCAACCAGTTTGTATGGAGTACACTGGAGCAACTTGACTGATCAGTAAAACACTGCTTTTGTTGTCACCGCAAGGCTTCCCCCGTCGGTTGTTTCACTGAGACACTACTGAGTAACTACAACTCAACACAGTTTATACACATAACATTCATATACATACTAACAAACAAACAAACAATAATTTATCGCAATTTTCTCATCTCTGTTTGAACGTACACCCAGGTAAATATTCCTGTAGTCTTCTCATACCGACTATGGACCCATTCATTGTTTAACTTCACTGTTTTGCAAATCCTAATTGAATATTACACATTGACATTGAAATTTACTGGATAAGCAGGTCTTCATTGCATTCAGCAGCCTATATGTGAGCATCTATGTGTAAGCTGTTCTTCTTTGCATTTATCAGCAGCAAGCAATTCTTCACTGCACATGCATATGTAAATAGTAAAACAATTCCAATGTGTTAGCGAAACCTTCTATATCACAGTGGTTTCTAAGATCTATTTTAAGTTATTTGCCATCAGTGAGATGACATAGTTTACAAAGTGTGTCAAATTATCACTGAAGATCTTTTCAGGTATTTCAAATCTAGAAATAAGTTATTTTACGCGTGATTTTGCTACTGAGAGTGCATCTGCTTGTGCACATGGAAATATTTCAGACCATTTGGTAAAAACCTCTGTTGTCACTGAGCAGAATCGTTTCCCTTAACATTAATTTAGTTCAATGAAATCTACACAATAATGAAATAATGAAATCCAAACAAATATGTTGAAAAAGATACACTGGCTTAGGGAATTATCTTCGTTTTGGTCTTAGATTGCCCTGTGGAATGTATTTTGCACATATTTGACCTGCTAGACAAAACTTTATTCATTTATTTATTCTAAAAAAAAAAATTCAATAATTAGTAAAACCATATGCTGTAAAAACCTTGTTCATTATTGCTTCCATCCCTCCTGTTGAGACATGACATGGTCCGTGGCTCAATACTGCAGCATATTTAAACAAATTCTTTGGCAGTATGGTTTTCCTTCCGGTCATTCATACGAGTCTATTGTAGATGGCAATTGAATAACATCTAATAATGCTAAAATATTTGTAGTTTATACATTTAGCTGTGGATGTCAACATACCTGTTTTTCCAATGCTGTGTTAACACATGTACAGTTGAGAAGGCATACTGACTGTCAGTGTAAACGTTAACAACCTTTTTGTTATTTAATTTACAAGCTTCAGTTAAAGCTACCAATTCGACTGCTTGAACAGAGTAATTTTTTGGTAGTGGTTGTTTTAAGAAAACTTCAGTTTCTGTTACTACTGCAAATCCTGTAGCATTTGTGCCATCAGGGTTTTTTGCTTGACCTGTTGAATAAATATAGTTATTTCTGCATTTTCATAACGTATATCAGTTAAGTCTGGCCTGGGTAAAACACTGATGGTTATTTCTGACATGCAATCATGAGGCTTTCCATCTGTGGGGTAGGTAGCAGTGTGGATGGATTAAGTGTAGCACATCTCTCGACAACAAGGTGTGGCTGTGAAAGAAGAACTGTTATGTAGGAGAGATGTCTGGTAAAGATATTTTGTTAAGTAACCATATCACAGCCACTGCATGAGGTACCTTAAGTGTTAATGGGTGAAATAACACCATTATTGTTGATGCCTGCACTGCCAATGGCTTCTGGCCATTGATTCAAAAGTACGATCTCGTCCCTTTTTCCCCCTTTCAGTGGACACTGGCCCCTAATTACCGCAATTCAGCAGGGGGTCTTTCATTAGGAGTACTGGACTCCCCCGTGCACGGTTTCAGCTCCGACCCTGGAAAGCGGAAAAAACGTTGAGATCTGGTTTGAGGACCCAATTGTTGAGAAAAGTCTCTCAATGAGACTCAGAGTTGCTGGAGTCAGTTAATGCAAATGTTTAATCTTGCAGCAAGTAACCCTTCTGTCTGTTTGGACTCTCACATACATTCGGTTAATCATAGAAAAACGAGAACAAAACTTTTTAGCCCCTTAAATTCATAAAACAGACATGGTGCAGTTATTTCCATTCTAGAAAATAAGAGTAATCACCACCATTCCTATAAATTCTGGATATTCTAACAATCTGAATCTTTTTTAAATGTTCGATGAAGCCCTTTGCTGTTCTGTTTAGAGACTCAGCTGATCATAAACCAAGTTTTGCTCTTGAACCAAGCTTCTAAACTCTTCACCTTTTTCATTTCTCAGTTAGTATTCACTTTAAAACTGATTAAAAGAAAAATTAAATGAATGCCTATCAACAAATGTGGGATCTAAACTCTAGTGCTTTCTCTAAAATAATTTCCTTTCTCAATTCAGAAATGTGTGTGTGTAAGTCACAACACCCGTGACACCAAAACGGCTTTCTTTTCTCTCTTTTTTCTACACTCTGCACTGTGAGCACACACACCAAATCAGAAAGGCTTTTTTCTCTCTTTTCTACATTATGGACTGTGGGGACACAAAACCGCTCTCTCTCTTTTTTTTTTTGATTGTGTGCCAGGGCATTGTCTCACGTATTAGATTATGCTTAAGATACGAATGGGTTTATCAGTCACATCAGAATCCATACATACTGATCCTCCTGTAATAAAATGGTCGGATCTTATCAAACACACTTTGTTTCTTGTGACAAGTCAGCAAAACAGCGTATACACGTCAAGACACTGAATCAAGTTTGCCACAAGAACTCATAAGTTTGGCAGTATTGCTCTGCCGTCAGCAATCATACACCCATTTTATTTTCATGAGACATGTGCAGGCACCTGTTCATCCACTGTTCTATCACTATGAATTAGTTTATCTATTATCAATAAGGATACTTCTACAACTACTATCAAAGTATGTCCGGACTTCTTATGTTGTCAGTTGCTATATATGAATAAGTGGGTAGCTACTGACAAGCATTAAGCATGTCACACAGCCCAAACATATAACATTTCAGGACACACCACACAGTTAACAACCACAGTGAAGCGTGTCAAAGCCCAAACATGTAACATTCAACAGGACACTTACACAACACATTCAAATCAAACAGTCAGACAACATACAAGAACATATACCCCAGCCAGCATTGCTCCCTGCCTATTTTCCTACAACTCACTATGTGTGCGCACACCTTTATTCACAAACTCTTCAACTTATACTCTTTTACCGAAGCTGCTACAGCTCGATTGGCCAAATACCCTTAGATCCTATTTCGGTGAATTTGACATCTGCCTTGTATGTAACAGATTAGCGGTTTAGCAGTTTTAATTTAGTTTGAGTGAAGGAATTCATTTTATAGCAAAATCCGAAATCGTGAAGAACTCATGAAAGTAAGCTTATTCTCGGATTCCTGAAACTTTAGATTTGCTCTTTCTTTTACTGCAAAGTACAACGTTGAGCAGCACTAATGAGTTGTTTCTATTTTTGGCAGGCTTTACCTTTGCGGATGAAGCCCTTTCTGTCTGTGCAAAAGAAATCTTGTTACTGTGCAGAGTGACTTCTCTGAGTAGAGTCGCCTTACTTGTTGCGACTGTGCCGATGTTCGAAGCTGGAGTGCAAAGTTGTTGCTTGAATGGTGCTCGCTGGAGCGTGTGGTAGTGTAAAGTTAGACCATTTAAAAGGGCTGAAGAGTGCTCAGTGCAGCGGGTGGGCGGAGGTGCAAAGTGACACTATGGCCATAAAAAGAACACCGCTACAAGTGCGCATTGTGCCAGGAAGGGCCCTCGGACGTGAACCAGTGGACAGTTATCGCTTCTCGGCCTTTTGGCTAAGATCAAGTGTAGTATCTGTTCTTATCAGTTTAATGTCTGATATGTCCTCTTTGCGAGGACTACATATTAAATGGATTTTTATCAATAGGAGTTGAAAAAGGAGCTTGCTCCGTTCACTCCAAGCATCGACCCGGTACTGCAGTGCCGCTGGGAATGGTGCGCTCTCCTCTGCTCTTGTGAAAAAGCAAACAGCGGTGCAGGATGGAAGTTTCAGGGAGCCTAAGATGAAACTTTCTTTTAATCTGCTGAGAAAAGAGAGTGAATGCGAAGCAGACTTTAACACGGCTCTGGGAGCGAGCCGAGTGCGGGCTAACCGGGAGAATTGCTTGAAAGAAACGCGACACCGAATGAGCAGTCAGAACAAAGCTTCAATACGGTGTTCCCGTGTTGTTTGTGGCTGCCTTGTCTTTTGCACAGAGTAAAAGACAAGGCAGCCATCGAATAGGGCCCGATTGTTCCTACTTGGTCAGCCGAGGAGCAAGGGGGGGGAGCAAGCGTCTCAACCAAGCAAAGCTCACCATGGGGAAGGTGGCTATGCCAACTAGCCTGATGCCCTGCTCCCGCAGTGATGGATAATCGTACACTGGTTTCTCTTCATAATGTACAAGTCTTTCGCCTTTTACTAAAGACTTCCGTGGAGAGCAGCACTAATGAATTGTTTCTATTTTTGGCAGGCTTTACCTTTGCGGGGGAAGCCCTTTCTGTCTGTGCAAAAGAAATCTTGTTACTGTGCAGAGTGACTTCTCTGAGTAGAGTCGCCTTACTTGTTGCGACTGTGCCGATGTTGCTTGAATGGTGCTCGCTGGAGCGTGCTGTAGTGTAAAGTTATACCATTTAAAAGGGTTGAAGAGTGCTCAGTGCAGCGGGTGGGCGGAGGTGCAAAGTGACACTATGGCCATAAAAAGAACACCGCTACAAGTGCGCATTGTGCCAGGAAGGGCCCTCGGACGTGAACCAGTGGACAGATATCGCTTCTCGGCCTTTTGGCTAAGATCAAGTGTAGTATCTGTACTTATCAGTTTAATATGTGATATGTCTATGCGAGGACTACATATTAAATGGATTTTTATCAATAGGAGTTGAAAAAGGAGCTTGCTCCGTTCACTCCAAGCATCGACCCGGTACTGCAGTGCCGCTGGGAACGGTGCGCTCTCCTCTGCTCTTGTGAAAAAGCAAAGAGCGGTGCAGGATGGAAGTTTCTTTTAATCTGCTGAGAAAAGAGAGTGAATGCGAAGCAGACTTTAACACGGCTCTGGGAGCGAGCCGAGTGCGGGCTAACCAGGAGAATTGCTTGAAAGAAACGCGACACCGAATGAGCGGTCAGAACAAAGCCTCAATACGGTGTTCCTGTGGTGTTTTTATAAAATGCGGTGTAAAAAAAGGTGTGAATGCCCCATAGAAAACTAATAGGTGAATCGGAAGTGTTCGGCTGCAAGAAGGTGTGAATGTCCGACTATATTTGGTGAAAAGCAGGTGAAGCAAGGTCTGAATGCCCAACCTTACATCATCAAAAGCGAGATCAGAGGTTTTTGGCTGCAAGAAGGCCATAGTTTGCCAAAAGCGGGTAAGGTGCGAATGATCGGCTAAATATCAACAAAAGTGGGGGCGGAGGTCTTCGGATGCAAGTGGGTGTGAATATCCCACCATACAAGTATGGTGGAGAGGAAGCTGTGAATGGCCGACCATAGTTTGCAAAAAGCGGGTGAGAAAAGGTGCGAATGTCCAACCATACATGATCAAAACAGGGAGCGGAGGTGTTTGGCTGCGACAAGGTGTGAATGTCCACCCATAATTAATGAAAAGCGGGCAACAAGTAGGTTCGAATGCCCAACCATACATCATCAAAAGCAGGAGTGGATGTGTTCGGCTACAAGAAGGTTTGAATGTCCGAGCATAGTTTGTAAAAAGCGGGTAAGAAAAGGTTCGAATGCCCGAACATACACCATCAAAAGAGGGAGCGGAGGTGTTCCGCTGTAAGACGGTGTGAATGTCCGACCATAGTTGGTAAAAAGTGGGTATGAAAAGGTTCGAATGCCCAAATTCGGCTGCAAAAAACTGTGTTCGACTGCAAAAAGGTGTGAATGTTCGACTAAATTTTGTAAAAAGCGGGTAAGACAAGGTGTGAATGCCTGACAATGTATGATCAAAAGCGGGAGCGGAGGTGTTCAGCTGCAAGAAGGTCTAAATGTCCATTTTTAATTGCTAGAAAACATGAAAGAAAATTTTCGAAAATCAATCCGCACATGATCATAAGTGGGAGAGGAGGTGTTCAGCTGCAAGAAGGTGTGAATGTCCTACCATAATTGCTGAAAAATGTGTTAGAAACGGTAAGAATGCCGGACCATACATCCTCAAAAGCTAGAGAGGTGGTGTTCGGCTGCAAGTAGGTGTGAATGTCTGACTAAAGTTCAAATATATTAACAAAAGCGGGAGGAGAGGTCTTTGGATGAGTGGTTGAGAATTTCCAACCATAATCTATAAAATGCGGTGAAAAAAAAGGTGTGATAGATACCTAAAAGGTGGAGCGGAAGTGTTCGGCTGCAAGAAGGTGTGAATGTTATATATATAGTTGGTGAAAAGCAGGAAAAGAAAGGTCTGAATGCCCAATCTTACATCATCAAAAGCGAGATCAGAGGTGTTTGGCGGCAAGAAAACGGGTAAGGTGTGAATGACCGACTAAATATCAACAAAAGTGGGGGCGGAGGTCTTCGGATGCAAGTGGGTGTGAATATCCCACCATACAAGTATGGTGGAGAGGAAGCTGTGAATGGCCGACCATAGTTTGCAAAAAGCGGGTGAGAAAAGGTGCGAATGTCCAACCATACATGATCAAAACAGGGAGCGGAGGTGTTTGGCTGCGACAAGGTGTGAATGTCCACCCATAATTAATGAAAAGCGGGCAACAAGTAGGTTCGAATGCCCAACCATACATCAACAAAAGCAGGAGTGGATGTGTTTGGCTACAAGAAGGTTTGAATGTCCGAGCATAGTTTGTAAAAAGCGGGTAAGAAAAGGTGCGAATGCCCGACAAAGTATGATCAAAAGAGGGAGTGGAGGTTTTCGGCTACAAGAAGGTTTGAATGTACGACCATAGTTTGTAAAAAGCGGGTAAGAAAAGGTGCGAATGCCCGAACATACACCATCAAAAGAGGGAGCGGAGGTGTTCCGCTGAAAGACGGTGTGAACGTCCGACCAAAGTTTGTAAAAAGCAGTTAAGAAAAGGTTTGAATATCCAACCAAACATAATCAAAAGTGGGAGCAGAGCTGTTCGACTGCAAGTAGGTGTGAATGTCCGACCATAGTTGGTAAAAAGCGGGTAAGAAAAGGTTAAAAAACCCGACTGTACACAATCAAAAGAGGGAGCGGACGTGTTTCGCTGCAAGAAGGTGTGAATGTCCGAGCATAGTTTGTAAAAAGTGGGTAAGAAAAGGTTCGAATGCCAGAACATACACCATCAAAAGAGGGAGCGGAGGTGTTCCGCTGTAAGAAGGTGTGAATATCCGACCATAGTTGGTAAAAAGCGGGTAAGAAAAGGTTCGAATGCCAAAATATACACCATCAAAAGCGGAAGCCGAGGTGTTCGGCTGCAAGTAGGTGTGAATGTCAGATCATAATTTGCAAAAAGCTGATGAGAAAGGTGTGAATGACCGACAATAATTGCTGAAAAATGTGTTAGGAAAGGTAAGAATGCCGGACCATTCATCATCAAAAGCGGGAGAAGAGGTGTTCAGCTGCAAGAAGCTGTGAATGTCCAGCCATAATTACTCAAAAACGGGTACGAAAAGGTAGTATTGCCAGACCATAAATGATCAAAAAAGGGAGCGGAGGTTTTCCGCTGTAAGAAGGTGTGAATATCCGACCATAATTGGTAAAAAGCGGGTAAGAAAAGGTGCGAATGCCCGACAATGTATGATCAAAAGAGGGAACGGAGGTTTTCGGCTGCAAGAAGGTCTAAATGTCCAACCATAATTTGTAAAAACCGGGGAAGAAAAGGCTCGGAAGCCCAACTATACACCATCAAAAGCGGGAGCGGAGGTGTTCAGCTGCAAGAAGGTCTGATTGTCCATCAATAATTGCTAGAAAACATGAAAAAAAAATTTCGAATATCCAACCGCACATGATCATAAGTGGGAGAGGAGGTGTTCAGCTGCAAGAAGGTGTGAATGTCCACCCATAATTCCTCAAAAATGGGTAAAAAAAAAGGTGCGAATGCCTAACCATACATCATCAAAAGCAGTACTGGATGTGTTAGGCTACAAGAAGGCTTGAATGTCCGAGCATAGTTTGTAAAAAGCGGGTAAGAAAAGGTTCGAATGCCCGAACATACACCATCAAAAGAGGGAGCGGAGGTGTTCCGCCATAAGAAGGTGTGAATGTCCGACCGTAGTTGGTTAAAATACCCGACTGTACACAATCAATAGCGGGAGCGAATGTGTTCGGCTACAAGAAGGTGTGAATGGCCGACCATTTTTTGTAAATAGTGGGTAAGAAAAGGTGCGAATGCCCGACAATGTATGATCAAAAGAGGGAGCGGAGGTTTTCGGCTAAAAGAAGGTCTGAATGTCCAACCATAATTTGTAAAAACCGGGGAAGAAAAGGCTCGAAAGCCCGACTATACACCATCAAAAGCGGGAGCAGAGGGGTTCAGCTGCAAGAAGGTCTGAATGTCCATCAATAATTGCTAGAAAACATGAAAGAAAATTTTCGAATATCAAACCGCACATGATCATATGCGGGAGAGGAGGTGTTCAGCTGCAAGAAGGTGTGAATGTCCACCCATAATTCCTGAAAAATGGGTAAAAAAAGGTGCGAATGCCCAACCATACATCATCAAAAGCATGTGTGAATGTCAGATCATAATTTGCAAAAACCTGATGAACACATCAAATTTGGATCAGCAGGTGAAACAGTCCACTCCATTTCTTTCTGACATGTAGCAACAAACTCTCCCACACCTTGTCACTGCCAGTGTGTACGTTTGGCCAAGGAAATGTGAGGGCGAGTACCACAAACATTAAAAAAATCTAAGTTCTCTGGAGTCAATAAAGTAGGCGCACATATTTTTTCACTTCTTCTCATAGTCATTGTCAGGCCCCAAAGAAATGTGTGATGTGCAGTGCAAATCAGCAGGTTGCATGAAATCAGAAAGGGGTGAAACTAACGCTTTTGCTTCTTCCACTAGTTGTTGTGAAAAAGGAGAGCTGGGAAGTTTCCACTCATAAGCATATGTAAGTGCAGATGAATCAAACTGCACTGCTGTGAAAACTTTGTCAGGCTGTAACATAACGTTAACACCCTCTGGTGTAGAAGTTAAAATAATGCCTAATTTACACATGAGATCACAGCCCATCAGGTTAATGGGACACAACTCTGATAACAAAAATGAGTGTTTGAAGGAGAGCCCATCTGGAGTGACACACGCAATGGGCGATGTCATTTTCTCCTTCACAACCTGGCCTGATGCAGACATAGAGTAAACGTGGTTTCCACTTAACTTTGGAGGACAATCAAACTCCCCTGACGTCACTACTGATGAACATAAGTTCCTATATTCTGAGAGAAATATCTTTGCTCTAGGACGGAAATAGCATGCAAAACTTTACGACGTGAATCACAGTCGGCAAGCGTTTCTTCACTACACAGAGCAGGAAAAATGTGTGAGTGTGTTTGTGCTATCACCCATTAGTGGAGGCTCCGCTGCCACGTGACGTCCAGAACCTGCCTCCCACCCTCAGTCAGCCTTTTGCCCAATTTCATCACTTTTCAGCTGTGGACACAGCCACAGTAAAAACAAATATTCGGATCATAGCTCTGGCGTGGCCCATTTCGACCTCCTCTCCCACACGTCCACGTCTTCGACTTCGGCCTCGTCCTCTGTTTAAACCAACTGCGTAATACATGGTCATGGCTGCCAAATGCAGCTCCTTTTCACACTTGTCCTATATCTTAAGCGTCTCAACTTGGCTCTCAGCATGGCGAGCATATCGGCGAACGTCAGCCAAACGAGGACCCTCACACCATCCCACGTAAATGTTCTTTACTTCAGTGGCGACATCTGGCATGAGGCCTTTAATTATTGCATTGCATGCAATACTCTCCCATGGTCCTGATTCATTACCCAAATCCCTTGGTCTCTGATGACCGCTGTGCTTGCTGACTTCCTCAAGGATGCGGTGTACAAAATCATCAGTCCCTTCACCGGGTTTCTGTTTGCAGGTGTAAATGTGGGACATATTGATTTTGGTTGGAAATTGAGTGGTGATGGCTTGACACAGTCTTTGGATGGCTGCTTCATATTGAGCGTTATCATTATGTCCTCGTTCACTGTTGGTAGGTCGCAAATCCAGTTGTAGCATACTGGCCTCTATTTTGCAGAGGTCGGTCAGTTTGAACTTTTTTGCCAATATGCGACGCAATTCAACCCCGGTCGGGCAGAATTGTGCGCAGAAATCTCGCAACTCGTCAGCAAAATGGGGTCCAGAAATCTCTGGATCTGGTAAGCATTGTTATGCTTCCATGATGTCAGTCTCAGTCCAGGGTCGATAAACCAGTAATGGTCCAGTGGGAACTGCAACTTTAACCATAGGCATGGTTTGAATCTGGTTTTGTTTTTTCTCACGTTTAGATCTCTGAAGTCCAGATTGTGGGTAAAGGATTTTTGTCACTTGCGTTAAAAGTTCTTGGGCAGGTACGCTGGAGAACCAAACGTCTTCCTTTTCCTCATCATCAGACCTATGTAACTGATGTTGTGAGAATGATGGAATTTCTTCCCGAGGGAGGATGGAAGAAGTCCCTTCTTCCCGAGAGCCAGAGGCTTGTGGCAGGGCTGGCTGTTGTTGTTGCAGGCGTCGTGGAGGGCAGGAGTCCAGGTCTGGATCCGGCACAGCGAGAGCGCTCAGGGTGGGGTAAAGAGGTGCAGAAGGAGAAAAAGTGTTATCAGTGGAATATGGTGATGGTTTAAAAGAAGATTCAGTCTTAATCAGAGCTGAATTATCTTTTCGTCCACATACTAAATTATTATCATCATTCCGTCATGGCATTCGTTTAACATTTTCCTTTCTTTCTCTTAATACACTTTATTTTTTCCAACATTCTATACCTTTCTTACTTCTTATTTAAACTTAATTTTCTTTTTTTTTGCTTCATCTCTTTCTCATATTTGCAAAACTTTTCTTCTAATTTTCTTATTTCTAACATACTAAAAGAACCTTCAGGTGGAAAACCTCTGGACCATATTTCTTTTTCATTTCAACATGCTTAGGTCCCCCGGTAGGGTCAAAAGTCTGAGACCTACTGTTTCCCATTCTCAGACTTGGAATGGGGAAATATATTCCTTCACTCAAAGGACGTCTCCAATGAGGACCTTAATCTGTACTCACACTTCTTCGGAGTACTTCACACTTCTTCGGACTGCTTCAAAAGTTTCCCTTACCCATGAAATCTCTGTCTCACTAATGACACAACTGGGAAACCCTCTTTTATTCAAATAAAAACTAAAAAGCAGTCCTATCATCTCAGACTATCATATTTAAAAAATGATCCCAGCGCTGGTATTCAGGAAAAGGACCTGCCAGTCCTCTCTCTCAGAAAAGGCCTTGGAGGTATGAGGCTGGAACAGCTACTTCAGTCCAGGCTGGCCATGCACTGCGGTCCGGTCCAGAGACACCAGTCGAGGGATCCTGTTCGTGACGCCAAAATTGTGGACATAGAAGGGACTGTTGAAGGTGTGAATGTCCGACCATAGTTGGTAAAAAGCAGGTAAGAAAAGGTTAAAATACCCGACTCTACACAATCAATAGCGGGAGCGGAGTTGTTCGGCTAAAAGAAGGTGTGAAAGTCCTACCATGGTTTGTAAAAAGCGGGTAAGAAAAGGTTCGAATGCCAAAATATACACCATCAAAAGCGGAAGCCGAGGTGTTCGGCTGCAAGTAGGTGTGAATGTCAGATCATAATTTGCAAAAAGCTGATGAGAAAGGTGTGAATGATCGACAATAATTGCTAAAAAATGTGTTAGAAAAGGTAAGAATGCCGGACCATTCATCATCAAAAGCGGGAGAAGAGGTGTTCGGCTGTAAGATGGTGCGAATGTCCGACCATAGTTGGTAAAAAGCGGGTAAGAAAAGGTTCGAATGCCCGAATATATACCATCAAAAGCGGAAGCGGAGGTGTTCGGCTGCAAGAAGGTGTGAACGTCCGACCAAAGTTTGTAAAAAGCAGGTAAGAAAAGGTGCGAATGCCCGAACATACACCATCAAAAGAGGGAGCGGAGGTGTTCCGCTGAAAGACGGTGTGAATGTCCGACCATAGTTGGTAAAAAGCGGGTAAGAAAAGGTTCGAATGCCCGAATATATACCATCAAAAGCGGAAGCGGAGGTGTTCGGCTGCAAGAAGGTGTGAACGTCCGACCAAAGTTTGTAAAAAGCAGTTAAGAAAAGTTTCGAATATCCAACCAAACATAATCAAAAGTGGGAGCAGAGCTGTTCGACTGCAAGTAGGTGTGAATGTCCACCCATAATTCCTGAAAAATGGGTAAGAAAAGGTGCGAATGCCCAACCATACATCATCAAAAGAAGAAGTGGATGTGTTCTGCTACAAGAAGGTTTGAATGTCCGACCATAGTTTGTAAAAATTGGGTAAGAAAAAGTTTGAATGCCCGAACATACACCATCAAAAGAGGGAGCGGAGGTGTTCCGCTGTAAGATGGTGTGAATGTCCGACCATAATTGGTAAAAAGCGGGTAAGAAAAGGTTAAAATACCCGAGTGTACACAATCAATAGCGGGAGCGGAGTTGTTCGGCTACAAGAAGGTGTGAAAGTCTTGTGAAAGTGAAAGTGTTCGTTTGTAAAACGCGGGTAAGACAAGGTGCGAATGCCCGACAATGTATGATCAAAAGAGGGAGCGGAGGTGTTCGGCTGCAAGGTCTGAATTTCCAACCATAATTTGTAAACACCGTTGAAGAAAAGCCTCGAAAGCCCGACTATACACCATCAAAAGCGGGAGCAGAGGTGTTCAGCTGCAAGAAGGTCTGAATGTCCACCAATAATTACTGAAAAATGGGTAAGAAAAGGTGTGAATGCCCAACTATACATCATAAAAAGCAGAAGTGGATGTGTTCGGCCACAAGAAGGTTTGAATGTCCGACCATAGTTTGTAAAAGGCGGGTAAGAAAAGGTTCGAATGCCCGAACATACACAATCAAAAGAGGGAGCGGAGGTGTTTCGCTGCAAGGTGTGAATGTCCGAGCATAGTTTGTAAAAAGTGGGTAAGAAAAGGTTCGAATGCCAGAACATACACCATCAAAAGAGGGAGCGGAGGTGTTCCGCTGTAAGAAGGTGTGAATGTCCGACCATAGTTGGTAAAACGCGGGTAAGAAAAGGTTAAAATACCCGACTCTACACAATCAATAGCGGGAGCGGAGTTGTTCGGCTAAAAGAAGGTGTGAAAGTCTACTTCGCATTCCGCACCTCCACCCACCCGCTGCACTGAGCACTCTTCAGCCCTTTTAAATGGTATAACTTTACACTACCGCACGCTCCAGCGAGCACCATTCAAGCAACATCTTTGCACTCCAGCTTCGAACATCGGCACAGTCGCAACAAGTAAGGCGACTCTACTCAGAGAAGTCACTCTGCACAGTAACAAGATTTCTTTTGCACAGACAGAAAGGGCTTCATCCGCAAAGGTAAAGCCTGCCAAAAATAGAAACAACTCATTAGTGCTGCTCAACATTGTACTTTGCAGTAAAAGAAAGAGCAAATCTAAAGATTCAGGAATCCGAGAATAAGCTTACTTCCATGAGTTCTTCACGATTTCGGATTTTGCTATAAAATGAATTCCTTCACTCAAACTAAATTAAAACTGCTAAACCGCTAATCTGTTACATGTAAGGCAGATGTCAAATTCACCGAAATAGGATCTAAGGGTATTCGGCCAATCGAGCTGTAGCAGCTTTGGTAAAAGAGTATAAGTTGAAGAGTTTGTGAATAAAGGTGTGCGCACACATAGTGAGCTGTAGGAAAATAGGCACGGAGCAATGCCGGCTGGGGTATACGTTCTTGTATGTTGTCTGACTGTTTGATTTGAATGTGTTGTGTAAGTGTCCTGTTGAATGTTACATGTTTGGGCTTTGACACTTCACTGTGGTTGTTAACTGTGTGGTGTGTCCTGAAATGTTATATGTTTGGGCTGTGTGACAGGCTTAATGCTTGTCAGTAGCTACCCACTTATTCATATATAGCAACTGACAACATAAGAAGTCTGGACATACTTTGATAGTAGTTGTAGAAGTATCCTTATTGATAATAGATAAACTAATTCATAGTGATAGAACAGTAGATGAACAGGTGCCTGCACATGTCTCACGAAAATAAAATGGGTGTATGATTGCTGACGGCAGAGCAATACTGCCAAACTTATGAGTTCTTGTGGCAAACTTGATTCAGTGTCTTGACGTGTATACGCTGTTTCGCTGACTTGATTGTCACAAGAAACAAAGTGTGTTTGATAAGATCCGACCATTTTATTACGGGAGGATCAGTATGTATGGATTCTGATGTGACTGATAAACCCATTCGTATCGTAAGCATAATCTAATACGTGAGACAACGCCCTGGCACACAATCAAAAAAAAAAAGAGAGAGCGGTTTTGTGTCCCCACAGTCCATAATGTAGAAAAGAGAGAAAAAAGCCTTTCTGATTTGGTGTGTGTGCTCATAGTGCAGAGTGTAGAGAAAAGAGAGAAAAGAAAGCCGTTTTGGTGTCACGGGTGTTGTGACTTACACATGCAAGTGGGTGTGAATATCCCACCATACAAGTATGGTGGAGAGGAAGCTGTGAATGGCCGACCATAGTAAAAAGCGGGTGAGAAAAGGTGCGAATGTCCAATCATACATGATCAAAACAGGGAGCGGAGGTGTTTGGCTGCGACAAGGTGTGTATGTCCACCCATAATTAATGAAAAGCGGGCAACAAGTAGGTTTGAATACCCATCATCAAAAGCAGGAGTGGATGTGTTCGGCTACAAGAAGGTTTGAATGTCTGACCATAGTTTGTAAAAAGCGGGTAAGAAAAGGTTCGAGTGCCCGAACATACACCATCAAAAGAGGGAGCGGAGGTGTTCCGCTGTAAGACGGTGTGAATGTCCAACAATAGTTGGTAAAAAGCGGGTAAGAAAAGGTTAAAATACCCGACTGTACACAATCAATAGCGGGAGCGGAGTTGTTCGGCTACAAGAAGGTGTGAAAGTCCGACCATGGTTTGTAAAAAGCGGGTAAGAAAAGGTGCGAATGCCCGACAATGTATGATCAAAAGAGTGAGTGGAGGTTTTCGGCTGCAAGAAGGTCTGAATGTCCAACCATAATTTGTAAAAACCGGGGAAGAAAAGGCTCGAAAGCCCGACTATACACCATCAAAAGTGGGAGCGGAGGTGTTCAGCTTCAAGACGGTCTGAATGTCCATCAATAATTGCTAGAAAACATGAAAGAAAATTTTCGAATATCAAACTGCACATGATCATAAGCAGGAGAGGAGGTGTTCAGCTGCAAGAAGGTGTGAATGTCTACCCATAATTACTGAAAAATGGGTAAGAAAAGGTGCGAATGCCTAACCATACATCATCAAAAGAGGGAGCGGAGGTGTTCCGCTGTAAGACGGTGTGAATGTCCGACCATAGATGGTAAAAAGAGGGTAAGAAAAGGTTAAATTACCCGACTGTACACAATCAAAAGAGGGAGCGGAGTTGTTCAGCTAAGAGAAGGTGTGAAAGTCCGACCTTGGTTTGTAAAAAGCGGGTAAGAAAAGGTTCGTATGCCCGAATATACACCATCAAAAGCGGAAGCGGAGGTGTTCGGCTGCAAGATATTGTGAACGTCCGACCAAAGTTTGTAAAAAGCAGTTAAGAAAAGGTTCGAATATCTAACCAAACATAAGAATGAGTCTTTTCCGCTGTAGAATGCCCGACTATAGACCATCAAATGCGGGAGCGGAGGTGTTCGGCTCTGAGTAGGTGTGAATGTCCGACCATAATTGCTGAAGAATGTGTTAGAAAAGGTAAGAATGCTGGACCATACATCATCAAAAGCGGTAGAGGTGGTGTTCGGCTGCAAAAAGGTGTGACTGTTCGACTAAAGTTTGTAAAAAGTGGGTAAGACAAGGTGCGAATGCCTGACAATGTATGATCAAAAGCGGGAGCGGAGGTGTTCAGCTGCAAGAAGGTCTACATGTCCATCAATAATTGCTAGAAAACATGAAAGAAACTTTTCGAAAATCAAACCGCACATGATCATAAGTGGGATAGGAGGTGTTCAGCTGCAAGGTGTGAATGTCCACCCATAATTCCTGAAAAATGGGCAAAAAAAAGGTGTGAATGCCCAACCATACATCATCAAAAGCAGGAGTGGAAGTGTTCGGCTACAAGAAGGTGTGAACGTCCAACCAAAATATGTAAAAAGAAGTTAAGAAAAGGTTCGAATATCCAACCAAACATAATCAAAAGCGGGAGCAGAGCTGTTCGACTGCAAGTAGGTGTGAATGTCAGATCATAATTTGCAAAAAGCTGATGAGAAAAGGTTCGAATGCCCGACTATACACCATCAAAAGCGGGAGCAGAGGTGTTCCGCTGTAAGACGGTGTGAATGTCCGACCATAGTTGGTAAAAAGCGGGTAAGAAAAGCTTAAAATAGCCGACTGTACACAATCAATAGCGGGAGCGAAGTTGTTCGGCTACAAGAAGGTGTGAACGTCCGACCATGGTTTGTAAAAAGCATTTAAGAAAAGGTTCGAATATCCAACCAAACATAATCAAAAGCGGGAGCAGAGCTGTTCGACTGCAAGTAGGTGTGAATGTCCAGCCATAATTACTCACAAACGGGGGAAGAAAAGGTAGTATTGCCAGACCATACATGATCAAAACAGGGAGCGGAGGTTCAGCTGCAAGAAGGTGTGAATGTTCGACTAAAGTTTGTAAAAAGCTGGTAAGACAAGGAGCGATGTCCCGACATTGTATGATCAAAAGCGGGAGCGGAGGTGTCCAGCTGTGAGTAGGTGTGAATGTCCGACCATAATTGCTGAAAAATGTGTTAGAAAAGGTAAGAATACTGGACCATACATCATCAAAAGCGGGAGAGGTGGTGTTCGGCTGCAAGAAGGTGTGAAAGTCCGACAATGGTTTGTAAAAAGCGGGTAAAAAAAGGTTCGAATGCCCGAATATACATCATCAAAAGCGGAAGCGGAGGTGTTCGGATGCAAGAAGGTGTGAACGTCCGACCAAAGTTTGTAAAAAGCAGTGAAAAGAGAGAAAAAGCATTTCGTGAGTTCTGCATGATTTGGGATTTTGCTTATAAAATGCATTACTTCACTCAAACTATGTTAAAACTGATTTGTCCTTCATATTTACCATGTCTAGAAATATTTAAACAAAAAAACAACGTTGTACTTTGCAGTAAAAGAAAGAGCAAATCTAAAGTTTCAGGAATCCGAGTATAAGCCTGCTTTCCTGAGTTCTGCACGATTTCGGATTTTGCTATAAAATGAATTGCTTTGCTCAAACCAAGTTAAAACTGCTTTGTCCTTCCATATTCATCAATGTCTAGATCGACTTCAACAAAGACTTTGCAGTAGAAGAAGTTGAAATCCATCTACACATTGATAAATATGAAGGACAAAGCAGTTCCCACTTGCCCATAAGAAAATAAGCTTATTCTCGGATTCCTGATCCTTCAGTGTTGCTCTTTCTTCTACTGCAAAATACAATGTTGTTCTTTGTTGAAGTCAATCTAGACATTGATAAATATGAAGGAAAAAGCAGTTTTAACTTGGTTTGAGTGAATGAATTAATTTTATACATAAAATCCGAAATCGTGCAGAACTCATGAAAATAAGCTTATTCTCGGATTCCTAAAACTTTTGATTTGCTCTTTCTTTTATTGCAAAGTACAACGTTGTTTTTTTGTTTAAATCTATCGAGACATTGATAAATATGAAGGTAAAAGCCGTTTTAACATAGTTTGAGTGAAGGAATTAATTTTATAGATAAAATCCCAAATCATGCAGAACTCCTCAAAAGGGAGGTATGGCTTAATCACAAGTGTGGCTCTTTCTCATTCAGGGTAATATGAGGAAGTTTATGCTTGAAATATATGTAGAAATGGGTACATATGAAGGACAAAGCAGTGTTAACTTAGTTTGCGTGAAGAAATTCATTTTATACATAAAATCCGAAATCGTGCAGAACTCATGAAAATAAGCTTATTCTCGGATTCCTAAAACTTTTGATTTGCACTTTCTTTTACTGCAAAGTACAACGTTGTTTTTTGTTGAAATCTATCTAGACATTGATAAATACCAGCCGAAACTCTGCTGCCGCTTTTGATAATTTATGGTTGGGCATTCTTACCTTTTCTTACCCGCTTTTTACAAATTATGATCTTACATTCACACCTACTTGCAGTCGAACACCTTCTCATCCACTTATGATCATGTGCGGTTGGGCTTTCGCACCTTTTCTTACCCATTTTTCAGTAATTATGGGTGGACATTCAGACCTTCTTGCAGCCGAAAACCTCCGCTCCTCTTTTGATCATACATTGTCGGGCATTCACACCTTGTCTTACCCGCTTTTTACAAACTTTAGTCGGACATTCAAACCTTCTTGCAGCTGAACCACCTCCGCTCCCTGTTTTGATCATATATGGTCTGGCAATAGTACCTTTTCTTACCCGTTTGTGAGTAATTATGGCTGGACATTCACACCTTCTTGCAGCCGAACACAACCTCTCCCGCTTTTGATGATATATGGTCCGGCATTCTTACCTTTTCTAACACATTTTTCAGCAATTATGGTCGGACATTCACACCTACTCACAGACGAACACCTCCGCTCCCACATTTGATGGTGTATAGTCGGGATTTCTCACCCTTTCTCATCAGCTTTTTGCAAATTATGATCTGATATTCACACCTACTTGCAGTCGAACAGCTCTGCTCCCGCTTTTGATTATGTTTGGTTGGATATTCGAACATTTTCTTAAAGCTTTTTACAAACTTTGGTCGGACGTTCACACCGTCTTGCAGCCGAACACCTCCGCTTCCGCTTTTGATGGTGTATAGTCGGGCATTCGAGCCTTTTCTTACCCACCTATTACTTACTATGGTTGGACATTCAAACCTTCTTGTAGCCGAACACATCCGCTCCTGCTTTTGATGATGTATGATTTGGCATTCGCACCTTTTCTTACCCATTTTTCAGTAATTTTTGGTCGGACATTCACACCTTCTTGCACCTGAACACCTCTGCTCCCGCTTTTGATGGTGTATAGTCGGGCTTTCGAGCCTTTTCTTCCCCGATTTTTACAAATTATGGTTGGACATTCAGACCTTGCAGCCGAAAACCTCCGCTCCCTCTTTTGATCATACATTGTCGGGCATTCGCCCCTTGTCTTACACGGTTTTTACAAACTTTAGTCAGACATTCACACCTTGCAGCTGAACCACCTCCATTCCCTATTTTGATCATGTGTGGTCTGGAAATGCTACCTTTTCTTCCCCCGTTTGTGAGTAATTATGGCTGGACATTCACACCTACTTGCAGCCGAAAAACCACCTCTCCCGCTTTTGATGATGTATTGTCCGGCATTCTAGTCTTTTCTATCACATTTTTCAACAATTATGATCTGACGTTCACACCTTCTTGCAGCCGAACACCCCCGCTTCCGCTTTTGATGGTATATATTCGGGTATTCGAACCTTCTCTTACCCGCTTTTTACAAACCATGGTTGGACTTTCATACCTTCTTGTTGCTGAACAACTCCACTCCTGCTTTTGATGATTTATGGTTGGGCATTCGCACCTTTTCTTACCCATTTTTCAGTAATTATGGGTGGATATTCACACCTTCTTGCAGCGGAACACCTCCTCTCCCGCTTATGATTATGTGCGGTTTGATATTCGAAAATTTTCTTTCATGTTTTATAGCAATTATTGATGGACATTCATACCTTCTTGAAGCCGAACACATCCACTCCTGCTTTTGATGATGTATGGTTGGGCATTCGAACCTACTTGTTGCCCGTTTTTCATTAATTATGGGTGGACATTCACACCTTGTCGCAGCCAAACACCTCCGCTCCCTGTTTTGATCATACATTGTCGGGCATTCGCACCTTTTCTTACCCGCTTTTTATTAACTTTAGCCGGACATTAACACCTTCTTGCAGCTTAACCACCTCCGCTCCCTGTTTTGATCATGTATGGTCTGGCAATACTACCTTTTCTTACCCATTTGTGAGTAATTATGGCTGGACATTCACACCTACTTGCAGCCGAACACCACCTCTCCCGTTTTTGATGATGTATGGACCGGCATTCTTACCTTTTCTAACACATTTTTCAGCAATTATGGTTGGAGATTCACACCTACTCACAGCCGAACACCTCCGCTCCCGCATTTGATGGTGTATATTCGGGCATACGAACCTGTTCTTACCCGCTTTTTACAAACCATGGTCAGACTTTCACACCTTCTTGTAGCTGAACAACTCCGCTCCCTCTTTTGATTGTGTACAGTCGGGCATACAAATCTGTTCTTACCCGCTTTTTACAAACTATGGTCGGACATTCACACCTTCTTGTAGCCGAACACATCCACTCCTGCTTTTGATGATGTATGGTTGGGCATTCGCACCTTTTCTTACCCATTTTTCAGTAATTATGGGTGGATATTCACACCTTCTTGCAGCGGAACACCTCCTCTCCCGCTTATGATTATGTGCGGTTTGATATTCGAAAATTTTCTTTCATGTTTTATAGCAATTATTGATGGACATTCATACCTTCTTGAAGCCGAACACATCCACTCCTGCTTTTGATGATGTATGGTTGGGCATTCAAACCTACTTGTTGCCCGTTTTTCATTAATTATGGGTGGACATTCACACCTTGTCGCAGCCAAACACCTCCGCTCCCTGTTTTGATCATGTATGTTTTGACATTCGCACCTTTTCTCACCTGCTTTTTACTATTGTCGGCCAATCACAGCTTCCTCTCCACCATACTTGTATGGTAGGAAATTCTCACCCACTCTCATCCGAAGACCTCTCCTCCCGCTTTTGTTAATATTTAGTCGGGCATTCGAACCTTTTCTAACCCACTTTTTACAAATTATGGTCGAACATTCCCACCTACTTGCAGCTGAATACTTCCGCTCCACCTTTTAGTGATGTATGGTTGGCATTTGCACCTTTTGTTACCCTCTTTTTATACTGATTGCTGAAGATTAAGTTGTTCTTTCTCAAACTACAATTTTTTTTTAATTGTTGAAACTTGATTTGAAGTGGATAAATAAGGAGGACAAACAGTTTTAAGTCACGCTGATAGAAGAAATTAATTTTATAGCAAAATCTGTATTTCGTCATATGTCGAGAGATGCTTATTGCTGAAGAAGTTCTTTCTCATTCTACAAAGTACAACGTTGTTTATCGTTGAAACTTGATTAGACATGAATAAATATGAAGGACAAAGCAGTCTTAACTTGGTTTGAGTTAATGAATTCGTTTTATAGGAGAATCCGAATTCGTGCTTATTTTCGGATTCCTGAAGAATGAGTCTGGTTCTTTCTCATAATACAAAGTTTGTTGTTTATTGTTGAAACTTCATCAGAAGTGAAGAAATAAATGAATGCCTATCAACAAATGTGGGATCTAAACTCTACTGCTTCCTCTAAAATAATTTATTTTCTCAATTCAGAAATGTGTGTGTGTAAGTCACAACACCCGTGACACCAAAACGGCTTTCTTTTTTCTCTTTTCTCTACACTCTGCACTATGAGCACACACACCAAATCAGAAAGGCTTTTTTCTCTCTTTTCTACATTATGGACTGTGGGGACACAAAACCGCTCTCTCTCTTTTTTTTTGATTGTGTGCCAGGGCGTTGTCTCACGTATTAGATTATGCTTAAGATACGAATGGGTTTATCAATCACATCAGAATCCATACATACTGGTCCTCCCGTAATAAAATGGTCGGATCTTATCAAACACACTTTGTTTCTTGTGACAATCAAGTCAGCGAAACAGCGTATACACGTCAAGACACTGAATCAAGTTTGCCACAAGAACTCATAAGTTTGGCAGTATTGCTCTGCCGTCAGCAATCATACACCCATTTTATTTTCGTGAGACATGTGCAAGCACCTGTTCATCTACTGTTCTATCACTATGAATTAGTGATCTATTATCAATAAGGATACTTCTACAACTACTATCAAAGTATGTCCGGACTTCTTATGTTGTCAGTTGCTATATATGAATAAGTGGGTAGCTACTGACAAGCATTAAGCATGTCACACAGCCCAAACATATAACATTTCAGGACACACCACACAGTTAACAACCACAGTGAAGTGTCAAAGCCCAAACATTCAACAGGACACTTACACAACACATTCAAATCAAACAGTCAGACAACATACAAGAACATATACCCCAGCCGGCATTGCTCCCTGCCTATTTTCCTACAGCTCACTATGTGTGCGCACACCTTTATTCACAAACTCTTCAACTTATACTCTTTTACCGAAGCTGCTACAGCTCGATTGGCCGAATACCCTTAGATCCTATTTCGGTGAATTTGACATCTGCCTTACATGTAACAGATTAGCGGTTTAGCAGTTTTAATTTAGTTTGAGTGAAGGAATTCATTTTATAGCAAAATCCGAAATCGTGAAGCACTCATGAAAGTAAGCTTATTCTCGGATTCCTGAAACTTTAGATTTGCTCTTTCTTTTACTGCAAAGTACAACGTTGTTTTTTTTGTTTAAATCTTTCTAGACATGGTAAATATGAACGACAAAGCAGTTTTAACATAGTTTGAGTGAAGGAATTCATTTTATAGATAAAATCCCAAGAGTCTGCAGAGAAAAGAGAGTGAATGCGAAGTAGACTTTAACACGGCTATGGGAGCGAGCCGAGTGTCGGCTAACCGGGAGAATTGCTTGAAAGAAACGCGACACAGAATGAGCGGTCAGAACAAAGCCTCAATACGGGATTCTCGTGGTGTTTTTGTTGCTGCCTTGTCTTTTGCATAGAGTAAAAGACAAGGCAGCCATCGAATAGGGCCCGATTGTTCCTACTTGGTCAGCCGAGGAGCAAGGGGGGGGGGGGCAAGCGTCTCAACCAAGCAAAGCTCACCATGGGGAAGGTGGCTATACCAACTAGCCTGATGCCCTGCTCCCGCAGTGACGGATAATCGTACTCTGGTTTCTCTTCATAACATACAAGTCTTTCGCCTTTTACTAAAGACTTCCGTGGAGAGCAGCACTAATGAGTTGTTTCTATTATTGTCAGGCTTTACCTTTGCGGGTGAAGCCCTTTCTGTCTGTGCAAAAGAAATCTTGCTACTTTGCAGAGTGACTTCTCTGAGTAGAGTCGCCTTACTTGTTGCGACTGTGCCGATGTTCGAAGCTGGAGTGCAAAGTTGTTGCTTGAATGGTGCTTGCTGGAGCATGCGGGAGTGCAAAGTTATACCATTTAAAAGGGCTGAAGAGTGAGTGCTCAGTGCAGCGGGTGGGCGGAGGTGCAACGTGACACTCTGGCCACCTATGGCCATAAAAAGAACACTGCTACAAGTGCGCATTGTGCCAGCAAGGGCCCTCGGACCTGAAACAGTGGACAGTTATCGCTTCTCGGCCTTTTGGCTAAGATCAAGTGTAGTATCTGTTCTTATCAGTTTAATATGTCCTCTATACGAGGACAACATATAAAATGGATTTTTAAGAATAGGAGTTGAAAAAGAAGCTTGCTCCGTTCACTCCAAGCCTCGACCCGGTACTGCAGTGCCGCTGGGAACGGTGCGCTCTCCTCTGCTCTTGTGAAAAAGCAAACAGCGGTGCAGGATGGAAGTTTCAGGGAGCCCAAGATGAAACTTTCTTTTAATCTGCTGAGAAAAGAGAGTGAATGCGAAGTGGACTTTAACACGGCTCTGGGAGCGAGCCGAGTGCGGGCTAACCGGGAGAATTGCTTGAAAGAAACGCGACACCGAATGAGTGGTCAGAACAAAGCCTCAAGACGGTGTTCCCGTGGTGTTTGTGGCTGCCTTGTCTTTTGCACAGAGTAAAATACAAGGCAGCCATCGAATAGATTGTTTCTACTTGGTCAGCCGAGGAGCAGGGGGGGGGGGGCAAGCGTCTCAACCAAGCAAAGCTCACCAAGTAGGAACAATCGGGCCCTTTTCGATGGCTGCAACACCTGAAAGAGATATTGATGCGAGACCCGATCAAATGCTTTTTCAAAGTCTAAATTTAAGATGACAAGCCGGGTGTTTCTGTCTCTAGCGTAATCAATGATGTCTCGAATCAGTACGAGGCTGTCGGTGAGTTGTCTCCCTGAGATGGCACAAGCTTGGTCTGGGTGAATTACCTCCTCTAAAACAGAGGACATCCGTGTCGCTAAAACCTTGCTAAAAAGTTTACAGTCAAAGTTTAAAAGTGTGATGGGCCTCCAATTCTTTAGGTCAGTCTTATAATTTTTTTTATAAAGTAGAGTCACTATTCCCACTCTAAAACTGTCAGGCAGTCGGTCGAGTTTTTCAAAATCTTTAAAAACATCTAAAATGTCTGATGATAAAAGGTCCCAATAGGTCAGATAGAATTCTGCAGGAAGCCCGTCTAAACCCGGAGCTCGACTTCTCTTAAAACCTGTTAGGCATTTTTTTAACTCTAAAGCAGTAAAATTCTGTGTCAAGTGTGCATTCTCTTTTACGGTTTTGTCAACGAATTTTAAGATTTCTGCCGATGTTTCCAAGTGCACTGGTTTCTCTTTGTACATGTTACTATAAAAGGTATGTACAGTTTCAATCATCTCTTGTGTGGATTTTGTTAAAAACCCATCTTCTCTTTTTAGATTTTGAATACACTCCTTTTTATTTATAACTTTCTTTCTTTTTCCTGCTCCCTGCTTCTTACAAAAATTCCTTTACTCTTTATTTCTGCTAAAACTGACATTTCCTTTTTGACATCTTTGATTTCTTCTTTAAAGTCTATGCCACACTGATTTAGTTTAAAGTAGCTCTGTAAGCGTTTATGTAGTCCCATCATACATCTATTCTCTTTCCTTTTTTTACGTTTACCTTGCTGTTTAAAAAAAGTCTGGGTCGTTTCCTTCACCATTTCCCACCATTGTGCATGTGTTTCGTAGAGGTCTTGAAGGGTCTGCCACTCTTTATAACATTCCCTGTACTGACTGACTATGATTTCATCCTCCAACAGGGAACAGTTGAGTTTCCACAGACCACTTCCTACCGTCACACCAGAAGGGGGTGAAAGGGTGCAGGAGAGCATAAGGTGGTCTGAAATGAAAACAGGGGTTATTCTAACATCAGTGGGTGGGCAATCTCTAGTAAAGAAATAATCAATGCGAGAGGCTCTGGTGCCATCATGACTAAACTAGGTGAAGCCCTCCTCTCTGGGATGCATGGTTTTAAAACAGTCAGTAAGCTTAAAATCCCTGCATATGCCCTGAAGTAAAATCGAAGTCTTATCCACTTTAAAATCTACCCCTGCTCTTTTTCTATCTTTCCTGCTCAAGATACAGTTAAAATCCCCTCCTACAACTAAAGGTACTTGCCCTAGCATGTAAAGCTGTATATCTTCTAAAAGGTCATACCTTTAATTTTTTCCATTGAAACCATAAATATTTAAGAGGTTAAAGTCTTGCCCCATAAAATTCAAGTGTGCTAAAAGTGCCCGTCCGTCTCTCACCACTGTGCTACCTTTCACCAGAACATGCAGATTTTTAATTAGAATGACCACACCATCATTTTTATTTTGATTTGAGCCACTCCATATCGATAAATGGGGCCACGTTTCCTCCCATTGTCTATGGTTTTTTAAAAAAGGTAGTCCACATTCTTGTATTAAAAACACATCTGATTTTATGGAGTCTAAGAAGGATAAAATACTCTGGGCTCTTGTCTTTGATTTCACACTTCTCACATTTAGTGTTGAGAAGGTGAGAACCATTAAAAGCATAAAGGAAAGTAGGTATGTCATTTTCGTTTTTCTAAGTTATCAAAACAAATTACACACAGGTTATTTCTTGGGAAACTAGCTCTTCCTTCATTTCTTTAGGTGAAAAGTGAGTAGGGTGATCTATATTTCCTTTTCGGACTCTCGGTGTTGGCCTCTGACGCAATGTTGCATTTAACTTTGAGTCCCTGGGGGTTGATTGCAGAGCTGAAGTTAAAAAGGAGACCTCATTTGGTGAGTCGGAGGGGAAGACTCTAGGTTCTTCCACTGAAGAACTGTCTGAAAGGGACCTAACCCTTCCCCTCTTCTCTGATACCACTGGGGAATCAGAGGCTCAGATGCCGTCCTCTTCGGCTGTTGACCTTCGGGGAGGTGAGTATCTTTACTAGACTCACCTGTCTGCTCTTCCTCCTCATTTAGCGTAGCTCCACCCTCTGCCTGTGAATTCTCACAGACTTCAACACTGAGTGGTGAGGCCTCTACAGGCCCCTCCCCTTTTTGCTCCTCACTTCCAATCCAAGCTTTTGGCGGGAAGTTTGAATTTATTGGGTCAACCTCTTCACTTTGTTCACCAACTGCCACCTTTGGTCCTTCTCTTTGTTGGCTTGACTGTGGCTTTACCGTCTTTAATTTGTTGGCAAAAGATTTAGGGCAATCTCTGAAGAGGTGATTTAATTCTCCACAGAGATTACATTTCTTGCCATTTGGACACTCTCCAAAAGTTTGCCCAATTTCTCTGCTCTTCCCACATAACACCTTGGTACAAGCCTCAACCAGGTGCCCATGCTCACCACACTTGCGGCAGAACTTGGGCTGCCCCTGGTAGTGGATGTAACCTCGGTTTTCAAGGTGGCCAGAGTGTCGCCCACCCGCTGCACTGAGCACTCTTCAGCCCTTTTAAATGGTATAACTTTGCACTCCCGCACGCTCCAGCAAGCACCATTCAAGCAACAACTTTGCACTCCAGCTTCGAACATCGGCACAGTCGCAACAAGTAAGGCGACTCTACTCAGAGAAGTCACTCTGCACAGTAAGAAGATTTCTTTTGCACAGACAGAAAGGGCTTCACCTGCAAAGGTAAAGCCTGCCAAAAATAGAAACAACTCATTAGTGCTGCTCTCCACAGAAATCTTTAGTAAAAGGCGAAAGACTTGTACGTTATGAAGAGAAACCAGAGTACGATTATCCGTCACTGCGGGAGCAGGGCATCAGGCTAGTTGGCATAGCCACCTTCCCCATGGTGAGCTTTGCTTGGTTGAGACGCTTGCCCCCCCCCCCCCTGCTCCTCGGCTGACCAACTAGGAACAATCGGGCCCTATTCGATGGCTGCCTTGTCTTTTACTCTGTGCAAAAGACAAGGCAGCAACAAAAACACCACGAGAATCCCGTATTGAGGCTTTGTTCTGATCGCTCATTCGGTGTCGCGTTTCTTTCAAGCAATTCTCCCGGTTAGCCCACACTCGGCTCGCTCCCATAGCCGTGTTAAAGTCTACTTCGCATTCACTCTCTTTTCTCAGCAGACTCTTGGGATTTTATCTATAAAATGAATTCCTTCACTCAAACTATGTGAAAACTGCTTTGTCCTTAATATTTACCATGTCTAGAAAGATTTAAACAAAAAAAACAACGTTGTACTTTGCAGTAAAAGAAAGAGCAAATCTAAAGTTTCAGGAATCCGAGAATAAGCTTACTTTCATGAGTGCTTCACGATTTCGGATTTTGCTATAAAATGAATTCCTTCACTCAAACTAAATTAAAACTGCTAAACCGCTAATCTGTTATATGTAAGGCAGATGTCAAATTCACCGAAATAGGATCAAAGGGTATTCGGCCAATCGAGCTGTAGCAGCTTCGGTAAAAGAGTATAAGTTGAAGAGTTTGTGAATAAAGGTGTGCGCACACATAGTGTGCTGTACGAAAATAGGCAAGGAGCAATGCCGGCTGGGGTATATGTTCTTGTATGTTGTCTGACTGTTTGATTTGAATGTGTTGTGTAAGTGTCCTGTTGAATGTTACATGTTTGGGCTTTGACACGCTTCACTGTGGTTGTTAACTGTGTGGTGTGTCCTGAAATGTTATATGTTTGGGCTGTGTGACATGCTTAATGCTTGTCAGTAGCTACCCACTTATTCATATATAGCAACTGACAACATAAGAAGTCCGGACATACTTTGATAGTAGTTGTAGAAGTATCCTTATTGATAATAGATCACTAATTCATAGTGATAGAACAGTAGATGAACAGGTGCTTGCACATGTCTCACGAAAATAAAATGGGTGTATGATTGCTGACGGCAGAGCAATACTGCCAAACTTATGAGTTCTTGTGGCAAACTTGATTCAGTGTCTTGACGTGTATACGCTGTTTCGCTGACTTGATTGTCACAAGAAACAAAGTGTGTTTGATAAGATCCGACCATTTTATTACGGGAGGATCAGTATGTATGGATTCTGATGTGACTGATAAACCCATTCGTATCTTAAGCATAATCTAATACGTGAGACAACGCCCTGGCACACGATAAAAAAAAAAAAAGAGAGAGAGCGGTTTTGTGTCCCCACAGTCCATAATGTAGAAAAGAGAGAAAAAAGCCTTTCTGATTTGGTGTGTGTGCTCATAGTGCAGAGTGTAGAGAAAAGAAAGCCATTTTGGTGTCACGGGTGTTGTGACTTACACACACACATTTCTAAATTGAGAAAGGAAATTATTTTAGAGGAAGCACTAGAGTTTAGATCCCACATTTGTTGATAGGCATTCATTTATTTCTTCACTTCTGATGAAGTTTCAACAATAAACAACAAACTTTGTATTATGAGAAAGAACCAGACTCATTCTTCAGGGATCCGAAAATAAGGTCTATTTTATGAGTTATGCACGAATTCGGATTCTCCTATAAAACGAATTCATTAACTCAAACCAAGTTAAGACTGCTTTGTCCTTCATATTTATTCATGTCTAATCAAGTTTCAACGATAAACAACGTTGTACTTTGTAGAATGAGAAAGAACTTCTTCAGCAATAAGCATCTCTCGACATATGACGAAATACAGATTTTGCTATAAAATGAATTCCTTCTATCAGCCTGACTTAAAACTGTTTGTCCTCCTTATTTATCCACTTCAATTAACAACAATTAAAAAAAATTTGTAGTTTGAGAAAGAACAACTTAATCTTCAGCAATCAGTATAAAAAGAGGTGCAAATGCCAACCATACATACCTAAAAGGTGGAGCGGAAGTATTCAGCTGCAAGTAGGTGTGAATGTTCGACCATAATTTGTAAAAAGCGTGTAAGAAAAGGTTCGAATGCCCGACTATATATTAACAAAAGCGGGAGGAGAGGTCTTCGGATGAGAGTGGGTGAGAATTTCCAACCATAATCTATAAAATACGGTGAAAAAAAATATGTGAATGCCTCATAGAACACTAAAAGCGGAAGTGTTCGGCTGCAAGAAGGTGTGAATGTCCGACTATATTTGGTGAAAAGCAGGTGAAGCAAGGTCTGAATGCCCAACCTTACATCATCAAAAGCGAGATCAGAGGTGTTTGGCTGCAAGAAGGCCATAGTTTGCCAAAAGCGGGTAAGGTGCGAATGACCGACTAAATATCAACAAAAGTGGGGGCGGAGGTCTTCGGATGCAAGTGGGTGTGAATATCCAACCATACAAGTATGGTGGAGAGGAAGCTGTGAATGGCCGACCATAGTAAAAGGCGGGTGAGAGAAGGTGCGAATGTCAAACCATACATAATCAAAACAGGGAGCGGAGGTGTTCTGCTGTAAGAAGGTGTGAATGTCCAACCATAGTTGGTAAAAAGCGGGTAAGAAAAGGTTAAAATACCCGACTGTACACAATCAATAGCGGGAGCGGAGTTGTTCGGCTACTAAAAGGTGTGAAAGTCCGACCATGGTTTGTAAAAAGCGGGTAAGAAAAGTTGCGAATGCCCGACAATGTATGATCAAAAGAGGGAGTGGAGGTTTTCGGCTGCAAGAAGGTCTGAATGTCCAACCATAATTGGTAAAAACCGGGGAAGAAAAGGCTCGAATGCCCGACTATACACCATCAAAAGTGGGAGCGGAGGTGTTCAGCTGCAAGACGGTCTGAATGTCCATCAAAAATTGCTAGAAAACATGAAAGAAAATTTTCGAATATCAAACTGCACATGATCATAAGCGGGAGAGGAGGTGTTCAGCTGCAAGAAGGTGTGAATGTCTACCCATAATTACTGAAAAATGGGTAAGAAAAGGTGCGAATGCCTAACCATACATCATCAAAAGAGGGAGCGGAGGTGTTCCGCTGTAAGACGGTGTGAATGTCCGACCATAGATGGTAAAAAGCGGGTAAGAAAAGGTTAAATTACCCGACTGTACACAATCAAAAGAGGGAGCGGAGTTGTTCAGCTAAGAGAAGGTGTGAAAGTCCGACCTTGGTTTGTAAAAAGCGGGTAAGAAAAGGTTCGTATGCCCGAATATACACCATCAAAAGCGGAAGCGGAGGTGTTCGGCTGCAAGATATTGTGAACGTCCGACCAAAGTTTGTAAAAAGCAGTTAAGAAAAGGTTCGAATATCTAACCAAACATAATCAAAAGCGGGAGCAGAGCTGTTCGACTGGAAGTAGGTGTGAATGTCAGATCATAATTTGCAAAAAGCTGATGAGAAAGGGTGAGAATGCCCGACTATACACCATCAGATGCGGTAGCGGAGTTGTTCGGCTGTGAGTAGGTGTGAATCTCCAACCATAATTGCTGAAAAATGTGTTAGAAAAGGTAAAAATGCCGGTCCATACATCATCAAAATCGGGAGAGGTGGTGTTCAGCTGCAAGAAGGTCTAAATGTCCATCAATAATTGCTAGAAAACATGAAAGAAAATTTTCGAAAATCAAACCACACATGATCATAAGTGGGAGAGGAGGTGTTCAGCTGCAAGAAGGTGTGAATGTCCACCCATAATACCTGAAAAATGGGTAAAAAAAAGGTGCGAATGCCCAACCATACATCATCAAAAGCAGGAGTGCATGTGTTCGGCTACAAGAAGGTGTGAACGTCCAACCAAAGTTTGTAAAAAGCAGTTAAGAAAAGGTTCGAATATCCAACCATACATAATCAAAAGCGGGAGCAGAGCTGTTCGACTGCAAGTAGGTGTGAATGTCAGATCATAATTTGCAAAAAGCTGATGAGAAAGGGTGAGAATGCCCGACTATACACCATCAAATGCGGGAGCGGAGTTGTTCGGCTGTGAGTAGGTGTGAATCTCCAACCATAATTGCTGAAAAATGTGTTAGAAAAGGTAAAAATGCCGGTCCATACATAATCAAAATCGGGAGAGGTGGTGTTCAACTGCAAGAAGGTCTAAATGTCCATCAATAATTGCTAGAAAACATGAAAGAAAATTTCTGAAAATCAAACCACACATGATCATAAGTGGGAGAGGAGGTGTTCAGCTGCAAGAAGGTGTGAATGTCCACCCATAATACCAGAAAAATGGGTAAAAAAAAGGTGCGAATGCCCAACCATACATCATCAAAAGCAGGAGTGCATGTGTTCGGCTACAAGAAGGTGTGAACGTCCAATCAAAGTTTGTAAAAAGCAGTTAAGAAAAGGTTCGAATATCCAACCATACATAATCAAAAGCGGGAGCAGAGCTGTTCGACTGCAAGTAGGTGTGAATGTCAGATCATAATTTGCAAAAAGCTGATGAGAAAGGGTGAGAATGCCCGACTATACACCATCAAATGCGGGAGCGGAGTTGTTCGGCTGTGACTAGGTGTGAATCTCCGACCATAATTGCTGAAAAATGTGTTAGAAAAGGTAAGAATGCCGGTCCATACATCATCAAAAGCGAGAGAGGTTGTGTTTGGCTGCAAGTAGGTGTGAATGTCCAGCCATAATTACTCACAAACGGGTAAGAAAAGGTAGTATTGCCAGACCATATATGATCAAAACAGGGAGCGGAGGTGTTCAGCTGCAAGAAGGTTTGAATGTCCGACTAAAGTTCAAATATATTAACAAAAGCGGGAGGAGAGGTCTTCGGATGAGAGTGGTTGAAAATTTCCAACCATAATGTATAAAATGCGGTGAAAAAAAGGTGTGATAGAACACTAAAAGGTGGAGCGGAAGTGTTCGGCTGCAAGAAGGTGTGAATGTCCGACTATATTTGGTGAAAAGCAGGTGAAGCAAGGTCTGAATTCCCAACCTTACATCATCAAAAGCGAGATCAGAGGTGTTTGGCTGCAAGAAGGCCATAGTTTGCCAAAAGCGGGTAAGGTGCGAATGTCCGACTAAATATCAACAAAATTTGGGGCGGAGGTCTTCGGATGCAAGTGGGTGTGAATGTCCGACTACATTTGGTGAAAAGCAGGTGAAGCAAGGTCTGAATGCCCAACCTTACATCATCAAAAGCGAGATCAGAGGTGTTTGGCTGCAAGAAGGCCATAGTTTGCCAAAAGTGGGGGCGGAGGTCTTCGCATGCAAGTGGGTGTGAATATCCCACCATACAAGTATGGTGGAGAGGAAGCTGTGAATGGCCGACCATAGTAAAAGGCGGGTGAGAGAAGGTGCGAATGTCAAACCATACATAATCAAAACAGGGAGCGGAGGTGTTCTGCTGTAAGAAGGTGTGAATGTCAAACCATAGTTGGTAAAAAGCGGGTAAGAAAAGGTTAAAATACCCGACTGTACACAATCAATAGCGGGAGCGGAGTTGTTCGGCTACTAAAAGGTGTGAAAGTCCGACCATGGTTTGTAAAAAGCGGGTAAGAAAAGGTGCGAATGCCCGACAATGTATGATCAAAAGAGGGAGTGGAGGTTTTCGGCTGCAAGAAGGTCTGAATGTCCAACCATAATTTGTAAAAACCGGGGAAGAAAAGGCTCGAAAGCCCGACTATACACCATCAAAAGTGGGAGCGGAGGTGTTCAGCTGCAAGACGGTCTGAATGTCCATCAATAATTGCTAGAAAACATGAAAGAAAATTTTCGAATATCAAACTGCACATGATCATAAGCGGGAGAGGAGGTGTTCAGCTGAGAGAAGGTGTGAAAGTCCGACCTTGGTTTGTAAAAAGCGGGTAAGAAAAGGTTCGTATGCCCGAATATACACCATCAAAAGCGGAAGCGGAGGTGTTCGGCTGCAAGATATTGTGAACGTCCGACCAAAGTTTGTAAAAAGCAGTTAAGAATAGGTTCGAATATCTAACCAAACATAATCAAAAGCGGGAGCAGAGCTGTTCGACTGGAAGTAGGTGTGAATGTCAGATCATAATTTGCAAAAAGCTGATGAGAAAGGGTGAGAATGCCTGACTATACACCATCAAATGCGGTAGCGGAGTTATTCGGCTGTGAGTAGGTGTGAATCTCCAACCATAATTGCTGAAAAATGTGTTAGAAAAGGTAAAAATGCCGGTCCATACATCATCAAAATCGGGAGAGGTGGTGTTCAGCTGCAAGAAGGTCTAAATGTCCATCAATAATTGCTAGAAAACATGAAAGAAAATTTTCGAAAATCAAACCACACATGATCATAAGTGGGAGAGGAGGTGTTCAGCTGCAAGAAGGTGTGAATGTCCACCCATAATACCTGAAAAATGGGTAAAAAAAAGGTGCGAATGCCCAACCATACATCATCAAAAGCAGGAGTGCATGTGTTCGGCTACAAGAAGGTGTGAACGTCCAACCAAAGTTTGTAAAAAGCAGTTAAGAAAAGGTTCGAATATCCAACCAAACATAATCAAAAGCGGGAGCAGAGCTGTTCGACTGCAAGTAGGTGTGAATGTCAGATCATAATTTGCAAAAAGCTGATTAGAAAGGGTGAGAATGCCCGACTATACACCTTCAAATGCGGGAGCGGAGTTGTTCGGCTATGAGTAGGTGTGAATGTCCGACCATAATTGCTGAAAAATGTGTTAGAAAAGGTAAGAATGCCGGTCCATACATCATCAAAAGCGAGAGAGGTTGTGTTCGGCTGCAAGTAGGTGTGACTGTTCGACTAAAGTTTGTAAAAAGTGGGTAAGACAAGGTGCGAATGCCTGACAATGTATGATCAAAAGCGGGAGCGGAGGTGTTCAGCTGCAAGAAGGTCTACATGTCCATCAATAATTGCTAGAAAACATGAAAGAAACTTTTCGAAAATCAAACCGCACATGATCATAAGCGGGAGAGGAGGTTTTCGGCTGCAAGAAGGTCTGAATGTCCACCCATAATTACTGAAAAATGGGTAAGAAAAGGTGCGAAAGCCCAACCGCACATGATCATAAGTGGATGAGAAGGTGTTCGACTGCAAGTAGGTGTGAATGTAAGATCATAATTTGTAAAAAGCGGGTAAGAAAAGGTAAGAATGCCCAACCATAAATTATCAAAAGCGGCAGCAGAGTTTCGGCTGGTATTTATCAATGTCTAGATAGATTTCAACAAAAAACAACGTTGTACTTTGCAGTAAAAGAAAGTGCAAATCAAAAGTTTTCGGAATCCGAGAATAAGCTTATTTTCTGCACGATTTCGGATTTTATGTATAAAATTAATTTCTTCACGCAAACTAAGTTAACACTGCTTTGTCCTTCATATGTACCAATTTCTACATATATTTCAAGCATAAACTTCCTCATATTACCCTGAATGAGAAAGAGCCACACTTGTGATTAAGCCATACCTCCCTTTTGAGGAGTTCTGCATGATTTGGGATTTTATCTATAAAATTAATCCTTCACTCAAACTATGTTAAAACGGCTTTTACCTTCATATTTATCAATGTCTCGATAGATTTAAACAAAAAAACAACGTTGTACTTTGCAATAAAAGAAAGAGCAAATCAAAAGTTTTAGGAATCCGAGAATAAGATTATTTTCATGAGTTCTGCACGATTTCGGATTTTATGTATAAAATGAATTCATTCACTCAAACCAAGTTAAAACTGCTTTTTCCTTCATATTTATCAATGTCTAGATCGACTTCAACAAAGAACAACATTGTATTTTGCAGTAGAAGAAAGAGCAAAACTGAAGGATCAGGAATCCGAGAATAAGCTTCTTTTCATACGTTCTGCATGATTTGGGATTTTATGTATAAAATGAATTCCTTCACTCAAACTAAGTTAACACTGCTTTGTCCTTCATATGTACCCATTTCTACATATATTTCAAGCATAAACTTCCTCATACTACCCTGAATGAGAAAGAACCACACTTGTGATTAAGCCATACGCCCCTTTTGAGGAGTTCTGCATGATTTGGGATTTTATCTATAAAATCAATTCCTTCACTCAAACTATGTTAAAACGGCTTTTACCTTCATATTTATCAATGTCTCGATAGATTTAAACAAAAAAACAACGTTGTACTTTGCAGTAAAAGAAAGAGCCAATCAAAAGTTTTAGGAATCCGAGAATAAGCTTATTTTCATGAGTTCTGCACGATTTCGGATTTTATGTATAAAATGAATTCATTCACTCAAACCAAGTTAAAACTGCTTTTTCCTTCATATTTATCAATGTCTAGATCGACTTCAACAAAGAACA
The DNA here is from genome assembly GCF_036924035.1 of Leuresthes tenuis. Taxonomy (NCBI): domain Eukaryota; kingdom Metazoa; phylum Chordata; class Actinopteri; order Atheriniformes; family Atherinopsidae; genus Leuresthes; species Leuresthes tenuis. The sequence goes on along the minus strand of NW_027325372.1, from coordinate 27,884,920 downwards.
ACATTGTATTTTGCAGTAGAAGAAAGAGCAACACTGAAGGATCAGGAATCCGAGAATAAGCTTATTTTCTTATGGGCAAGTGGGAACTGCTTTGTCCTTCATATTTATCAATGTGTAGATGGATTTCAACTTCTTCTACTGCAAAGTCCAATGTTTTTCTTTGTTGAAGTCGATCTAGACATTGATGAATATGGAAGGACAAAGCAGTTTTAACTTGGTTTGAGCAAAGCAATTCATTTTATAGCAAAATCCGAAATCGTGCAGAACTCATGAAAGCAGGCTTATACTCGGATTCCTGAAACTTTAGATTTGCTCTTTCTTTTACTGCAAAGTACAACGTTGTTTTTTTGTTTAAATCTTTCTAGACATGGTAAATATGAAGGACAAATCAGTTTTAACATAGTTTGAGTGAAGTAATGCATTTTATAAGCAAAATCCCAAATCATGCAGAACTCACGAAAAGCTTTTTCTCGCTTTTCACTGCTTTTTACAAACTTTGGTCGGACGTTCACACCTTCTTGCATCCGAACACCTCCGCTTCCGCTTTTGATGATGTATATTCGGGCATTCGAACCTTTTTTTACCCGCTTTTTACAAACCATTGTCGGACTTTCACACCTTCTTGCAGCCGAACACCACCTCTCCCGCTTTTGATGATGTATGGTCCAGTATTCTTACCTTTTCTAACACATTTTTCAGCAATTATGGTCGGACATTCACACCTACTCACAGCTGGACACCTCCGCTCCCGCTTTTGATCATACAATGTCGGGACATCGCTCCTTGTCTTACCAGCTTTTTACAAACTTTAGTCGAACATTCACACCTTCTTGCAGCTGAACACCTCCGCTCCCGCTTTTGATGATGTATAGTCGGGCTTTCGAGCCTTTTCTTACCCGGTTTTTACAAATTATGGTTGGACATTCAGACCTTGCAGCCGAACACCTCCGCTCTCTCTTTTGATCATACATTGTCGGGCATTTGCACCTTGTCTTACCCGCTTTTTACAAACTTTAGTAGGACATTCAAATCTTCTTGCAGCTGAACCACCTCCGCTCCCTGTTTTGATCATATATGGTCTGGCTACTACCTTTTCTTACCCGTTTGTGAGTAATTATGGCTGGACATTCACACCTACTTGCAGTCGAACACAACCTCTCTCGCTTTTGATGATGTATGGACCGGCATTTTTACCTTTTCTAACACATTTTTCAGCAATTATGGTCGGAGATTCACACCTACTCACAGCCGAACAACTCCGCTCCCGCATTTGATGATGTATAGTCGGGCATTCTCACCCTTTCTCATCAGCTTTTTACAAATTATGATCTGACATTCACACCTACTTGCAGTCGAACACCTCTGCTCCCGCTTTTGATTATGTTTGGTTGGATATTCGAACCTTTTCTTAACTTCTTTTTACATATTTTGGTTGGACGTTCACACCTTCTTGTAGCCGAACACTTCCACTCCTGCTTTTGATGATGTATGGTTGGGCATTCACACCTTTTTTTTGCCCATTTTTCAGGAATTATGGGTGGACATTCACACCTTGCAGCTGAACACCTCCTATCCCACTTATGATCATGTGCGGTTTGATTTTCGAAAAGTTTCTTTCATGTTTTCTAGCAATTATTGATGGACATGTAGACCTTCTTGCAGCTGAACACCTCCGCTCCCGCTTTTGATCATACATTGTCAGGCATTCGCACCTTGTCTTACCCACTTTTTACAAACTTTAGTCGAACAGTCACACCTTTTTGCAGCCGAACACCACCTCTCCCGCTTTTGATGATGTATGGTCCAGCATTCTTACCTTTTCTAACACATTCTTCAGCAATTATGGTCGGACATTCACACCTACTCAGAGCCGAACACCTCCACTCCCGCATTTGATGGTGTATAGTCGGGCATTCTCACCCTTTCTCATCAGCTTTTTACAAATTATGATCTGACATTCACACCTGCTTTTGATGATGTATTGTTAGGCATTCGCACCTTTTTTTTTACCCATTTTTCAGGAATTATGGGTGGACATTCACACCTTCTTGCAGCCGAACACCTCCTCTCCCGCTTATGATCATGTGCGGTTTGATATTCGAAAATTTACTTTCTTGTTTTAAAGCAATTATTGGTGGACATTCAAAGCTTCTTTTTGATGGTGTATAGTCGGGCTTTCGAGCCTTTTCTTCCTGGTTTTTACAAACCATGGTCGGACTTTCACACCTTCTTGTAGCCGAACAACTCCGCTCCCGCTATTGATTGTGTACAGTCGGGTATTTTAACCTTTTCTTACCCGCTTTTTACCAACTATGGTTGGACATTCACACCATCTTACAGCGGAACACCTCCGCTCCCGCTTTTTATGGTGTATAGTCGGGCATTCGAACCTTTTCTTACCCGCTATTTACAAACTATGGTAGGACATTCAAACTTTCGTGTATCCGAAAACCTCCGCTCTCTCTTTTGATCATACATTGTCGGACATTCGCACCTTTTCTTACCCGCTTTTTACAAACCATGGTCGGACTGTCACATCTTCTTGTAGCCGAACACATTCGCTCCCGCTATTGATTGTGTACAGTCGGGTATATTAACCTTTTCTTACCCGCTTTTTACCAAGTATGGTTGGACATTCACACCTTCGTACAGCGGAACACCTCCGCTCCCTCTTTTGATGGTGTATGTTCGGGCATTCAAACCTTTTCTTACCCGCTTTTTCCAAACTATGGTCGGCTATTCACAGCTTCCTCTCCACCATACTTGTATCGTGGGATATTCACACCCACTTGCATCCGAAGACCTCCACCCCAAATTTTGTTGATATTTAGTCGGACATTCGCACCTTACCCGCTTTTGGCAAACTATGGCCTTCTTGCAGCCAAACAACTCTGCTCTTGCTTTTGATGATGTAAGGTTGGGCATTCAGACCTTGCTTCACCTGCTTTTCACCAAATATAGTCGGACATTCACACCTTCTTGCAGCCGAACACTTCCGCTCCACCTTTTAGTGTTCTATCACACCTTTTTTTTCACCGCATTTTATAGATTATGGTTGGAAATTCTCAACCACTCTCATCCGAAGACCTCTCCTCCCGCTTTTGTTAATATATTTGAACTTTAGTTTGACATTCAAACCTTCTTGCAGCTGAACCACCTCCGCTCCCTGTTTTGATCATATATGGTCTGGCTACTACCTTTTCTTACCCGTTTGTGAGTAATTATGGCTCGACATTCACACCTACTTGCAGTCGAACACAACCTCTCTCGCTTTTGATGATGTATGGACCGGCATTTTTACCTTTTCTAACACATTTTTCAGCAATTATGGTCGGAGATTCACACCTACTCACAGCCGAACAACTCCGCTCCCGCATTTGATGATGTATAGTCGGGCATTCTCACCCTTTCTCATCAGCTTTTTGCAAATTATGATCTGACATTCACACCTACTTGCAGTCGAACACCTCTGCTCCCGCTTTTGATTATGTTTGGTTGGATATTCGAACCTTTTCTTAACTTCTTTTTACATATTTTGGTTGGACGTTCACACCTTCTTGTAGCCGAACACTTCCACTCCTGCTTTTGATGATGTATGGTTGGGCATTCACACCTTTTTTTTGCCCATTTTTCAGGAATTATGGGTGGACATTCACACCTTGTAGCTGAACACCTCCTATCCCACTTATGATCATGTGCGGTTTGATTTTCGAAAAGTTTCTTTCATGTTTTCTAGCAATTATTGATGGACATGTAGACCTTCTTGCAGCTGAACACCTCCGCTCCCGCTTTTGATCATACATTGTCAGGCATTCGCACCTTGTCTTACCCACTTTTTACAAACTTTAGTCGAACAGTCACACCTTTTTGCAGCCGAACACCACCTCTCCCGCTTTTGATGATGTATGGTCCAGCATTCTTATCTTTTCTAACACATTCTTCAGCAATTATGGTCGGACATTCACACCTACTCAGAGCCGAACACCTCCGCTCCCGCATTTGATGGTGTATAGTCGGGCATTCTCACCCTTTCTCATCAGCTTTTTACAAATTATGATCTGACATTCACACCTGCTTTTGATAATGTATTGTTAGGCATTCGCACCTTTTTTTTTACCCATTTTTCATGAATTATGGGTGGACATTCACACCTTCTTGCAGCCGAACACCTCCTCTCCCGCTTATGATCATGTGCGGTTTGATATTCGAAAATTTACTTTCTTGTTTTAAAGCAATTATTGATGGACATTCAAACCTTCTTTTTGATGGTGTATAGTCGGGCTTTCGAGCCTTTTCTTCCCGGTTTTTACAAACCATGGTCGGACTTTCACACCTTCTTGTAGCCGAACAACTCCGCTCCCGCTTTTGATTGTGTACAGTCGGGTATTTTAACCTTTTCTTACCCGCTTTTTACCAACTATGGTCGGATATTCACACCGTCTTACAGCGGAACACCTCTGCTCCCGCTTTTGATGGTGTATAGTCGGGCATTCGAAGCTTTTCTTACCCGCTTTTTACCAACTATGGTGGGACATTCAAACCTTCTTGTATCCGAAAACCTCCGCTCTCTCTTTTGATCATACATTGTCTGACATTCGCACCTTTTCTTACCCGCTTTTTACAAACCATGGTCGGACTTTCACATCTTCTTGTAGCCGAACACATCCGCTCCCGCTATTGATTGTGTACAGTCGGGTATTTTAACCTTTTCTTACCCGCTTTTTACCAAGTATGGTCGGACATTCACACCTTCGTACAGCGGAACACCTCCGCTCCCTCTTTTGATGGTGTATGTTCGGGCATTCAAACCTTTTCTTACCCGCTTTTTCCAAACCATGGTCGGCTATTCACAGCTTCCTCTCCACCATACTTGTATGGTGGGATATTCACACCCACTTGCATCCGAAGACCTCCGCCCCAAATTTTGTTGATATTTAGTCGGACATTCGCACCTTACCTGCTTTTGGCAAACTATGGCCTTCTTGCAGCCAAACACCTCTGATCTCGCTTTTGATGATGTAAGGTTGGGCATTCAGACCTTGCTTCACCTGCTTTTCACCAAATATAGTCGGACATTCACACCTTCTTGCAGCCGAACACTTCCGCTCCACCTTTTAGTCTTCTATCACACCTTTTTTTCACCGCATTTTATACATTATGGTCGGAAATTTTCAACCACTCTCATCCGAAGACCTCTCCTCCCGCTTTTGTTAATATATTTGAACTTTAGTCGGACATTCAAACCTTCTTGCAGCTGAACCACCTCCGCTCCCTGTTTTGATCATATATGGTCTGGCAATACTACCTTTTCTTACCCGTTTGTGAGTAATTATGGCTGGACATTCACACCTACTTGCAGCCGAACACAACCTCTCTCGCTTTTGATGATGTATGGACCGGCATTTTTACCTTTTCTAACACATTTTTCAGCAATTATGGTTGGAGATTCACACCTACTCACAGCCGAACAACTCCGCTACCGCATTTGATGGTGTATAGTCGGGCATTCTCACCCTTTCTCATCAGCTTTTTGCAAATTATGATCTGACATTCACACCTACTTCCAGTCGAAAAGCTCTGCTCCCGCTTTTGATTATGTTTGGTTAGATATTCGAACCTTTTCTTAACTGCTTTTTACAAACTTTGGTCGGACGTTCACAATATCTTGCAGCCGAACACCTCCGCTTCCGCTTTTGATGGTGTATATTCGGGCATACGAACCTTTTCTTACCCGCTTTTTACAAACCAAGGTCGGACTTTCACACCTTCTCTTAGCTGAACAACTCCGCTCCCTCTTTTGATTGTGTACAGTCGGGTAATTTAACCTTTTCTTACCCGCTTTTTACCATCTATGGTCGGACATTCACACCGTCTTACAACGGAACACCTCCGCTCCCTCTTTTGATGATGTATGGTTAGGCATTCGCACCTTTTCTTACCCATTTTTCAGTAATTATGGGTAGACATTCACACCTTCTTGCAGCTGAACACCTCCTCTCCCGCTTATGATCATGTGCAGTTTGATATTCGAAAATTTTCTTTCATGTTTTCTATTAATTATTGATGGACATTCAGACCGTCTTGCAGCTGAACACCTCCGCTCCCACTTTTGATGGTGTATAGTCGGGCTTTCGAGCCTTTTCTTCCCCGGTTTTTACAAATTTTGGTTGGACATTCAGACCTTCTTGCAGCCGAAAACCTCCACTCCCTCTTTTGATCATACATTGTCGGGCATTCGCACCTTTTCTTACCCGCTTTTTACAAACCATGGTCGGACTTTCACACCTTTTAGTAGCCGAACAACTCCGCTCCCGCTATTGATTGTGTACAGTCGGGTATTTTAACCTTTTCTTACCCGCTTTTTACCAACTATGGTTGGACATTCACACCTTCTTACAGCAGAACACCTCCGCTCCCTGTTTTGATTATGTATGGTTTGACATTCGCACCTTCTCTCACCCGCCTTTTACTATGGTCGGCCATTCACAGCTTCCTCTCCACCATACTTGTATGGTGGGATATTCACACCCACCTGCATCCGAAGACCTCCGCCCCCACTTTTGTTGATATTTAGTTGGTCATTCGCACCTTACCCGCTTTTGGCAAACTATGGCCTTCTTGCAGCCCAACACCTCTGATCTCGCTTTTGATGATTTAAGGTTGGGCATTCAGACCTTGCTTCACCTGCTTTTCACCAAATATAGTCGGACATTCACACCCACTTGCATCCGAAAACCTCCGCCCCCACTTTTGTTGATATTTAGTCGGACATTCGCACCTTACCCGCTTTTGGCAAACTATGGCCTTCTTGCAGCCAAACAACTCTGATCTCGCTTTTGATAATGTAAGGTTGGGCATTCAGACCTTGCTTCACCTGCTTTTCACCAAATATAGTCGGACATTCACACCTTCTTGCAGCCGAACACTTCCGCTCCACCTTTTAGTGTTCTATCACACCTTTTTTTTCACCGCATTTTATACATTATGGTTGGAAATTTTCAACCACTTTCATCCGAAGACCTCTCCTCCCGCTTTTGTTAATATATTTGAACTTTAGTTTGACATTCAAACCTTCTTGCAGCTGAACCACCTCCGCTCCCTGTTTTGATCATATATGGTCTGGCAATACTACCTTTTCTTACCCGTTTGTGAGTAATTATGGCTGGACATTCACACCTACTTGCAGCCGAACACAACCTCTCTCGCTCTTGATGATGTATGGACCGGCATTTTTACCTTTTCTAACACATTTTTCAGCAATTATGGTCGGAGATTCACACCTACTCACAGCCGAACAACTCCGCTCCCGCATTTGATGATGTATAGTCGGGCATTCTCACCCTTTCTCATCAGCTTTTTGCAAATTATGATCTGACATTCACACCTACTTGCAGTCGAACAGCTCTGCTCCCGCTCTTGATTATGTTTGGTTGGATATTCGAACCTTTTCTTAACTTCTTTTTACATATTTTGGTCGGACGTTCACAATATCTTGCAGCCGAACACCTCCGCTTCCGCTTTTGATGGTGTATATTCGGGCATACGAACCTTTTCTCACCCGCTTTTTACAAACCAAGGTCGGACTTTCACACCTTCTCTTAGCTGAACAACTCCGCTCCCTCTTTTGATTGTGTACAGTCGGGTAATTTAACCTTTTCTTACCCGCTTTTTACCATCTATGGTCGGACATTCACACCGTCTTACAGCGGAACACATTCACTCCTGCTTTTGATGATGTATGGTTGAGCATTCGCACCTTTTCTTACCCATTTTTTACAAACTATGGTCGGACATTCACACCTTCTTGCAGCTGAACACCTCCTCTCCCGCTTATGATGATGTGTGGTTTGATATTCGAAAATTTTCTTTCATGTTTTCTAGCAATTATTGATGGACATTCAGACCTTCTTGCAGCTGAACACCTCCGCTCCCGCTTTTGATGATGTATAGTCGGGCTTTAGAGCCTTTTCTTCCCCGGTTTTTACAAAATTATTGTTGGACATTCAGACCTTCTTGCAGCTGAAAACCTCCGCTCCCTCTTTTGATCATACATTGTCGGGCATTCGCACCTTCTCTTACCCGCTTTTTACAAACCAGGGTCGGACTTTCACACCTTTTAGTAGCCGAACAACTCTCGGCTACTAACCTTTTCTTCGTGCTTTACGAGTTATGTATGATCAAAAGAGGGAGCGGAGGTTTTCGGCTGCAAGGTCTGAATGTCCAACCATAATTTGTAAAAACCGGGGAAGAAAAGGCTCGAAAGCCCGACTATACACCATCAAAAGCGGGAGCGGAGGTGTTCGGCTGCAAGTAGGTGTGAATGTTCGACCATAATTTTTAAAAAGCGGGTAAGAAAAGGTTCGAATGCCCGACTATATATTAACCAAAGCAGGAGGAGAGGTCTTCGGATAAGAGTGGGTGAGAATTTACAACCATAATCTATAAAATGCGATGAAAAAAAAGGTGTGAATACCCCATAGAACACTAAAAGGTAGAGCGGAAGTGTTCGGCTGCAAGAAGGTGTGAATGTCTGACCATAGTTTGTAAAAAGCGGGTAAGAAAGGGTTTGAATGCCCGAACATACACCATCAAAGGAGGGAGCGGAGGTGTTCCGCTGTAAGAAGGTGTGAATGTCCGACCATAGTTGGCAAAAAGCAGGTAAGAAAAGGTTAAAATACCCGATTGTACACAATCAATAGCGGGAGCGGAGTTGTTCCGCTACTAAAAGGTGTGAAAGTCCGACCATGGTTTGTAAAAAGCGGGTAAGAAAAGGTGCGAATGCCCGACAATGTATGATCAAAAGAGGGAGCGGAGGTTTTCGGCTGAAACAAGGTCTGAATGTCCATCCATATTTTGTAAAAATCTGGGAAGAAAAGGCTCGAAAGCCCGACTATACACCATCAACAGCTGGAGCGGAGGTGTTCAGCTGCAAGAAGGTCTGAATGTCCATCAATAATTGCTAGAAAACATGGAAGAGAATTTTCGAATATCAAACCGCACATGATCATAAGCGGGAGAGGAGGTGTTCAAATGCAAGAAGGTGTGAATGTCCACCCATAATTACTGCAAAATGGGTAAGAAAAGGTACGAATGCCCAACCATACATGATCCTAACAAGGAGCGGAGGTGTTTGGCTGCGACAAGGTGTGTATGTCCACCCATAATTAATGAAAAGCGGGCAACAAGTAGGTTTGAATACCCATCATCAAAAGCAGGAGTGGATGCGTTCGGCTAAAAGAAGGTTTGAATGTCTGACCATAGTTTGTAAAAAGCGGGTAAGAAAAGGTTCGAGTGCCCGAACATACACCATCAAAGGAGGGAGCGGAGGTGTTCATCTGCAAGAAGGTCTGAATGTCCATCAATAATTGCTAGAAAACATGGAAGAGAATTTTCGAATATCAAACCGCACATGATCATAAGTGGGAGAGGAGGTGTTAAAATGCAAAAAGGTGTGAATGTCCACCCATAATTACTGCAAAATGGGTAAGAAAAGGTACGAATGCCAAACCATACATCATCAAAAGCAGGAGTGGATGTGTTCGGCTACAAGAAGGTTTTAATGTCCGACCATAGTTTGTAAAAAGCGGGTAAGAAAAGGTTCGAATGCCCGAACATACACCATCAAAAGAGGGAGCGGAGGTGTTCCACTGTAAGAAGGTGTGAATGTCTGACCATAGTTGGTAAAAAGCAGGTAAGAAAAGGTGAAAATACCCGACTGTACACAATCAATAGCGGGAGCGGAGTTGTTCGGCTACTAAAAGGTGTGAAAGTCCGACCCTGGTTTGTATTAAGCGGGTAAGAGAAGGTGCGAATGCCCGACAATGTATGATCAAAAGAGGGAGCGGAGGTTTTCGGCTGCAAGAAGGTCTGAATGTCCAACAATAATTTTTGTAAAAACCGGGGAAGAAAAGGCTCGAAAGCCCGACTATACATCATCAAAAGCGGGAGCGGAGGTGTTCAGCTGCAAGAAGGTCTGAATGTCCATCAATAATTGCTAGAAAACATGAAAGAAAATTTTCGAATATCAAACCACACATCATCATAAGCGGGAGAGGAGGTGTTCAGCTGCAAGAAGGTGTAAATGTCCGACCATAGTTTGTAAAAAATGGGTAAGAAAAGGTGCGAATGCTCAACCATACATCATCAAAAGCAGGAGTAGATGTGTTCGGCTAAAAGAAGGTTTGAATGTCCGACCATAGTTCGTAAAATGCAGGTAAGAAAAGGTTCGAATGCCCGAACATACACCATCAAAAGAGGGAGCGGAGTTGTTCCGCTGTAAGACGGTGTGAATGTCCAACAATAGTTGGTAAAAAGCGGGTAAGAAAAGGTTAAAATACCCGACTGTACACAATCAATAGCGGGAGCGGAGTTGTTCGGCTACAAGAAGGTGTGAAAGTCCGACCATGGTTTGTAAAAAGCGGGTAAGAAAAGGTTCGAATGCCCGAATATATACCATCAAAAGCGGAAGCGGAGGTGTTCGGCTGCAAGAAGGTGTGAACGTCCGACCAAAGTTTGTAAAAAGCAGTGAAGAAAAGTTTCGAATATCCAACCAAACATAATCAAAAGCGGGAGCAGAGCTGTTCGACTGCAAGTAGGTGTGAATGTCAGATCATAATTTGCAAAAAGCTGATAAGAAAGGGTGAGAATGCCCGACTATACACCATCAAATGCGGAAGCGGAAGTGTTCGGCTGTGAGTAGGTGTGAATGTCAAACCATAATTGCTGAAAAATGTGTTAGAAAAGACTAGAATGCCGGACCATACATCATCAAAAGCGGGAAAAGTGGTGTTCGGCTGCAAGTAGGTGTGAATGTCCAGCCATAATTACTCACAAACCCGTAAGAAAAGGTAGTATTGCCAGACCATACATTATCAAAACAGGGAGCGGAGGTGGTTCAGCTGCAAGGTGTGAATGTCTGACTAAAGTTTATAAAAAGCGGGTAAGACAAGGTGTGAATGCCTGACAATGTATGATCAAATGAGGGAGCGGAGGTTTTCAGCTGCAAGGTCTGAATGTACAACCATAATTTGTAAAAACCGGGGAAGAAAAGGCTCGAAAGCCCGACTGTACACCATCAAAAGCGGGAGCGGAGGTGTTCGGCTGCAAGTAGGTGTGAATGTTCGACCATAATTTGTAAAAAGCGGGTAAGAAAAGGTTTGAATGCCCGACTATATATTAACAAAAGCAGGAGGAGAGGTCTTCGGATAAGAGTGGGTGAGAATTTCCAACCATAATCAATAAAATGCGGTGAAAAAAAAGGTGTGAATACCCCATAGAACACTAAAAGGTGGAGCAGAAGTGTTCGGCTGCAAGAAGGTGTGAATGTTCGACTATATTTGGTGAAAAGCAGGTGAAGCAAGGTCTGAATGCCCAACCTTACATCATCAAAAACGAGATCAGAGGTGTTTGGCTGCAAGAAGGCCATAGTTTGCCAAAAGCGGGTAAGGTGCGAATGACCGACTAAATATCAACAAAAGTGGGGGCGGAGGTCTTCGGATGCAAGTGGGTGTGAATATCCCACCATACAAGTATGGTGGAGAGGAAGCTGTGAATGGCCGACCATAGTAAAAAGCGGGTGAGAAAAGGTGCGAATGTCCAATCATACATGATCAAAACAGGGAGCGGAGGTGTTTGGCTGCGACAAGGTGTGTATGTCCACCCATAATTAATGAAAAGCGGGCAACAAGTAGGTTTAAATACCCATCATCAAAAGCAGGAGTGGATGTGTTCGGCTACAAGAAGGTTTGAATGTCTGACCATAGTTTGTAAAAAGCGGGTAAGAAAAGTTTCGAGTGCCCGAACATACACCATCAAAAGAGGGAGCGGAGGTGTTCCGCTGTAAGACGGTGTGAATGTCCAACAATAGTTTCTAAAAAGCGGGTAAGAAAAGGTTAAAATACCCGACTGTACACAATCAATAGCGGGAGCGGAGTTGTTCGGCTACAAGAAGGTGTGAAAGTCCGACCATGGTTTGTAAAAAGCGGGTAAGAAAAGGTGCGAATGCCCGACAATGTATGATCAAAAGAGGGAGTGGAGGTTTTCGGCTGCAAGAAGGTCTGAATGTCCAACCATAATTTGTAAAAACCGGGGAAGAAAAGGCTCGAAAGCCCGACTATACACCATCAAAAGTGGTAGCGGGGGTGTTCAGCTTCAAGACGGTCTGAATGTCCATCAATAATTGCTAGAAAACATGAAAGAAAATTTTCGAATATCAAACTGCACATGATCATAAGCAGGAGAGGAGGTGTTCAGCTGCAAGAAGGTGTGAATGTCTACCCATAATTACTGAAAAATGGGTAAGAAAAGGTGCGAATGCCTAACCATACATCATCAAAAGAGGGAGCGGAGGTGTTCCGCTGTAAGACGGTGTGAATGTCCGACCATAGATGGTAAAAAGCGGTTAAGAAAAGGTTAAATTACCCGACTGCACACAATCAAAAGAGGGAGCGGAGTTGTTCAGCTAAGAGAAGGTGTGAAAGTCCGACCTTGGTTTGTAAAAAGCGGGTAAGAAAAAGTTCGTATGCCCGAATATACACCATCAAAAGCGGAAGCGGAGGTGTTCGGCTGCAAGATATTGTGAACGTCCGACCAAAGTTTGTAAAAAGCAGTTAAGAAAAGGTTCGAATATCTAACCAAACATAAGAATGAGTCTTTTCCGCTGTAGAATGCCCGACTATAGACCATCAAATGCGGGAGCGGAGGTGTTCGGCTCTGAGTAGGTGTGAATGTCCGACCATAATTGCTGAAAAATGTATTAGAAAAGGTAAGAATACTGGACCATACATCATCAAAAGCGGGAGAGGTGGTGTTCGGCTGCAAGAAGGTGTGAAAGTCCGACCTTGGTTTGTAAAAAGCGGGTAAGAAAAAGTTCGTATGCCCGAATATACACCATCAAAAGCGGAAGCGGAGGTGTTCGGCTGCAAGATATTGTGAACGTCCGACCAAAGTTTGTAAAAAGCAGTTAAGAAAAGGTTCGAATATCTAACCAAACATAAGAATGAGTCTTTTCCGCTGTAGAATGCCCGACTATAGACCATCAAATGCGGGAGCGGAGGTGTTCGGCTCTGAGTAGGTGTGAATGTCCGACCATAATTGCTGAAAAATGTATTAGAAAAGGTAAGAATACTGGACCATACATCATCAAAAGCGGGAGAGGTGGTGTTCGGCTGCAAGAAGGTGTGAAAGTCCGACAATGGTTTTTAAAAAGCGGGTAAAAAAAGGTTCTAATGCCCGACTATACACCATCAAAAGCGGAAGCGGAGGTGTTCGGATGCCAGAAGGTGTGAACGTCCGACCAAAGTTTGTAAAAAGCAGTGAAAAGCGAGAAAAAGCATTTCGTGAGTTCTGCATGACTTGGGATTTTATCTATAAAATGAATTCCTTCACTCAAACTATGTGAAAACTGCTTTGTCCTTAATATTTACCATGTCTAGAAAGATTTAAACAAAAAAAACAACTCAAACTAAATTAAAACTGCTAAACCGCTAATCTGTTATATGTAAGGCAGATGTCAAATTCACCGAAATAGGATCAAAGGGTATTCGGCCAATCGAGCTGTAGCAGCTTCGGTAAAAGAGTATAAGTTGAAGAGTTTGTGAATAAAGGTGTGCGCACACATAGTGTGCTGTACGAAAATAGGCAGGGAGCAATGCCGGCTGGGGTATATGTTCTTGTATGTTGTCTGACTGTTTGATTTGAATGTGTTGTGTAAGTGTCCTGTTGAATGTTACATGTTTGGGCTTTGACACGCTTCACTGTGGTTGTTAACTGTGTGGTGTGTCCTGAAATGTTATATGTTTGGGCTGTGTGACATGCTTAATGCTTGTCAGTAGCTACCCACTTATTCATATATAGCAACTGACAACGTAAGAAGTCCGGACATACTTTGATAGTAGTTGTAGAAGTATCCTTATTGATAATAGATCACTAATTCATAGTGATAGAACAGTAGATGAACAGGTGCTTGCACATGTCTCACGAAAATAAAATGGGTGTATGATTGCTGACGGCAGAGCAATACTGCCAAACTTATGAGTTCTTGTGGCAAACTTGATTCAGTGTCTTGACGTGTATACGCTGTTTCGCTGACTTGATTGTCACAAGAAACAAAGTGTGTTTGATAAGATCCGACCATTTTATTACGGGAGGATCAGTATGTATGGATTCTGATGTGACTGATAAACCCATTCGTATCTTAAGCACAATCTAATACGTGAGACAACGCCCTGGCACACGATAAAAAAAAAAAGAGAGAGCGGTTTTGTGTCCCCACAGTCCATAATGTAGAAAAGAAAGAAAAAAGCCTTTCTGATTTGGTGTGTGTGCTCATAGTGCAGAGTGTAGAGAAAAGAAAGCCGTTTTGGTGTCACGGGTGTTGTGACTTACACACACACATTTCTAAATTGTGAAAGGAAATTATTTTAGAGGAAGCACTAGAGTTTAGATCCCACATTTGTTGATAGGCATTCATTTATTTCTTCACTTCTGATAAAAATGATAAGACTGACCTAAAGAATTGGAGGCCCATCACACTTTTAAACTTTGACTGTAAACTTTTTAGCAAGGTTTTAACGACACGGATGTCCTCTGTTTTAGAGGAGGTAATTCACCCAGACCAGGCTTGTGCCATCTCAGAGAGACAACTCACCGACAGCCTCGTACTGATTCGAGACATCATTGATTACGCTAGAGACAGAAACACCCGGCTTGTCATCTTAAATTTAGACTTTGAAAAAGCTTTTGATCGGGTCTCGCATCAATATCTCTTTCAGGTGTTGCAGCCATCGAATAGGGCCCGATTGTTCCTACTTGGTGAGATTTGCTTGGTTGAGACGCTTGCTCCCCCCCCCTTGCTCCTCGGCTGACCAAGTAGGAACAATCGGGCCCTATTCGATGGCTGCCTTGTCTTTTACTCTGTGCAAAAGACAAGGCAGCCACAAACACCACGGGAACACCGTATTGAGGCTTTGTTCTGACCACTCATTCGGTGTCGCGTTTCTTTCAAGCAATTCTCCCGGTTAGCCCACACTCGGCTCGCTCCCAGAGCTGTGTTAAAGTCTACTTCGCATTCACTCTCTTTTCTCAGCAGATTAAAAGAAAGTTTCATCTTGGGCTCCCTGAAACTTCAATCCTGCACCGCTGTTTGCTTTTTCACAAGAGCAGAGAAGAGCGCACCGTTCCCAGCGGCACTGCAGTACCGGGTCGATGCTTGGAGTGAACGGAGCAAGCTTCTTTTTCAACTCCTATTCTTAAAAATCCATTTAATATGTAGTCCTCGTATAGAGGACATATTAAACTGATAAGAACAGATACTACACTTGATCTTAGCCAAAAGGCCGAGAAGCGATAACTGTCCACTGTTTCAGGTCCGAGGGCCCTTGCTGGCACAATGCGCACTTGTAGCAGTGTTCTTTTTATGGCCATAGGTGGCCAGAGTGTCACGTTGCCCCTCCGCCCACCCGCTGCACTGAGCACTCTTCAGCCCTTTTAAATGGTATAACTTTGCACTCCCGCATGCTCCAGCAAGCACCATTCAAGCAACAACTTTGCACTCCAGCTTCGAACATCGGCACAGTCGCAACAAGTAAGGCGACTCTACTCAGAGAAGTCACTCTGCAAAGTAGCAAGATTTCTTTTGCACAGACAGAAAGGGCTTCACCCGCAAAGGTAAAGCCTGCCAATAATAGAAACAACTCATTAGTGCTGCTCTCCACGGAAGTCTTTAGTAAAAGGCGAAAGACTTGTATGTTATGAAGAGAAACCAGAGTACGATTATCCGTCACTGCGGGAGCAGGGCATCAGGCTAGTTGCCATAGCCACCTTCCCCATGGTGAGCTTTGCTTGGTTGAGACGCTTGCTCCCCCCCTTGCTCCTCGGCTGACCAAGTAGGAACAATCGGGCCCTATTCGATGGCTGCCTTGTCTTTTACTCTGTGCAAAAGACAAGGCAGCAACAAAAACACCACGAGAATCCCGTATTGAGGCTTTGTTCTGACCGCTCATTCGGTGTCGCGTTTCTTTCAAGCAATTCTCCCGGTTAGCCCGCACTCGGCTCGCTCCCAGAGCCGTGTTAAAGTCTACTTCGCATTCACTCTCTTTTCTCAGCAGACTCTTGGGATTTTATCAATAAAATGAATAAATTCACTCAAACTATGTTAAAACTGCTTTGTCCTTCATATTTACCATGTCTTGAAAGATTTAAACAAAAAAACCAACGTTGTACTTTGCAGTAAAAGAAATAGCAAATCTAAAGTTTCAGGAATCCGAGAATAAGCTTACTTTCATGAGTTCTTCACGATTTCGGATTTTGCTATAAAATGAATTCCTTCACTCAAACTAAATTAAAACTGCTAAACCGCTAATCTGTTACATGTAAGGCAGATGTCAAATTCACCGAAATAGGATCTAAGGGTATTCGGCCAATCGAGCTGTAGCAGCTTTGGTAAAAGAGTATAAGTTGAAGAGTTTGTGAATAAAGGTGTGCGCACACATAGTGAGCTGTAGGAAAATAGGCAGGGAGCAATGCCGGCTGGGGTATATGTTCTTGTATGTTGTCTGACTGTTTGATTTGAATGTGTTGTGTAAGTGTCCTGTTGAATGTTACATGTTTGGGCTTTGACACGCTTCACTGTGGTTGTTAACTGTGTGGTGTGTCCTGAAATGTTATATGTTTGGGCTGTGTGACATGCTTAATGCTTGTCAGTAGCTACCCACTTATTCATATATAGCAACTGACAACATAAGAAGTCTGGACATACTTTGATAGTAGTTGTAGAAGTATCCTTATTAATAATAGATAAACTAATTCATAGTGATAGAACAGTAGATGAACAGGTGCCTGCACATGTCTCACGAAAATAAAATGGGTGTATGATTGCTGACAGCAGAGCAATACTGCCAAACCTATGAGTTCTTGTGGCAAACTTGATTCAGTGTCTTGACGTGTATACGCTGTTTCGCTGACTTGATTGTCACAAGAAACAAAGTGTGTTTGATAAGATCCGACCATTTTATTACGGGAGGATCAGTATGTATGGATTCTGATGTGACTGATAAACCCATTCGTATCGTAAGCATAATCTAATACGTGAGACAACGCCCTGGCACACAATCAAAAAAAAAAAGAGAGAGCGGTTTTGTGTCCCCACAGTCCATAATGTAGAAAAGAGAGAAAAAAGCCTTTCTGATTTGGTGTGTGTGCTCATAGTGCAGAGTGTAGAGAAAAGAAAGCCGTTTTGGTGTCACGGGTGTTGTGACTTACACACACACATTTCTAAATTGTGAAAGGAAATTATTTTAGAGGAAGCACTAGAGTTTAGATCCCACATTTGTTGATAGGCATTCATTTATTTCTTCACTTCTGATAAAAATGATAAGACTGACCTAAAGAATTGGAGGCCCATCACACTTTTAAACTTTGACTGTAAACTTTTTAGCAAGGTTTTAACGACACGGATGTCCTCTGTTTTAGAGGAGGTAATTCACCCAGACCAGGCTTGTGCCATCTCAGAGAGACAACTCACCGACAGCCTCGTACTGATTCGAGACATCATTGATTACGCTAGAGACAGAAACACCCGGCTTGTCATCTTAAATTTAGACTTTGAAAAAGCTTTTGATCGGGTCTCGCATCAATATCTCTTTCAGGTGTTGCAGCCATCGAATAGGGCCCGATTGTTCCTACTTGGTGAGATTTGCTTGGTTGAGACGCTTGCTCCCCCCCCTTGCTCCTCGGCTGACCAAGTAGGAACAATCGGGCCCTATTCGATGGCTGCCTTGTCTTTTACTCTGTGCAAAAGACAAGGCAGCCACAAACACCACGGGAACACCGTATTGAGGCTTTGTTCTGACCACTCATTCGGTGTCGCGTTTCTTTCAAGCAATTCTCCCGGTTAGCCCACACTCGGCTCGCTCCCAGAGCTGTGTTAAAGTCTACTTCGCATTCACTCTCTTTTCTCAGCAGATTAAAAGAAAGTTTCATCTTGGGCTCCCTGAAACTTCCATCCTGCACCGCTGTTTGCTTTTTCACAAGAGCAGAGAAGAGCGCACCGTTCCCAGCGGCACTGCAGTACCGGGTCGATGCTTGGAGTGAACGGAGCAAGCTTCTTTTTCAACTCCTATTCTTAAAAATCCATTTAATATGTAGTCCTCGTATAGAGGACATATTAAACTGATAAGAACAGATACTACACTTGATCTTAGCCAAAAGGCCGAGAAGCGATAACTGTCCACTGTTTCAGGTCCGAGGGCCCTTGCTGGCACAATGCGCACTTGTAGCAGTGTTCTTTTTATGGCCATAGGTGGCCAGAGTGTCACGTTGCACCTCCGCCCACCCGCTTTACTGAGCACTCTTCAGCCCTTTTAAATGGTATAACTTTGCACTCCCGCATGCTCCAGCAAGCACCATTCAAGCAACAACTTTGCACTCCAGCTTCGAACATCGGCACAATCGCAACAAGTAAGGCGACTCTACTCAGAGAAGTCACTCTGCACAGTAACAAGATTTCTTTTGCACAGACAGAAAGGGCTTCACCCGCAAAGGTAAAGCCTGCCAAAAATAGAAACAACTCATTAGTGCTGCTCTCCACGAAAGTCTTTAGTAAAAGGCGAAAGACTTGTATGTTATGAAGAGAAACCAGAGTACGATTATCCGTCACTGCGGGAGCAGGGCATCAGGCTAGTTGCCATAGCCACCTTCCCAATGGTGAGCGTTGCTTGGTTGAAACGCTTGCCCCTGTGCAATCGACAAGGCAGCAACAAAAACACCACGGGAACACCGTATTGAGGCTTTGTTCTGACCGCTCATTCGGTGTCGCGTTTCTTTCAAGCAATTCTCCCGGTCAGCCCACACTCGGCTCGCTCCCAGAGCCGTGTTAAAGTCTACTTCGCATTCACTCTCTTTTCTCAGCAGACTCTTGGGATTTTATCTATAAAATGAATTCCTTCACTCAAACTATGTTAAAACTGCTTTGTCCTTCATATTTACCATATCTAGAAAGATTTAAACAAAAAAAAAAACAACGTTGTACTTTGCAGTAAAAGAAAGAGCAAATCTAAAGTTTCAGGAATCCGAGAATAAGCTTACTTTCACGAGTTCTTCACGATTTCGGATTTTGCTATAAAATGAATTCCTTCACTCAAACTAAATTAAAACTGCTAAACCGCTAATCTGTTACATGTAAGGCAGATGTCAAATTCACCGAAATAGGATCTAAGGGTATTCGGCCAATCGAGCTGTAGCAGCTTTGGTAAAAGAGTATAAGTTGAAGAGTTTGTGAATAAAGGTGTGCGCACACATAGTGAGCTGTAGGAAAATAGGCAGGGAGCAATGCCGGCTGGGGTATATGTTCTTGTATGTTGTCTGACTGTTTGATTTGAATGTGTTGTGTAAGTGTACTGTTGAATGTTACATGTTTGGGCTTTGACACTTCACTGTGGTTGTTAACTGTGTGGTGTGTCCTGAAATGTTATATGTTTGGGCTGTGTGACATGCTTAATGCTTGTCAGTAGCTACCCACTTATTCATATATAGCAACTGACAACATAAGAAGTCTGGACATACTTTGATAGTAGTTGTAGAAGTATCCTTATTAATAATAGATAAACTAATTCATAGTGATAGAACAGTAGATGAACAGGTGCCTGCACATGTCTCACGAAAATAAAATGGGTGTATGATTGCTGACGGCAGAGCAATACTGCCAAACTTATGAGTTCTTGTGGCAAACTTGATTCAGTGTCTTGACGTGTATACGCTGTTTCGCTGACTTGATTGTCACAAGAAACAAAGTGTGTTTGATAAGATCCGACCATTTTATTACGGGAGGATCAGTATGTATGGATTCTGATGTGACTGATAAACCCATTCGTATCGTAAGCATAATCTAATACGTGAGACAACGCCCTGGCACACAATCAAAAAAAAAAAGAGAGAGCGGTTTTGTGTCCCCACAGTCCATAATGTAGAAAAGAGAGAAAAAAGCCTTTCTGATTTGGTGTGTGTGCTCACAGTGCAGAGTGTAGAGAAAAGAGAGAAAAGAAAGCCGTTTTGGTGTCACGGGTGTTGTGACTTACACACACACATTTCTGAATTGAGAAAGGAAATTATTTTAGAGGAAGCACTAGAGTTTAGATCCCACATTTGTTGATAGGCATTCATTTATTTCTTCACTTCTGATGAAGTTTCAACAATAAACAACAAACTTTGTATTATGAGAAAGAACCAGACTCATTCTTCAGGAATCCGAAAATAAGCTCTATTTTACGAGTTATGCACGAATTCGGATTCTCCTATAAAACGAATTCCTTAACTCTAACCAAGTTAAGACTGCTTTGTCCTTCATATTTATTCATGTCTAATCAAGTTATTTATCAACGATAAACAACGTTGTACTTTGTACTTCTTCAGCAATAAGCATCTCTCGACATATGACGAAATACAGATTTTGCTATAAAATGAATTCCTTCTATTAGCCTGACTTAAAACTGTTTGTCCTCCTTATTTATCCACTTCAAATCAAGTTTCAACAATTAAAAAAATGTTGTAGTTTGAGAAAAAACAACTTAATCTTAAGCAATCAGTAGGGTAAGAAAGGGTAAGAAAAGGTGCAAATGCCAACCATACATCACTAAAAGGTGGAGCGGAAGTATTCGGCTGCAAGTAGGTGCGAATGCCTGACAATGTATGATCAAAAGAGGGAGCGGAGGTTTTCGACTGCAAGGTCTGAATGTCCAACCATAATTTGTAAAAACCGGGGAAGAAAAGGCTCGAAAGCCCGACTATACACCATCAAAAGCGGGAGCGGAGGTGTTCGGCTGCAAGTAGGTGTGAATGTTCGACCATAATTTGTAAAAAGCGGGTAAGAAAAGGTTCGAATGCCCGACTATATATTAACCAAAGCAGGAGGAGAGGTCTTCGGATAAGAGTGGGTGAGAATTTACAACCATAATCTATAAAATGCGGTGAAAAAAAAGGTGTGAATACCCCATCGAACACTAAAAGGTAGAGCGGAAGTGTTCGGCTGCAAGAAGGTGTGAATGTCTGACCATAGTTTTTAAAAAGCGGGTAAGAAAAGGTTTGAATGCCCGAACATACACCATCAAAGGAGGGAGCGGAGGTGTTCCGCTGTAAGAAGGTGTGAATGTCCGACCATAGTTGGCAAAAAGCAGGTAAGAAAAGGTTAAAATACCCGATTGTACACAATCAATAGCGGGAGCAGAGTTGTTCCGCTACTAAAAGGTGTGAAAGTCCGACCATGGTTTGTAAAAAGCGGGTAAGAAAAGGTGCGAATGCCCGACAATGTATGATCAAAAGAGGGAGCGGAGGTTTTCGGCTGAAACAAGGTCTGAATGTCCATCCATATTTTGTAAAAATCTGGGAAGAAAAGGCTCGAAAGCCCGACTATACACCATCAACAGCTGGAGCGTAGGTGTTCAGCTGCAAGAAGGTCTGAATGTCCATCAATAATTGCTAGAAAACATGGAAGAGAATTTTCGAATATCAAACCGCACATGATCATAAGCGGGAGAGGAGGTGTTCAAATGCAAGAAGGTGTGAATGTCCACCCATAATTACTGCAAAATGGGTAAGAAAAGGTACGAATGCCCAACCATACATGATCCTAACAGGGAGCGGAGGTGTTTGGCTGCGACAAGGTGTGTATGTCCACCCATAATTAATGAAAAGCGGGCAACAAGTAGGTTTGAATACCCATCATCAAAAGCAGGAGTGGATGTGTTCGGCTACAAGAAGGTTTGAATGTCTGACCATAGTTTGTAAAAAGCGGGTAAGAAAAGGTTTGAATGCCCGAACATACACCATCAAAGGAGGGAGCGGAGGTGTTCCGCTGTAAGAAGGTGTGAATGTCCAACCATAATTGGCAAAAAGCAGGTAAGAAAAGGTTAAAATACCCTATTGTACAGAATCAATAGCGGGAGCAGAGTTGTTCCGCTACTAAAAGGTGTGAAAGTCCGACCATGAATTGTAAAAAGCGGGTAAGAAAAGGTGCGAATGCCCGACAATGTATGATCAAAAGAGGGAGTGGAGGTTTTCGGCTGAAAGAAGGTCTGAATGTCCATCCATAATTTGTAAAAATCGGGGAAGAAAAGGCTCGAAAGCCCGACTATACACCATCAACAGCTAGAGCGGAGGTGTTCAGCTGCAAGAAGGTCTGAATGTCCATCAATAATTGCTAGAAAACATGGAAGAGAATTTTCGAATATCAAACCGCACATGATCATAAGCGGGAGAGGAGGTGTTAAAATGCAAAAAGGTGTGAATGTCCACCCATAATTACTGCAAAATGGGTAAGAAAAGGTACGAATGCCCAACCATACATCATCAAAAGCAGGAGTGGATGTGTTCGGCTACAAGAAGGTTTTAATGTCCGACCATAGTTTGTAAAAAGCGGGTAAGAAAAGGTTCGAATGCCCGAACATACACCATCAAAAGAGGAAGCGGAGGTGTTCCACTGTAAGAAGGTGTGAATGTCTGACCATAGTTGGTAAAAAGCGGGTAAGAAAAGGTGAAAATACCCGACTGTACACAATAAATAGCGGGAGCGGAGTTGTTCGGCTACTAAAAGGTGTGAAAGTCCGACCCTGGTTTGTAAAAAGCGGGTAAGAGAAGGTGCGAATGCCCGACAATGTATGATCAAAAGAGGGAGCGGAGGTTTTCGGCTGCAAGAAGGTCTGAATGTCCAACAATAATTTTGTAAAAACCGGGGAAGAAAAGGCTCGAAAGCCCGACTATACATCATCAAAAGCGGGAGCGGAGGTGTTCAGCTGCAAGAAGGTCTGAATGTCCATCAATAATTGCTAGAAAACATGAAAGAAAATTTTCGAATATCAAACCACACATCATCATAAGCGGGAGAGGAGGTGTTCAGCTGCAAGAAGGTGTGAATGTCCGACCATAGTTTGTAAAAAATGGGTAAGAAAAGGTGCGAATGCTCAACCATACATCATCAAAAGCAGGAGTGGATGTGTTCGGCTAAAAGAAGGTTTGAATGTCCGACCATAGTTCGTAAAATGCCGGTAAGAAAAGGTTCGAATTCCCGAACATACACCATCAAAAGAGGGAGCGGAGGTGTTCCGCTGTAAGACGGTGTGAATGTCCAACAATAGTTGGTAAAAAGCGGGTAAGAAAAGGTTAAAATACCCGACTGTACACAATCAATAGCGGGAGCGGAGTTGTTCGGCTACAAAAAGGTGTGAAAGTCCGACCATGGTTTGTAAAAAGCGGGTAAGAAAAGGTTCGAATGCCCGAATATATACCATCAAAAGCGGAAGCGGAGGTGTTCGGCTGAGAGAAGGTGTGAACGTCCGACCAAAGTTTGTAAAAAGCAGTGAAGAAAAGTTTCGAATATCCAACCAAACATAATCAAAAGCGGGAGCAGAGCTGTTCGACTGCAAGTAGGTGTGAATCTCCGACCATAATTGCTGAAAAATGTGTTAGAAAAGACAAGAATGCCGGACCATACATCATCAAAAGCGGGAAAAGTGGTGTTCGGCTGCAAGTAGGTGTGAATGTCCAGCCATAATTACTCACAAACCGGTAAGAAAAGGTAGTATTGCCAGACCATACATTATCAAAACAGGGAGCGGAGGTGGTTCAGCTGCAAGGTGTGAATGTCTGACTAAAGTTTATAAAAAGCGGGTAAGACAAGGTGCGAATGCCTGACAATGTATGATCAAATGAGGGAGCGGAGGTTTTCGGCTGCAAGGTCTGAATATACAACCATAATTTGTAAAAACCGGGGAAGAAAAGGCTCGAAAGCCCGACTATACACCATCAAAAGCGGGAGCGGAGGTGTTCGGCTGCAAGTAGGTGTGAATGTTCGACCATAATTTGTAAAAAGCGGGTAAGAAAAGGTTTGAATGCTCGACTATATATTAACAAAAGCAGGAGGAGAGGTCTTCGGATAAGAGTGGGTGAGAATTTCCAACCATAATCAATAAAATGCGGTGAAAAAAAAGGTGTGAATACCCCATAGAACACTAAAAGATGGAGCAGAAGTGTTCGGCTGCAAGAAGGTGTGACTGTTCGACTATATTTGGTGAAAAGCAGGTGAAGCAAGGTCTGAATGCCCAACCTTACATCATCAAAAACGAGATCAGAGGTGTTTGGCTGCAAGAAGGCCATAGTTTGCCAAAAGCGGGTAAGCTGCGAATGACCGACTAAATATCAACAAAAGTGGGGGCGGATGTCTTCGGATGCAAGTGGGTGTGAATATCCCACCATACAAGTATGGTGGAGAGGAAGCTGTGAATGGCCGACCATAGTAAAAAGCGGGTGAGAAAAGGTGCGAATGTCCAATCATACATGATCAAAACAGGGAGCGGAGGTGTTTGGCTGCGACAAGGTGTGTATGTCCACCCATAATTAATGAAAATCGGGCAACAAGTAGGTTTGAATACCCATCATCAAAAGCAGGAGTGGATGTGTTCGGCTACAAGAAGGTTTGAATGTCTGACCATAGTTTGTAAAAAGCGGGTAAGAAAAGGTTCGAGTGCCCGAACATACACCATCAAAAGAGGGAGCGCAGGTGTTCCGCTGTAAGACGGTGTGAATGTCCAACAATAGTTGGTAAAAAGCGGGTAAGAAAAGGTTAAAATACCCGACTGTACACAATCAATAGCGGGAGCAGAGTTGTTCGGCTACAAGAAGGTGTGAAAGTCCGACCATGGTTTGTAAAAAGCGGGTAAGAAAAGGTGCGAATGCCCGACAATGTATGATCAAAAGAGGGAGTGGAGGTTTTCGGCTGCAAGAAGGTCTGAATGTCCAACCATAATTTGTAAAAACCGGGGAAGAAAAGGCTCGAAAGCCCGACTATACACCATCAAAAGTGGGAGCGGAGGTGTTCAGCTTCAAGACGGTCTGAATGTCCATCAATAATTGCTAGAAAACATGAAAGAAAATTTTCAAATATCAAACTGCACATGATCATAAGCAGGAGAGGAGGATTTCAGCTGCAAGAAGGTCTACCCATAATTACTGAAAAATGGGTAAGAAAAGGTGCGAATGCCTAACCATACATCATCAAAAGAGGGAGCGGAGTTGTTCCGCTGTAAGACGGTGTGAATGTCCGACCATAGATGGTAAAAAGCGGGTAAGAAAAGGTTAAATTACCCGACTGTACACAATCAAAAGAGGGAGCGGAGTTGTTCAGCTAAGAGAAGGTGTGAAAGTCCGACCTTGGTTTGTAAAAAGTGGGTAAGAAAAGGTTCGTATGCCCGAATATACACCATCAAAAGCGGAAGCGGAGGTGTTCGGCTGCAAGATACTGTGAACGTCCGACCAAATTTTGTAAAAAGCAGTTAAGAAAAGGTTTGAATATCTAACCAAACATAAGAATGAGTCTTTTCCGCTGTAGAATGCCCGACTATAGACCATCAACTGCGGGAGCGGAGGTGTTCGGCTCTGAGTAGGTGTGAATATCCGACCATAATTGCTGAAGAATGTGTTGGAAAAGGTAAGAATGCTGGACCATACATCATCAAAAGCGGTAGAGGTGGTGTTCGGCTGCAAAAAGGTGTGACTGTTCGACTAAAGTTTGTAAAAAGTGGGTAAGACAAGGTGCGAATGCCTGACAATGTATGATCAAAAGCGGGAGCGGAGGTGTTCAGCTGCAAGAAGGTCTACATGTCCATTAATAATTGCTAGAAAACATGAAAGAAACTTTTCGAAAATCAAACCGCACATGATCATAAGTGGGATAGGAGGTGTTCAGCTGCAAGGTGTGAATGTCCACCCATAATTCCTGAAAAATGGGCAAAAAAAAGGTGTGAATGCCCAACCATACATCATCAAAAGCAGGAGTGGAAGTGTTTGGCTACAAGAAGGTGTGAACGTCCAACCAAAATATGTAAAAAGAAGTTAAGAAAAGGTTCGAATATCCAACCAAACATAATCAAAAGCGGGAGCAGAGCTGTTCGACTGAGAGTAGGTGTGAATGTCAGATCATAATTTGCAAAAAGCTGATGAGAAAGGGTGAGAATGCCCGACTATACATCATCAAATGCGGGAGCGGAGTTGTTCGGCTGTGAGTAGGTGTGAATCTCCGACCATAATTGCTGAAAAATGTGTTAGAAAAGGTAAAAATGCCGGTCCATACATCATCAAAAGCGAGAGAGGTTGTGTTCGGCTGCAAGTAGGTGTGAATGTCCAGCCATAATTACTCACAAACGGGTAAGAAAAGGTAGTATTGCCAGACCATATATGATCAAAACAGGGAGCGGAGGTGGTTCAGCTGCAAGAAGGTTTGAATGTCAAACTAAAGTTCAAATATATTAACAAAAGCGGGAGGAGAGGTCTTCGGATGAAAGTGGTTGAAAATTTCCAACCATAATGTATAAAATGCGGTGAAAAAAAAGGTGTGATAGAACACTAAAAGGTGGAGCGGAAGTGTTCGGCTGCAAGAAGGTGTGAATGTCCGACTATATTTGGTGAAAAGCAGGTGAAGCAAGGTCTGAATGCCCAACCTTACATCATCAAAAGCAAGATCAGAGTTGTTAGGCTGCAAGAAGGCCATAGTTTGCCAAAAGCGGGTAAGGTGCGAATGTCCGACTGAATATCAACAAAATTTGGGGCGGAGGTTTTCGGATGCAAGTGGGTGTGAATATCCCACCATACAAGTATGGTGGAGAGGAAGCTGTGAATAGCTGACCATAGTTTGGAAAAAGCGGGTAAGAAAAGGTTTGAATGCCCGAACATACACCATCAAAAGAGGGAGCGGAGGTGTTCCGCTGTACGAAGGTGTGAATGTCCGACCATACTTGGTAAAAAGCGGGTAAGAAAAGGTTAAAATACCCGACTGTACACAATCAATAGCGGGAGCGGATGTGTTCGGCTACAAGAAGGTGTGACAGTCCGACCATGTTTTGTAAAAAGCGGGTAAGAAAAGGTGCGAATGTCCGACAATGTATGATCAAAAGAGAGAGCGGAGGTTTTCGGATACACGAAGGTTTGAATGTCCTACCATAGTTTGTAAATAGCGGGTAAGAAAAGGTTCGAATGCCCGACTATACACCATAAAAAGCGGGAGCGGAGGTGTTCCGCTGTAAGACGGTGTGAATGTCCGACCATAGTTGGTAAAAAGCGGGTAAGAAAAGGTTAAAATACCCGACTGTACACAATCAATAGCGGGAGCGGAGTTGTTCGGCTACAAGAAGGTGTGAAAGTCCGACCATGGTTTGTAAAAAGCAGTTAAGAAAAGGTTCGAATATCCAACCAAACATAATCAAAAGCGGGAGCAGAGCTGTTCGACTGCAAGTAGGTGTGAATGTCCAGCCATAATTACTCACAAACGGGGGAAGAAAAGGTAGTATTGCCAGACCATACATGATCAAAACAGGGAGCAGAGGTTCAGCTGCAAGGTGTTAATGTCTGACTATAGTTTGTAAAAAGCGGGTAAGACAAGGTGCGAATGCCCAACAATGTATGATCAAAAGAGAGAGCGGAGGTGTTCGGCTGCAAGGTCTGAATGTCCAACCATAATTTGTAAAAACCGGGTAAGAAAAGGCTCGAAAGCCCGACTATACATCATCAAAAGCGGGAGCGGAGGTGTTCAGCTGCAAGAAGGTGTGAATGTTCGACTAAAGTTTGTAAAAAGCTGGTAAGACAAGGAGCGATGTCCCGACATTGTATGATCAAAAGCGGGAGCGGAGGTGTCCAGCTGTGAGTAGATGTGAATGTCCGACCATAATTGCTGAAAAATGTGTTAGAAAAGGTAAGAATACTGGACCATACATCATCAAAAGCGGGAGAGGTGGTGTTCGGCTGCAAGAAGGTGTGAAAGTCCGACAATGGTTTTTAAAAAGCGGGTAAAAAAAGGTTCAAATGCCCGAATATACATCATCAAAAGCGGAAGCGGAGGTGTTCGGATGCAAGAAGGTGTGAACGTCCGACCAAAGTTTGTAAAAAGCAGTGAAAAGCGAGAAAAAGCATTTCGTGAGTTCTGCATGATTTGGGATTTTGCTTATAAAATGCATTACTTCACTCAAACTATGTTAAAACTGATTTGTCCTTCATATTTACCATGTCTAGAAATATTTAAACAAAAAAACAACGTTGTACTTTGCAGTAAAAGAAAGAGCAAATCTAGTTTCAGGAATCCGAGTATAAGCCTGCTTTCATGAGTTCTGCACGATTTCGGATTTTGCTATAAAATGAATTGCTTTGCTCAAACCAAGTTAAAACTGCTTTGTCCTTCCATATTCATCAATGTCTAGATCGACTTCTACAAAGAAAAACATTGGACTTTGCAGTAGAAGAAGTTGAAATCCATCTACACATTGATAAATATGAAGGACAAAGCAGTTCCTACTTGCCCATAAGAAAATAAGCTTATTCTCGGATTCCTGATCTTTCAGTGTTGCTCTTTCTTCTACTGCAAAATACAATGTTGTTCTTTGTTGAAGTCGATCTAGACATTGATAAATATGAAGGAAAAAGCAGTTTTAACTTGGTTTGAGTGAATTAATTCATTTTATACATAAAATCCGAAATCGTGCAGAACTCATATAAATAAGCTTATTCTCGGATTCCTAAAACTTTTGATTAGCTCTTTCTTTTACTGCAAAGTACAACGTTGTTTTTTTTGTTTAAATCTATCGAGACATTGATAAATATGAAGGTAAAAGCCGTTTTAACATAGTTTGAGTGAAGGAATTGATTTTATAGATAAAATCCCAAATCATGCAGAACTCCTCAAAAGGGGCGTATGGCTTAATCACAAGTGTGGTTCTTTCTCATTCAGGGTAGTATGAGGAAGTTTATGCTTGAAATATATGTAGAAATGGGTACATATGAAGGACAAAGCAGTGTTAACTTAGTTTGAGTGAAGGAATTCATTTTATACATAAAATCCCATATCATGCAGAACGTATGAAAAGAAGCTTATTCTCGGATTCCTGATCCTTCAGTTTTGCTCTTTCTTCTACTGCAAAATACAATGTTGTTCTTTGTTGAAGTCGATCTAGACATTGATAAATATGAAGGAAAAAGCAGTTTTAACTTGGTTTGAGTGAATTAATTCATTTTATACATAAAATCCGAAATCGTGCAGAACTCATGAAAATAAGCTTATTCTCGGATTCCTAAAACTTTTGATTTGCTCTTTCTTTTATTGCAAAGTACAACGTTGTTTTTTTTTGTTTAAATCTATCGAGACATTGATATATATGAAGGTAAAAGCCGTTTTAACATAGTTTGAGTGAAGGAATTAATTTTATAGATAAAATCCCAAATCATGCAGAACTCCTCAAAAGGGAGGTATGGCTTAATCACAAGTGTGGCTCTTTCTCATTCAGGGTAATATGAGGAAGTTTATGCTTGAAATATATGTAGAAATGGGTACATATGAAGGACAAAGCAGTGTTAACTTAGTTTGAGTGAAGAAATTCATTTTATACATAAAATCCGAAATCGTGCAGAACTCATGAAAATAAGCTTATTCTCGGATTCCTAAAACTTTTGATGTGCACTTTCTTTTACTGCAAAGTACAACGTTGTTTTTTGTTGAAATCTATCTAGACATTGATTACATTAAAACCTACTTGCAGTCGAACACCTTCTCATCCACTTATGATCATGTGCGGTTGGGCTTTCGCACCTTTTCTTACCCGTTTTTCAGTAATTATGGGTGGACATTCAGACCTTCTTGCAGCCGAAAACCTCCGCTCCTCTTTTGATCATACATTGTCGGGCATTCACACCTTGTCTTACCCGCTTTTTACAAACTTTAGTCGGACATTCAAACCTTCTTGCAGCTGAACCACCTCCGCTCCCTGTTTTGATCATATATGGTCTGGCAATAGTACCTTTTCTTACCCGTTTGTGAGTAATATTTGGCTGGACAGTCACACCTACTTGCAGCCGAACACAACCTCTCTCGCTTTTGATGATGTATGGACCGGCATTCTTACCTTTTCTAACACATTTTTCAGCAATTATGGTCGGAGATTCACACCTACTCACAGCCGAACAACTCCGCTCCCGCATTTGATGGTGTATAGTCGGGCATTCTCACCCTTTCTCATCACCTTTTTGCAAATTATGATCTGACATTCACACCTACTTGCAGTCGAACAGCTCTGCTCCTGCTTTTGATTATGTTTGGTATGATATTCGAACCTTTTCTTAACTGCTTTTTACAAACTTTGGTTGGACGTTCACACCTTCTTGTAGCCGAACACATGCACTCCTGCTTTTGATGATGTATGGTTGGGCATTCGCACCTTTTTTTTACCCATTTTTCAGGTATTATGGGTGGACATTCACACCGTCTTGCAGCTGAACACCTCCTCTCCCACTTATGATCATGTGTGGTTTGATTTTCGAAAATTTTCTTTCATGTTTTCTAGCAATTATTGATGGACATTTAGACCTTCTTGCAGCTGAACACCACCTCTCCCGATTTTGATGATGTATGGACCGGCATTTTTACCTTTTCTAACACATTTTTCAGCAATTATGGTTGGAGATTCACACCTACTCACAGCCGAACAACTCCGCTACCGCATTTGATGGTGTATAGTCGGGCATTCTGACCCTTTCTCATCAGCTTTTTGCAAATTATGATCTGACATTCACACCTACTTGCAGTCGAACAGCTCTGCTCCCGCTTTTGATTATGTATGGTTAGATATTCGAACCTTTTCTTAACTGCTTTTTACAAACTTTGGTCGGACGTTCACAATATCTTGCAGCCGAACACCTCTGCTTCCGCTTTTGATGGTGTATATTCGGGCATATGAACTTTTTCTTACCCGCTTTTTACAAACCAAGGTCGGACTTTCACACCTTCTCTTAGCTGAACAACTCCGCTCCCTCTTTTGATTGTGTACAGTCGGGTAATTTAACCTTTTCTTACCCGCTTTTTACCATCTATGGTCGGACATTCACACCGTCTTACAGCGGAACACCTCCGCTCCCTATTTTGATGATGTATGGTTAGGCATTCGCACCTTTTCTTACCCATTTTTCAGTAATTATGGGTAGACATTCACACCTTCTTGCAGCTGAACACCTCCTCTCCCGCTTATGATCATGTGCAGTTTGATATTCGAAAATTTTCTTTCATGTTTTCTAGCAATTATTGATGGACATTCAGACCGTCTTGCAGCTGAACACCTCCGCTCCCACTTTTGATGGTGTATAGCCGGGCTTTCGAGCCTTTTCTTCCCCGGTTTTTACAAATTATGGTTGGACATTCAGACCTTCTTGCAGCCGAAAACCTCCACTCCCTCTTTTGATCATACATTGTCGGGCATTCGCACCTTTTCTTACCCGCTTTTTACAAACCATGGTCGGACTTTCACACCTTTTAGTAGCCGAACAACTCCGCTCCCGCTATTGATTGTGTACAGTCGGGTATTTTAACCTTTTCTTACCCGCTTTTTACCAACTATGGTTGGACATTCACACCTTCTTACAGCAGAACACCTCCGCTCCCTGTTTTGATTATGTATGGTTTGACATTCGCACCTTCTCTCACCCGCCTTTTACTATGGTCGGCCATTCACAGCTTCCTCTCCACCATACTTGTATGGTGGGATATTCACACCCACTTGCATCCGAAGACCTCCGCCCCCACTTTTGTTGATATTTAGTCGGTCATTCGCACCTTACCCGCTTTTGGCAAACTATGGCCTTCTTGCAGCCAAAAACCTCTGATCTCGCTTTTGATGATGTAAGGTTGGGCATTCAGACCTTGCTTCACCTGCTTTTCACCAAATATAGTCGGACATTCACACCCACTTGCATCCGAAGACCTCCGCCCCAAATTTTGTTGATATTTAGTCGGACATTCGCACCTTACCCGCTTTTGGCAAACTATGGCCTTCTTGCAGCCAAACACCTCTTTTCTCGCTTTTGATGATGTAAGGTTGGGCATTCAGACCTTGCTTCACCTGCTTTTCACCAAATATAGTCGGACATTCACACCTTCTTGCAGCCGAACACTTCCGCTCCACCTTTTAGTGTTCCATCACACCTTTTTTTCACCGCATTTTATACATTATGGTTGGAAATTTTCAACCACTCTCATCCGAAGACCTCTCCTCCCGCTTTTGTTAATATATTTGAACTTTAGTCGGACATTCAAACCTTCTTGCAGCTGAACCACCTCCGCTCCCTGTTTTGATCATATATGGTCTGGCAATACTACCTTTTCTTACCCGTTTGTGAGTAATTATGGCTGGACATTCACACCTACTTGCAGCCGAACACAACCTCTCTCGCTTTTGATGATGTATGGACCGGCATTCTTACCTTTTCTAACACATTTTTCAGCAATTATGGTCGGACATTCAAACCTACTCACAGCCGAACAACTCCGCTCCCACTTATGATCATGTGTGGTTTGATTTTCGAAAATTTTCTTTCATGTTTTCTAGCAATTATTGATGGACATTTAGACCTTCTTGCAACTGAACACCACCTCTCCCGATTTTGATTATGTATGGACCGGCATTTTTACCTTTTCTAACACATTTTTCAGCAATTATGGTTGGAGATTCACACCTACTCACAGCCGAACAACTCCGCTACCGCATTTGATGGTGTATAGTCGGGCATTCTCACCCTTTCTCATCAGCTTTTTGCAAATTATGATCTGACATTCACACCTACTTGCAGTCGAACAGCTCTGCTCCCGCTTTTGATTATGTATGGTTGGATATTCGAACCTTTTCTTAACTGCTTTTTACAAACTTTGGTTGGACGTTCACACCTTCTTGTAGCCGAACACATGCACTCCTGCTTTTGATGATGTAAGGTTGGGCATTCAGACCTTGCTTCACCTGCTTTTCACCAAATATAGTCGGACATTCACACCTTCTTGCAGCCGAACACTTCCGCTTTTAGTGTTCTATGAGGCATTCACATATTTTTTTTCACCGTATTTTATAGATTATGGTTGGAAATTCTCACCCACTCTCATCCGAAGACCTCTCCTCCCGCTTTTGTTAATATATAGTCGGGCATTCGAACCTTTTCTTACCCGCTTTTTACAAATTATGGTCGAACATTCACACCTACTTGCAGCTGAATACTTCCGCTCCACCTTTTAGGTATGTTTGGTTGGCATTTGCACCTCTTTTTATACTGATTGCTGAAGATTAAGTTGTTCTTTCTCAAACTACAAATTTTTTTTAATTGTTGAAACTTGATTTGAAGTGGATAAATAAGGAGGACAAACAGTTTTAAGTCAGGCTGATAGAAGGTATTAATTTTATAGCAAAATCTGTATTTCGTCATATGTCGAGAGATGCTTATTGCTGAAGAAGTTCTTTCTCATTCTACAAAGTACAACGTTGTTTATCGTTGAAACTTGATTAGACATGAATAAATATGAAGGACAAAGCAGTCTTAACTTGGTTTGAGTTAATGAATTCGTTTTATAGGAGAATCCGAATTCGTGCATAACTCATAAAATAGAGCTTATTTTCGGATTCCTGAAGAATGAGTCTGGTTCTTTCTCATAATACAAAGTTTGTTGTTTATTGTTGAAACTTCATCAGAAGTGAAGAAATAAATGAATGCCTATCAACAAATGTGGGATCTAAACTCTACTGTTTCCTCTAAAATAATTTCTTTTCTCAATTCAGAAATGTGTGTGTGTAAGTCACAACACCCGTGACACCAAAACGGCTTTCTTTTCTCTCTTTTCTCTACACTCTGCACTATGAGCACACACACCAAATCAGAAAGGCTTTTTTCTCTCTTTTCTACATTATGGACTGTGGGGACACAAAACCGCTCTCTCTTTTTTTTTTTGATTGTGTGCCAGGGCGTTGTCTCACGTATTAGATTATGCTTAAGATACGAATGGGTTTATCAGTCACATCAGAATCCATACATACTGATCCTCCCGTAATAAAATGGTCGGATCTTATCAAACACACTTTGTTTCTTGTGACAATCAAGTCAGCGAAACAGCGTATACATGTCAAGACACTGAATCAAGTTTGCCACAAGAACTCATAAGTTTGGCAGTATTGCTCTGCCGTCAGCAATCATACACCCATTTTATTTTCGTGAGACGTGCAGGCACCTGTTCATCTACTGTTCTATCACTATGAATTAGTTTATCTATTATCAATAAGGATACTTCTACAACTACTATCAAAGTATGTCCAGACTTCTTATGTTGTCAGTTGCTATATATGAATAAGTGGGTAGCTACTGACAAGCATTAAGCATGTCACACAGCCCAAACATATAACATTTCAGGACACACCACACAGTTAACAACCACAGTGAAGTGTCAAAGCCCAAACATTCAACAGGACACTTACACAACACATTCAAATCAAACAGTCAGACAACATACAAGAACATATACCCCAGCCGGCATTGCTCCCTGCCTATTTTTGTACAGCTCACTATGTGTGCGCACACCTTTATTCACAAACTCTTCAACTTATACTCTTTTACCGAAGCTGCTACAGCTCGATTGGCCGAATACCCTTAGATCCTATTTCGGTGAATTTGACATCTGCCTTACATGTAACAGATTAGCGGTTTAGCAGTTTTAATTTAGTTTGAGTGAAGGAATTCATTTTATAGCAAAATCCGAAATCGTGAAGCACTCATGAAAGTAAGCTTATTCTCGGATTCCTGAAACTTTAGATTTGCTCTTTCTTTTACTGCAAAGTACAAAGTTGTTTTTTTTGTTTAAATCTTTCTAGACATGGTAAATATGAACGACAAAGCAGTTTTCACATAGTTTGAGTGAAGGAATTAATTTTATAGATAAAATCCCAAGAGTCTGCAGAGAAAAGAGAGTGAATGCGAAGTAGACTTTAACACGGCTATGGGAGCGAGCCGAGTGTCGGCTAACCGGGAGAATTGCTTGAAAGAAACGCGACACCGAATGAGAGGTCAGAACAAAGCCTCAATACGGGATTCTCGTGGTGTTTTTGTTGCTGCCTTGTCTTTTGCATAGAGTAAAAGACAAGGCAGCCATCGAATAGGGCCCGATTGTTCCTACTTGGTCAGCCGAGGAGCAAGGGGGGGGGGGGCAAGCGTCTCAACCAAGCAAAGCTCACCATGGGGAAGGTGGCTATACCAACTAGCCTGATGCCCTGCTCCCGCAGTGACGGATAATCGTACTCTGGTTTCTCTTCATAACATACAAGTCTTTCGCCTTTTACTAAAGACTTCCGTGGAGAGCAGAACTAATGAGTTGTTTCTATTATTGGCAGGCTTTACCTTTGCGGGTGAAGCCCTTTCTGTCTGTGCAAAAGAAATCTTGCTACTTTGCAGAGTGACTTCTCTGAGTAGAGTCGCCTTACTTGTTGCGACTGTGCCGATGTTCGAAGCTGGAGTGCAAAGTTGTTGCTTGAATGGTGCTTGCTGGAGCATGCGGGAGTGCAAAGTTATACCATTTAAAAGGGCTGAAGAGTGCTCAGTGCAGCGGGTGGGCGGAGGTGCAACGTGACACTCTGGCCACCTATGGCCATAAAAAGAACACTGCTACAAGTGCGCATTGTGCCAGCAAGGGCCCTCGGACCTGAAACAGTGGACAGTTATCGCTTCTCGGCCTTTTGGCTAAGATCAAGTGTAGTATCCGTTCTTATCAGTTTAATATGTCCTCTATACGAGGACAACATATTAAATGGATTTTTAAGAATAGGAGTTGAAAAAGAAGCTTGCTCCGTTCACTCCAAGCCTCGACCCGGTACTGCAGTGCCGCTGGGAACGGTGCGCTCTCCTCTGCTCTTGTGAAAAAGCAAACAGCGGTGCAGGATGGAAGTTTCAGGGAGCCCAAGATGAAACTTTCTTTTAATCTGCTGAGAAAAGAGAGTGAATGCGAAGTGGACTTTAACACGGCTCTGGGAGCGAGCCGAGTGCAGGCTAACCGGGAGAATTGCTTGAAAGAAACGCGACACCGAATGAGTGGTCAGAACAAAGCCTCAATACGGTGTTCCCGTGGTGTTTGTGGCTGCCTTGTCTTTTGCACAGAGTAAAAGACAAGGCAGCCATCGAATAGATTGTTTCTACTTGGTCAGCCGAGGAGCGGGGGGGGGGGGGGGGGGGGAAGCGTCTCAACCAAGCAAAGCTCACCAAGTAGGAACAATCGGGCCCTTTTCGATGGCTGCAACACCTGAAAGAGATATTGATGCGAGACCCGATCAAATGTTTTTTCAAAGTCTAAATTTAAGATGACAAGCCGGGTGTTTCTGTCTCTAGCGTAATCAATGATGTCTCGAATCAGTACGAGGCTGTCGGTGAGTTGTCTCCCTGAGATGGCACAAGCTTGGTCTGGGTGAATTACCTCCTCTAAAACAGAGGACATCCGTGTCGCTAAAACCTTGCTAAAAAGTTTACAGTCAAAGTTTAAAAGTGTGATGGGCCTCCAATTCTTTAGGTCAGTCTTATCATTTTTTTTATAAAGTAGAGTCACTATTCCCACTCTAAAACTGTCAGGCAGTCGGTCGAGTTTTTCAAAATCTTTAAAAACATCTAAAATGTCTGATGATAAAAGGTCCCAATAGGTCAGATAGAATTCTGCAGGAAGCCCGTCTAAACCCGGAGCTCGACTTCTCTTAAAACCTGTTAGGCATTTTTTTTAACTCTAAAGCAGTAAAATTCTGTGTCAAGTGTGCATTCTCTTTTACGGTTTTGTCAACGAATTTTAAGATTTCTGCCGATGTTTCCAAGTGCACTGGTTTCTCTTTGTACATGTTACTATAAAAGGTATGTACAGTTTCAATCATCTCTTGTGTGGATTTTGTTAAAAACCCATCTTCTCTTTTTAGATTTTGAATACACTCCTTTTTATTTATAACTTTCTTTCTTTTTCACCTTCCTCAATTTCCTGCTCCCTGCTTCTTACAAAAATTCCTTTACTCTTTATTTCTGCTAAAACTGACATTTCCTTTTTGACATCTTTGATTTCTTCTTTAAAGTCTATGCCACACTGATTTAGTTTAAAGTAGCGCTGTAAGCGTTTATGTAGTCCCATCATACATCTATTCTCTTTCCTTTTTTTACGTTTACCTTGCTGTTTAAAAAAAGTCTGGGTCGTTTCCTTCACCATTTCCCACCATTGTGCATGTGTTTCGTAGAGGTCTTGAAGGGTCTGCCACTCTTTATAACATTCCCTGTACTGACTGACTATGATTTCATCCTCCAACAGGGAACAGTTGAGTTTCCACAGACCACTTCCTACCGTCACACCAGAAGGGGGTGAAAGGGTGCAGGAGAGCATAAGGTGGTCTGAAAAGAAAACAGGGGTTAATCTAACATCAGTGGGTGGGCAATCTCTAGTAAAGAAATAATCAATGCGAGAGGCTCTGGTGCCATCATGACTAAACCAGGTGAAGCCCTCCTCTCTGGGATGCATGGTTTTAAAACAGTCAGTAAGCTTAAAATCCCTGCATATGCCCTGAAGTAAATTCGAAGTCTTATCCACTTTAAAATCTACCCCTGCTCTTTTTCTATCTTTCCTGCTCAAGATACAGTTAAAATCCCCTCCTACAACTAAAGGTACTTGCCCTAGCATGTAAAGCTGTATATCTTCTAAAAGGTCATACCTTTCATTTTTTCCATTGAAACCATAAATATTTAAGAGGTTAAAGTCTTGCCCCATAAAATTCAAGTGTGCTAAAAGTGCCCGTCCGTCTCTCACCACTGTGCTACCTTTCACCAGAACATGCGGATTTTTAATTAGAATGGCCACACCATCATTTTTATTTTGATTTGAGCCACTCCATATCGATAAATGGGGCCACATTTCCTCCCATTGTCTATGGTTTTTTAAAAAAGGTAGTCCACATTCTTGTATTAAAAACACATCTGATTTAATGGAGTCTAAGAAGGATAAAATACTCTGGGCTCTTGTCTTTGATTTCACACTTCTCACATTTAGTGTTGAGAAGGTGAGAACCATTAAAAGCATAAAGGAAAGTAGGTATGTCATTTTCGTTTTTCTAAGTTATCAAAACAAATTACACACAGGTTATTTCTTGGGAAACTAGCTCTTCCTTCATTTCTTTAGGTGAAAAGTGAGTAGGGTGATCTATATTTCCTTTTCGGACTCTCGGTGTTGGCCTCTGACGCAATGTTGCATTTAACTTTGAGTCCCTGGGGGTTGATTGCAGAGCTGAAGTTAAAAAGGAGACCTCATTTCGTGAGTCGGAGGGGAAGACTCTAGGTTCTTCCACTGAAGAACTGTCTGAAAGGGACCTAACCCTTCCCCTCTTCTCTGATACCACTGGGGAATCAGAGGCTCAGATGCCGTCCTCTTCGGCTGTTGACCTTCGGGGAGGTGAGTATCTTCACTAGACTCACCTGTCTGCTCTTCCTCCTCATTTAGCGTAGCTCCACCCTCTGCCTGTGAATTCTCACAGACTTCAACACTGAGTGGTGAGGCCTCTACAGGCCCCTCCCCTTTTTGCTCCTCACTTCCAATCCAAGCTTTTGGCGGGAAGTTTGAATTTATTGGGTCAACCTCTTCACTTTGTTCACCAACTGCCACCTTTGGTCCTTCTCTTTGTTGGCTTGACTGTGGCTTTACCGTCTTTAATTTGTTGGCAAAAGATTTAGGGCAATCTCTGAAGAGGTGATTTAATTCTCCACAGAGATTACATTTCCTGCCATTTGGACACTCTCCAAAAGTTTGCCCAATTTCTCTGCTCTTCCCACATAACACCTTGGTACAAGCCTCAACCAGGTGCCCATAATCACCACACTTGCGGCAGAACTTGGGCTGCCCCTGGTAGTGGATGTAACCTCGGTTTTCAAGGTGGCCAGAGTGTCGCCCACCCGCTGCACTGAGCACTCTTCAGCCCTTTTAAATGGTATAACTTTGCACTCCCGCACGCTCCAGCAAGCACCATTCAAGCAACAACTTTGCACTCCAGCTTCGAACATCGGCACAGTCGCAACAAGTAAGGCGACTCTACTCAGAGAAGTCACTCTGCACAGTAAGAAGATTTCTTTTGCACAGACAGAAAGGGCTTCACCCGCAAAGGTAAAGCCTGCCAAAAATAGAAACAACTCATTAGTGCTGCTCTCCACAGAAATCTTTAGTAAAAGGCGAAAGACTTGTACGTTATGAAGAGAAACCAGAGTACGATTATCCGTCACTGCGGGAGCAGGGCATCAGGCTTGTTGGCATAGCCACCTTCCCCATGGTGAGCTTTGCTTGGTTGAGACGCTTGCCCCCCCCCCCCCCTGCTCCTCGGCTGACCAACTAGGAACAATCGGGCCCTATTCGATGGCTGCCTTGTCTTTTACTCTGTGCAAAAGACAAGGCAGCAACAAAAACACCACGAGAATCCCGTATTGAGGCTTTGTTCTGATCGCTCATTCGGTGTCGCGTTTCTTTCAAGCAATTCTCCCGGTTAGCCCACACTCGGCTCGCTCCCATAGCCGTGTTAAAGTCTACTTCGCATTCACTCTCTTTTCTCAGCAGACTCTTGGGATTTTATCCATAAAATTAATTCCTTCACTCAAACTATGTGAAAACTGCTTTGTCCTTAATATTTACCATGTCTAGAAAGATTTAAACAAAAAAAACAACGTTGTACTTTGCAGTAAAAGAAAGAGCAAATCTAAAGTTTCAGGAATCCGAGAATAAGCTTACTTTCATGAGTTCTTCACGATTTCGGATTTTGCTATAAAATGAATTCCTTCACTCATACTAAATTAAAACTGCTAAACCGCTAATCTGTTATATGTAAGGCAGATGTCAAATTCACCGAAATAGGATCAAAGGGTATTCGGCCAATCGAGCTGTAGCAGCTTCGGTAAAAGAGTATAAGTTGAAGAGTTTGTGAATAAAGGTGTGCGCACACATAGTGTGCTGTACGAAAATAGGCAGGGAGCAATGCCGGCTGGGGTATATGTTCTTGTATGTTGTCTGACTGTTTGATTTGAATGTGTTGTGTAAGTGTCCTGTTGAATGTTACATGTTTGGGCTTTGACACGCTTCACTGTGGTTGTTAACTGTGTGGTGTGTCCTGAAATGTTATATGTTTGGGCTGTGTGACATGCTTAATGCTTGTCAGTAGCTACCCACTTATTCATATATAGCAACTGACAACATAAGAAGTCCGGACATACTTTGATAGTAGTTGTAGACGTATCCTTATTGATAATAGATCACTAATTCATATTGATAGAACAGTAGATGAACAGGTGCTTGCACATGTCTCACGAAAATAAAATGGGTGTATGATTGCTGACGGCAGAGCAATACTGCCAAACTTATGAGTTCTTGTGGCAAACTTGATTCAGTGTCTTGACGTGTATACGCTGTTTCGCTGACTTGATTGTCACAAGAAACAAAGTGTGTTTGATAAGATCCGACCATTTTATTACGGGAGGATCAGTATGTATGGATTCTGATGTGACTGATAAACCCAGTCGTATCTTAAGCATAATCTAATACGTGAGACAACGCCCTGGCACACGATAAAAAAAAAAAAAGAGAGAGAGCGGTTTTGTGTCCCCACAGTCCATAATGTAGAAAAGAGAGAAAAAAGCCTTTCTGATTTGGTGTGTGTGCTCATAGTGCAGAGTGTAGAGAAAAGAAAGCCGTTTTGGTGTCACGGGTGTTGTGACTTACACACACACATTTCTAAATTGTGAAAGGAAATTATTTTAGAGGAAGCACTAGAGTTTAGATCCCACATTTGTTGATAGGCATTCATTTATTTCTTCACTTCTGATGAAGTTTCAACAATAAACAACAAACTTTGTATTATGAGAAAGAACCAGACTCATTCTTCAGGAATCCGAAAATAAGCTCTATTTTATGAGTTATGCACGAATTCGGATTCTCCTATAAAACGAATTCATTAACTCAAACCAAGTTAAGACTGCTTTGTCCTTCATATTTATTCATGTCTAATCAAGTTTCAACGATAAACAACGTTGTACTTTGTAGAATGAGAAAGAACTTCTTCAGCAATAAGCATCTCTCGACATATGACAAAATACAGATTTTGCTATAAAATTAATTCCTTCTATCAGCCTGACTTAAAACTGTTTGTCCTCCTTATTTATCCACTTCAAATCAAGTTTCAACAATTAAAAAAAATTTGTAGTTTGAGAAAGAACAACTTAATCTTCAGCAATCAGTATAAAAAGAGGTGCAAATGCCAACCAAACATACCTAAAAGGTGGAGCGGAAGTATTCAGCTGCAAGTAGGTGTGAATGTTCGACCATAATTTGTAAAAAGCAGGTAAGAAAAAGTTCGAATGCCCGACTATATATTAACAAAAGCGGGAGGAGAGGTCTTCGGATGAGAGTGGGTGAGAATTTCCAACCATAATCTATAAAATACGGTGAAAAAAAATATGTGAATGCCTCATAGAACACTAAAAGCGGAAGTGTTCGGCTGCAAGAAGGTGTGAATGTCCGACTATATTTGGTGAAAAGCAGGTGAAGCAAGGTCTGAATGCCCAACCTTACATCATCAAAAGCGAGATCAGAGGTGTTTGGCTGCAAGAAGGCCATAGTTTGCCAAAAGCGGGTAAGGTGCGAATGACCGACTAAATATCAACAAAAGTGGGGGCGGAGGTCTTCGGATGCAAGTGGGTGTGAATATCCCACCATACAAGTATGGTGGAGAGGAAGCTGTGAATGGCCGACCATAGTAAAAGGCGGGTGAGAGAAGGTGCGAATGTCAAACCATACATAATCAAAACAGGGAGCGGAGGTGTTCTGCTGTAAGAAGGTGTGAATGTCCAACCATAGTTGGTAAAAAGCAGTTAAGAAAAGGTTCGAATATCCAACCAAACATAATCAAAAGCGGGAGCAGAGCTGTTCGACTGCAAGTAGGTGTGAATGTCAGATCATAATTTGCAAAAAGCTGATGAGAAAGGGTGAGAATGCCCGACTATACACCATCAAATGCGGGAGCGGAGTTGTTCGGCTGTGAGTAGGTGTGAATCTCCGACCATAATTGCTGAAAAATGTGTTAGAAAAGGTAAGAATGCCGGTCCATACATCATCAAAGCGAGAGAGGTTGTGTTCGGCTGCAAGTAGGTGTGACTGTTCGACTAAAGTTTGTAAAAAGTGGGTAAGACAAGGTGCGAATGCCTGACAATGTATGATCAAAAGCGGGAGCGGAGGTGTTCAGCTGCAAGAAGGTCTACATGTCCATCAATAATTGCTAGAAAACATGAAAGAAACTTTTCGAAAATCAAACCGCACATGATCATAAGTGGGATAGGAGGTGTTCAGCTGCAAGGTGTGAATGTCCACCCATAATTCCTGAAAAATGGGCAAAAAAAAGGTGTGAATGCCCAACCATACATCATCAAAAGCAGGAGTGGAAGTGTTCGGCTACAAGAAGGTGTGAACGTCCAACCAAAATATGTAAAAAGCAGTTAAGAAAAGGTTCGAATATCCAACCAAACATAATCAAAAGCGGGAGCAGAGCTTTTCGACTGCAAGTAGGTGTGAATGTCAGATCATAATTTGCAAAAAGCTGATGAGAAAGGGTGAGAATGCCCGACTATACATCATCAAATGCGGGAGCGGAGTTGTTCGGCTGTGAGTAGCTGTGAATCTCGGACCATAATTGCTGAAAAATGTGTTAGAAAAGGTAAAAATGCCGGTCCATACATCATCAAAAGCGAGAGAGGTTGTGTTCGGCTGCAAGTAGGTGTGAATGTCCAGCCATAATTACTCACAAACGGGTAAGAAAAGGTAGTATTGCCAGACCATATATGATCAAAACAGGGAGCGGAGGTGGTTCAGCTGCAAGAAGGTTTGAATGTCCGACTAAAGTTCAAATATATTGAAGAAAGCGGGAGGAGAGGTCTTCGGATGAGAGTGGTTGAAAATTTCCGACCATAATGTATAAAATGCAGTGAAAAAAAGGTGTGATAGAACACTAAAAGGTGGAGCGGAAGTGTTCGGCTGCAAGAAGGTGTGAATGTCCGACTATATTTGGTGAAAAGCAGGTGAAGCAAGGTCTGAATGCCCAACCTTACATCATCAAAAGCGAGATCAGAGGTGTTTGGCTGCAAGAAGGCCATAGTTTGCCAAAAGCGGGTAAGGTGCGAATGTCCGACTAAATATCAACAAAATTTGGGGCGGAGGTCTTCGGATGCAAGTGGGTGTGAATATCCCACCATACAAGTATGGTGGAGAGGAAGCTGTGAATAGCCGACCATAGTTTGGAAAAAGCGGGTAAGAAAAGGTTTGACTGCCCGAACATACACCATCAAAAGAGGGAGCGGAGGTGTTCCGCTGTACGAAGGTGTGAATGTCCGACCATACTTGGTAAAAAGCGGGTAAGAAAAGGTTAAAATACCCGACTGTACACAATCAATAGCGGGAGCGGATGTGTTCGGCTACAAGAAGATGTGAAAGTCCGACCATGGTTTGTAAAAAGCGGGTAAGAAAAGGTGCGAATGTCCGACAATGTATGATCAAAAGAGAGAGCGGAGGTTTTCGGATACAAGAAGGTTTGAATGTCCCACCATAGTTTGTAAAA
Organism: Leuresthes tenuis; assembly: GCF_036924035.1. Lineage (NCBI taxonomy): Eukaryota > Metazoa > Chordata > Actinopteri > Atheriniformes > Atherinopsidae > Leuresthes > Leuresthes tenuis. The sequence continues at coordinate 27,841,457 of NW_027325372.1, read as the reverse complement.
AGCGGGTAAGAAAAGGTTCGAATGCCCGACTATACACCATCAAAAGCGGGAGCAGAGGTGTTCCGCTGTAAGACGGTGTGAATGTCCGACCATAGTTGGTAAAAAGCGGGTAAGAAAAGGTTAAAATACCCGACTGTACACAATCAATAGCGGGAGCGGAGTTGTTCGGCTACAAGAAGGTGTGAAAGTCCGACCATGGTTTGTAAAAACCGGGAAGAAAAGGCTCGAAAGCCCGACTATACACCATCAAAAAGAAGGTTTGAATGTCCATCAATAATTGCTTTAAAACAAGAAAGTAAATTTTCGAATATCAAACCGCACATGATCATAAGCAGGAGAGGAGGTGTTCGGCTGCAAGAAGGTGTGAATGTCCACCCATAATTCATGAAAAATGGGTAAAAAAAAAAGGTGCGAATGCCTAACAATACATTATCAAAAGCAGGTGTGAATGTCAGATCATAATTTGTAAAAAGCTGATGAGAAAGGGTGAGAATGCCCGACTATACACCATCAAATGCGGGAGCGGAGGTGTTCGGCTCTGAGTAGGTGTGAATGTCCGACCATAATTGCTGAAGAATGTGTTAGAAAAGGTAAGAATGCTGGACCATACATCATCAAAAGCGGGAGAGGTGGTGTTCGGCTGCAAAAAGGTGTGACTGTTCGACTAAAGTTTGTAAAAAGTGGGTAAGACAAGGTGCGAATGCCTGACAATGTATGATCAAAAGCGGGAGCGGAGGTGTTCAGCTGCAAGAAGGTCTACATGTCCATCAATAATTGCTAGAAAACATGAAAGAAACTTTTCGAAAATCAAACCGCACATGATCATAAGTGGGATAGGAGGTGTTCAGCTGCAAGGTGTGAATGTCCACCCATAATTCCTGACAAATGGGAAAAAAAAAGGTGTGAATGCCCAACCATACATCATCAAAAGCAGGAGTGGAAGTGTTCGGCTACAAGAAGGTGTGAACGTCCAACCAAAATATGTAAAAAGAAGTTAAGAAAAGGTTAGAATATCCAACCAAACATAATCAAAAGCGGGAGCAGAGCTGTTCGACTGCAAGTAGGTGTGAATGTCAGATCATAATTTGCAAAAAGCTGATGAGAAAGGGTGAGAATGCCCGACTATACATCATCAAATGCGGGAGCGGAGTTGTTCGGCTGTGAGTAGGTGTGAATCTCCGACCATAATTGCTGAAAAATGTGTTAGAAAAGGTAAAAATGCCGGTCCATACATCATCAAAAGCGAGAGAGGTTGTGTTCGACTGCAAGTAGGTGTGAATGTCCAGCCATAATTACTCACAAACGTGTAAGAAAAGGTAGTAGCCAGACCATATATGATCAAAACAGGGAGCGGAGGTGGTTCAGCTGCAAGAAGGTTTGAATGTCAAACTAAAGTTCAAATATATTAACAAAAGCGGGAGGAGAGGTCTTCGGATGAGAGTGGTTGAAAATTTCCGACCATAATGTATAAAATGCGGTGAAAAAAAGGTGTGATAGAACACTAAAAGGTGGAGCGGAAGTGTTCGGCTGCAAGAAGGTGTGAATGTCCGACTATATTTGGTGAAAAGCAGGTGAAGCAAGGTCTGAATGCCCAACCTTACATCATCAAAAGCGAGATCAGAGGTGTTTGGCTGCAAGAAGGCCATAGTTTGCCAAAAGCGGGTAAGGTGCGAATGTCCGACTAAATATCAACAAAATTTGGGGCGGAGGTCTTCGGATGCAAGTGGGTGTGAATATCCCACCATACAAGTATGGTGGAGAGGAAGCTGTGAATAGTCGACCATAGTTTGGAAAAAGCGGGTAAGAAAAGGTTTGAATGCCCGAACATACACCATCAAAAGAGGGAGCGGAGGTGTTCCGCTGTACGAAGGTGTGAATGTCCGACCATACTTGGTAAAAAGCGGGTAAGAAAAGGTTAAAATACCCGACTGTACACAATCAATAGCGGGAGCGGATGTGTTCGGCTACAAGAAGATGTGAAAGTCCGACCATGGTTTGTAAAAAGCGGGTAAGAAAAGGTGCGAATGTCCGACAATGTATGATCAAAAGAGAGAGCGGAGGTTTTCGGATACAAGAAGGTTTGAATGTCCCACCATAGTTTGTAAAAAGCGGGTAAGAAAAGGTTCGAATGCCCGACTATACACCATGAAAAGCGGGAGCAGAGGTGTTCCGCTGTAAGACGGTGTGAATGTCCGACCATAGTTGGTAAAAAGCGGGTAAGAAAAGGTTAAAATACCCGACTGTACACAATCAATAGCGGGAGCGGAGTTGTTCGGCTACAAGAAGGTTTGAATGTCAAACTAAAGTTCAAATATATTAACAAAAGCGGGAGGAGAGGTCTTCGGATGAGAGTGGTTGAAAATTTCCGACCATAATGTATAAAATGCGGTGAAAAAAAGGTGTGATAGAACACTAAAAGGTGGAGCGGAAGTGTTCGGCTGCAAGAAGGTGTGAATGTCCGACTATATTTGGTGAAAAGCAGGTGAAGCAAGGTCTGAATGCCCAACCTTACATCATCAAAAGCGAGATCAGAGGTGTTTGGCTGCAAGAAGGCTATAGTTTGCCAAAAGCGGGTAAGGTGCGAATGTCCGACTAAATATCAACAAAATTTGGGGCGGAGGTCTTCGGATGCAAGTGGGTGTGAATATCCCACCATACAAGTATGGTGGAGAGGAAGCTGTGAATAGCCGACCATAGTTTGGAAAAAGCGGGTAAGAAAAGGTTTGACTGCCCGAACATACACCATCAAAAGAGGGAGCGGAGGTGTTCTGCTGTACGAAGGTGTGAATGTCCGACCATACTTGGTAAAAAGCGGGTAAGAAAAGGTTAAAATACCCGACTGTACACAATCAATAGCGGGAGCGGATGTGTTCGGCTACAAGAAGATGTGAAAGTCCGACCATGGTTTGTAAAAAGCGGGTAAGAAAAGGTGCGAATGTCCGACAATGTATGATCAAAAGAGAGAGCGGAGGTTTTCGGATACAAGAAGGTTTGAATGTCCCACCATAGTTTGTAAAAAGCGGGTAAGAAAAGGTTCGAATGCCCGACTATACACCATCAAAAGCGGGAGCAGAGGTGTTCCGCTGTAAGACGGTGTGAATGTCCGACCATAGTTGGTAAAAAGCGGGTAAGAAAAGGTTAAAATACCCGACTGTACACAATCAATAGCGGGAGCGGAGTTGTTCGGCTACAAGAAGGTGTGAAAGTCCGACCATGGTTTGTAAAAACCGGGAAGAAAAGGCTCGAAAGCCCGACTATACACCATCAAAAAGAAGGTTTGAATGTCCATCAATAATTGCTTTAAAACAAGAAAGTAAATTTTCGAATATCAAACCGCACATGATCATAAGCGGGAGAGGAGGTGTTCGGCTGCAAGAAGGTGTGAATGTCCACCCATAATTCATGAAAAATGGGTAAAAAAAAAAAGGTGCGAATGCCTAACAATACATTATAAAAAGCAGGTGTGAATGTCAGATCATAATTTGTAAAAAGCTGATGAGAAAGGGTGAGAATGCCCGACTATACACCATCAAATGCGGGAGCGGAGGTGTTCGGCTCTGAGTAGGTGTGAATGTCCGACCATAATTGCTGAAGAATGTGTTAGAAAAGGTAAGAATGCTGGACCATACATCATCAAAAGCGGGAGAGGTGGTGTTCGGCTGCAAAAAGGTGTGACTGTTCGACTAAAGTTTGTAAAAAGTGGGTAAGACAAGGTGCGAATGCCTGACAATGTATGATCAAAAGCGGGAGCGGAGGTGTTCAGCTGCAAGAAGGTCTACATGTCCATCAATAATTGCTAGAAAACATGAAAGAAACTTTTCGAAAATCAAACCGCACATGATCATAAGTGGGATAGGAGGTGTTCAGCTGCAAGGTGTGAATGTCCACCCATAATTCCTGAAAAATGGGAAAAAAAAAGGTGTGAATGCCCAACCATACATCATCAAAAGCAGGAGTGGAAGTGTTCGGCTACAAGAAGGTGTGAACGTCCAACCAAAATATGTAAAAAGAAGTTAAGAAAAGGTTAGAATATCCAACCAAACATAATCAAAAGCGGGAGCAGAGCTGTTCGACTGCAAGTAGGTGTGAATGTCAGATCATAATTTGCAAAAAGCTGATGAGAAAGGGTGAGAATGCCCGACTATACATCATCAAATGCGGGAGCGGAGTTGTTCGGCTGTGAGTAGGTGTGAATCTCCGACCATAATTGCTGAAAAATGTGTTAGAAAAGGTAAAAATGCCGGTCCATACATCATCAAAAGCGAGAGAGGTTGTGTTCGACTGCAAGTAGGTGTGAATGTCCAGCCATAATTACTCACAAACGTGTAAGAAAAGGTAGTAGCCAGACCATATATGATCAAAACAGGGAGCGGAGGTGGTTCAGCTGCAAGAAGGTTTGAATGTCAAACTAAAGTTCAAATATATTAACAAAAGCGGGAGGAGAGGTCTTCGGATGAGAGTGGTTGAAAATTTCCGACCATAATGTATAAAATGCGGTGAAAAACAGGTGTGATAGAACACTAAAAGGTGGAGCGGAAGTGTTCGGCTGCAAGAAGGTGTGAATGTCCGACTATATTTGGTGAAAAGCAGGTGAAGCAAGGTCTGAATGCCCAACCTTACATCATCAAAAGCGAGATCAGAGGTGTTTGGCTGCAAGAAGGCCATAGTTTGCCAAAAGCGGGTAAGGTGCGAATGTCCGACTAAATATCAACAAAATTTGGGGCGGAGGTCTTCGGATGCAAGTGGGTGTGAATATCCCACCATACAAGTATGGTGGAGAGGAAGCTGTGAATAGTCGACCATAGTTTGGAAAAAGCGGGTAAGAAAAGGTTTGAATGCCCGAACATACACCATCAAAAGAGGGAGCGGAGGTGTTCCGCTGTACGAAGGTGTGAATGTCCAACCATACTTGGTAAAAAGCGGGTAAGAAAAGGTTAAAATACCCAACTGTACACAATCAATAGCGGGAGCGGATGTGTTCGGCTACAAGAAGATGTGAAAGTCCGACCATGGTTTGTAAAAAGCGGGTAAGAAAAGGTGCGAATGTCCGACAATGTATGATCAAAAGAGAGAGCGGAGGTTTTCGGATACAAGAAGGTTTGAATGTCCCACCATAGTTTGTAAAAAGCGGGTAAGAAAAGGTTCGAATGCCCGACTATACACCATCAAAAGCGGGAGCAGAGGTGTTCCGCTGTAAGACGGTGTGAATGTCCGACCATAGTTGGTAAAAAGCGGGTAAGAAAAGGTTAAAATACCCGACTGTACACAATCAATAGCGGGAGCGGAGTTGTTCGGCTACAAGAAGGTTTGAATGTCAAACTAAAGTTCAAATATATTAACAAAAGCGGGAGGAGAGGTCTTCGGATGAGAGTGGTTGAAAATTTCCGACCATAATGTATAAAATGCGGTGAAAAAAAGGTGTGATAGAACACTAAAAGGTGGAGCGGAAGTGTTCGGCTGCAAGAAGGTGTGAATGTCCGACTATATTTGGTGAAAAGCAGGTGAAGCAAGGTCTGAATGCCCAACCTTACATCATCAAAAGCGAGATCAGAGGTGTTTGGCTGCAAGAAGGCTATAGTTTGCCAAAAGCGGGTAAGGTGCGAATGTCCGACTAAATATCAACAAAATTTGGGGCGGAGGTCTTCGGATGCAAGTGGGTGTGAATATCCCACCATACAAGTATGGTGGAGAGGAAGCTGTGAATAGCCGACCATAGTTTGGAAAAAGCGGGTAAGAAAAGGTTTGACTGCCCGAACATACACCATCAAAAGAGGGAGCGGAGGTGTTCTGCTGTACGAAGGTGTGAATGTCCGACCATACTTGGTAAAAAGCGGGTAAGAAAAGGTTAAAATACCCGACTGTACACAATCAATAGCGGGAGCGGATGTGTTCGGCTACAAGAAGATGTGAAAGTCCGACCATGGTTTGTAAAAAGCGGGTAAGAAAAGGTGCGAATGTCCGACAATGTATGATCAAAAGAGAGAGCGGAGGTTTTCGGATACAAGAAGGTTTGAATGTCCCACCATAGTTTGTAAAAAGCGGGTAAGAAAAGGTTCGAATGCCCGACTATACACCATCAAAAGCGGGAGCAGAGGTGTTCCGCTGTAAGACGGTGTGAATGTCCGACCATAGTTGGTAAAAAGCGGGTAAGAAAAGGTTAAAATACCCGACTGTACACAATCAATAGCGGGAGCGGAGTTGTTCGGCTACAAGAAGGTGTGAAAGTCCGACCATGGTTTGTAAAAACCGGGAAGAAAAGGCTCGAAAGCCCGACTATACACCATCAAAAAGAAGGTTTGAATGTCCATCAATAATTGCTTTAAAACAAGAAAGTAAATTTTCGAATATCAAACCGCACATGATCATAAGCGGGAGAGGAGGTGTTCGGCTGCAAGAAGGTGTGAATGTCCACCCATAATTCATGAAAAATGGGTAAAAAAAAAAAGGTGCGAATGCCTAACAATACATTATAAAAAGCAGGTGTGAATGTCAGATCATAATTTGTAAAAAGCTGATGAGAAAGGGTGAGAATGCCCGACTATACACCATCAAATGCGGGAGCGGAGGTGTTCGGCTCTGAGTAGGTGTGAATGTCCGACCATAATTGCTGAAGAATGTGTTAGAAAAGGTAAGAATGCTGGACCATACATCATCAAAAGCGGGAGAGGTGGTGTTCGGCTGCAAAAAGGTGTGACTGTTCGACTAAAGTTTGTAAAAAGTGGGTAAGACAAGGTGCGAATGCCTGACAATGTATGATCAAAAGCGGGAGCGGAGGTGTTCAGCTGCAAGAAGGTCTACATGTCCATCAATAATTGCTAGAAAACATGAAAGAAACTTTTCGAAAATCAAACCGCACATGATCATAAGTGGGATAGGAGGTGTTCAGCTGCAAGGTGTGAATGTCCACCCATAATTCCTGAAAAATGGGAAAAAAAAAGGTGTGAATGCCCAACCATACATCATCAAAAGCAGGAGTGGAAGTGTTCGGCTACAAGAAGGTGTGAACGTCCAACCAAAATATGTAAAAAGAAGTTAAGAAAAGGTTAGAATATCCAACCAAACATAATCAAAAGCGGGAGCAGAGCTGTTCGACTGCAAGTAGGTGTGAATGTCAGATCATAATTTGCAAAAAGCTGATGAGAAAGGGTGAGAATGCCCGACTATACATCATCAAATGCGGGAGCGGAGTTGTTCGGCTGTGAGTAGGTGTGAATCTCCGACCATAATTGCTGAAAAATGTGTTAGAAAAGGTAAAAATGCCGGTCCATACATCATCAAAAGCGAGAGAGGTTGTGTTCGACTGCAAGTAGGTGTGAATGTCCAGCCATAATTACTCACAAACGTGTAAGAAAAGGTAGTAGCCAGACCATATATGATCAAAACAGGGAGCGGAGGTGGTTCAGCTGCAAGAAGGTTTGAATGTCAAACTAAAGTTCAAATATATTAACAAAAGCGGGAGGAGAGGTCTTCGGATGAGAGTGGTTGAAAATTTCCGACCATAATGTATAAAATGCGGTGAAAAACAGGTGTGATAGAACACTAAAAGGTGGAGCGGAAGTGTTCGGCTGCAAGAAGGTGTTAATGTCCGACTATATTTGGTGAAAAGCAGGTGAAGCAAGGTCTGAATGCCCAACCTTACATCATCAAAAGCGAGATCAGAGGTGTTTGGCTGCAAGAAGGCCATAGTTTGCCAAAAGCGGGTAAGGTGCGAATGTCCGACTAAATATCAACAAAATTTGGGGCGGAGGTCTTCGGATGCAAGTGGGTGTGAATATCCCACCATACAAGTATGGTGGAGAGGAAGCTGTGAATAGTCGACCATAGTTTGGAAAAAGCGGGTAAGAAAAGGTTTGAATGCCCGAACATACACCATCAAAAGAGGGAGCGGAGGTGTTCCGCTGTACGAAGGTGTGAATGTCCGACCATACTTGGTAAAAAGCGGGTAAGAAAAGGTTAAAATACCCGACTGTACACAATCAATAGCGGGAGCGGATGTGTTCGGCTACAAGAAGATGTGAAAGTCCGACCATGGTTTGTAAAAAGCGGGTAAGAAAAGGTGCGAATGTCCGACAATGTATGATCAAAAGAGAGAGCGGAGGTTTTCGGATACAAGAAGGTTTGAATGTCCCACCATAGTTTGTAAAAAGCGGGTAAGAAAAGGTTCGAATGCCCGACTATACACCATCAAAAGCGGGAGCAGAGGTGTTCCGCTGTAAGACGGTGTGAATGTCCGACCATAGTTGTTAAAAAGCGGGTAAGAAAAGGTTAAAATACCCGACTGTACACAATCAATAGCGGGAGCGGAGTTGTTCGGCTACAAGAAGGTGTGAAAGTCCGACCATGGTTTGTAAAAACCGGGAAGAAAAGGCTCGAAAGCCCGACTATACACCATCAAAAAGAAGGTTTGAATGTCCATCAATAATTGCTTTAAAACAAGAAAGTAAATTTTCGAATATCAAACCGCACATGATCATAAGCGGGAGAGGAGGTGTTCGGCTGCAAGAAGGTGTGAATGTCCACCCATAATTCATGAAAAATGGGTAAAAAAAAAAGGTGCGAATGCCTAACAATACATTATCAAAAGCAGGTGTGAATGTCAGATCATAATTTGTAAAAAGCTGATGAGAAAGGGTGAGAATGCCCGACTATACACCATCAAATGCGGGAGCGGAGGTGTTCGGCTCTGAGTAGGTGTGAATGTCCGACCATAATTGCTGAAGAATGTGTTAGAAAAGGTAAGAATGCTGGACCATACATCATCAAAAGCGGGAGAGGTGGTGTTCGGCTGCAAAAAGGTGTGACTGTTCGACTAAAGTTTGTAAAAAGTGGGTAAGACAAGGTGCGAATGCCTGACAATGTATGATCAAAAGCGGGAGCGGAGGTGTTCAGCTGCAAGAAGGTCTACATGTCCATCAATAATTGCTAGAAAACATGAAAGAAACTTTTCGAAAATCAAACCGCACATGATCATAAGTGGGATAGGAGGTGTTCAGCTGCAAGGTGTGAATGTCCACCCATAATTCCTGACAAATGGGAAAAAAAAAGGTGTGAATGCCCAACCATACATCATCAAAAGCAGGAGTGGAAGTGTTCGGCTACAAGAAGGTGTGAACGTCCAACCAAAATATGTAAAAAGAAGTTAAGAAAAGGTTAGAATATCCAACCAAACATAATCAAAAGCGGGAGCAGAGCTGTTCGACTGCAAGAAGGCCATAGTTTGCCAAAAGCGGGTAAGGTGCGAATGTCCGACTAAATATCAACAAAATTTGGGGCGGAGGTCTTCGGATGCAAGTGGGTGTGAATATCCCACCATACAAGTATGGTGGAGAGGAAGCTGTGAATAGTCGACCATAGTTTGGAAAAAGCGGGTAAGAAAAGGTTTGAATGCCCGAACATACACCATCAAAAGAGGGAGCGGAGGTGTTCCGCTGTACGAAGGTGTGAATGTCCAACCATACTTGGTAAAAAGCGGGTAAGAAAAGGTTAAAATACCCGACTGTACACAATCAATAGCGGGAGCGGATGTGTTCGGCTACAAGAAGATGTGAAAGTCCGACCATGGTTTGTAAAAAGCGGGTAAGAAAAGGTGCGAATGTCCGACAATGTATGATCAAAAGAGAGAGCGGAGATTTTCGGATACAAGAAGGTTTGAATGTCCCACCATAGTTTGTAAAAAGCGGGTAAGAAAAGGTTCGAATGCCCGACTATACACCATCAAAAGCGGGAGCAGAGGTGTTCCGCTGTAAGACGGTGTGAATGTCCGACCATAGTTGGTAAAAAGCGGGTAAGAAAAGGTTAAAATACCCGACTGTACACAATCAATAGCGGGAGCGGAGTTGTTCGGCTACAAGAAGGTTTGAATGTCAAACTAAAGTTCAAATATATTAACAAAAGCGGGAGGAGAGGTCTTCGGATGAGAGTGGTTGAAAATTTCCGACCATAATGTATAAAATGCGGTGAAAAAAAGGTGTGATAGAACACTAAAAGGTGGAGCGGAAGTGTTCAGCTGCAAGAAGGTGTGAATGTCCGACTATATTTGGTGAAAAGCAGGTGAAGCAAGGTCTGAATGCCCAACCTTACATCATCAAAAGCGAGATCAGAGGTGTTTGGCTGCAAGAAGGCCATAGTTTGCCAAAAGCGGGTAAGGTGCGAATGTCCGACTAAATATCAACAAAATTTGGGGCGGAGGTCTTCGGATGCAAGTGGGTGTGAATATCCCACCATACAAGTATGGTGGAGAGGAAGCTGTGAATAGCCGACCATAGTTTGGAAAAAGCGGGTAAGAAAAGGTTTGACTGCCCGAACATACACCATCAAAAGAGGGAGCGGAGGTGTTCCGCTGTACGAAGGTGTGAATGTCCGACCATACTTGATAAAAAGCGGGTAAGAAAAAAGTTAAAATACCCGACTGTACACAATCAATAGCGGGAGCGGATGTGTTCGGCTACAAGAAGATGTGAAAGTCCGACCATGGTTTGTAAAAAGCGGGTAAGAAAAGGTGCGAATGTCCGACAATGTATGATCAAAAGAGAGAGCGGAGGTTTTCGGATACAAGAAGGTTTGAATGTCCCACCATAGTTTGTAAAAAGCGGGTAAGAAAAGGTTCGAATGCCCGACTATACACCATCAAAAGCGGGAGCAGAGGTGTTCCGCTGTAAGACGGTGTGAATGTCCGACCATAGTTGGTAAAAAGCGGGTAAGAAAAGGTTAAAATACCCGACTGTACACAATCAATAGCGGGAGCGGAGTTGTTCGGCTACAAGAAGGTGTGAAAGTCCGACCATGGTTTGTAAAAACCGGGAAGAAAAGGCTCGAAAGCCCGACTATACACCATCAAAAAGAAGGTTTGAATGTCCATCAATAATTGCTTTAAAACAAGAAAGTAAATTTTCGAATATCAAACCGCACATGATCATAAGCGGGAGAGGAGGTGTTCGGCTGCAAGAAGGTGTGAATGTCCACCCATAATTCATGAAAAATGGGTAAAAAAAAAAGGTGCGAATGCCTAACAATACATTATCAAAAGCAGGTGTGAATGTCAGATCATAATTTGTAAAAAGCTGATGAGAAAGGGTGAGAATGCCCGACTATACACCATCAAATGCGGGAGCGGAGGTGTTCGGCTCTGAGTAGGTGTGAATGTCCGACCATAATTGCTGAAGAATGTGTTAGAAAAGGTAAGAATGCTGGACCATACATCATCAAAAGCGGGAGAGGTGGTGTTCGGCTGCAAAAAGGTGTGAAAGTCCGACAATGTTTTGTAAAAAGCGGGTAATAAAAGGTTCGAATGCCCGAATATACATCATCAAAAGCGGAAGCGGAGGTGTTCGGATGCAAGAAGGTGTGAACGTCCGACCAAAGTTTGTGAAAAAGCAGTTAAGAAAAGGTTCGAATGCCCAACCAAACATAATCAAAAGCAGGAGCAGAGCTGTTCGACTGCAAGTAGGTCCAACTGAATGTCCAACCATAATTTGTAAAAACCGGGTAAGAAAAGTCTCGAAAGCCCGACTATACATCATCAAAAGCGGGAGCGGAGGTGTTCAGCTGCAAGAAGGTGTGAATGTTCGACTAAAATTTGTAAAAAGCTGGTAAGACAAGGAGCGATGTCCCGACATTGTATGATCAAAAGCGGGAGCGGAGGTGTCCAGCTGTGAGTAGGTGTGAATGTCCGACCATAATTGCTGAAATGTGTTAGAAGAGGTAAGAATACTGAACCATACATCATCAAAAGCGGTAGAGGTGGTGTTCGGCTGCAAAAAGGTGTGAAAGTCCGACAATGTTTTATAAAAAGCGGGTAATAAAAGGTTCGAATGCCCGAATATACATCATCAAAAGCGGAAGCGGAGGTGTTCGGATGCAAGAAGGTGTGAACGTCCGACCAAAGTTTGTGAAAAAGCAGTTAAGAAAAGGTTCGAATGCCCAACCAAACATAATCAAAAGCAGGAGCAGAGCTGTTCGACTGCAAGTAGGTCCAACTGAATGTCCAACCATAATTTGTAAAAACCGGGTAAGAAAAGTCTCGAAAGCCCGACTATACATCATCAAAAGCGGGAGCGGAGGTGTTCAGCTGCAAGAAGGTTTGAATGTTCGACTAAAATTTGTAAAAAGCTGGTAAGACAAGGAGCGATGTCCCGACATTGTATGATCAAAAGCGGGAGCGGAGGTGTCCAGCTGTGAGTAGGTGTGAATGTCCGACCATAATTGCTGAAATGTGTTAGAAGAGGTAAGAATACTGAACCATACATCATCAAAAGCGGTAGAGGTGGTGTTCGGCTGCAAGAAGGTGTGAAAGTCCGACAATGTTTTGTAAAAAGCGGGTAATAAAAGGTTCGAATGCCCGAATATACATCATCAAAAGCAGTAGAAGAAGTTGAAATCCATCTACACATTGATAAATATGAAGGACAAAGCAGTTCCCACTTGCCCATAAGAAAATAAGCTTATTCTCGGATTCCTGATCCTTCAGTTTTGCTCTTTCTTCTACTGCAAAATACAATGTTGTTCTTTGTTGAAGTCGATCTAGACATTGATAAATATGAATGAAAAAGCAGTTTTAACTTGGTTTGAGTGAATGAATTCATTTTATACATAAAATCCGAAATCGTGCAGAACTCATGAAAAAAAGCTTATTCTCGGATTCCTAAAACTTTTGATTGGCTCTTTCTTTTACTGCAAAGTACAACGTTGTTTTTTTGTTTAAATCTATCGAGACATTGATAAATATGAAGGTAAACGCCGTTTTAACATAGTTTGAGTGAAGGAATTGATTTTATAGATAAAATCCCAAATCATGCAGAACTCCTCAAAAGGGGCGTATGGCTTAATCACAAGTGTGGCTATTTCTCATTCAGGGTAGTATGAGGAAGTTTATGCTTGAAATATATGTAGAAATGGGTACATATGAAGGACAAAGCAGTGTTAACTTAGTTTGAGTGAAGGAATTCATTTTATACATAAAATCCCAAATCATGCAGAACGTATGAAAAGAAGCTTATTCTCGGATTCCTGATCCTTCAGTTTTGCTCTTTCTTCTACTGCAAAATACAATGTTGTTCTTTGTTGAAGTCGATCTAGACATTGATAAATATGAAGGAAAAAGCAGTTTTAACTTGGTTTGAGTGAATGAATTCATTTTATACATAAAATCTGAAATCGTGCAGAACTCATGAAAATAAGCTTATTCTCGGATTCCTAAACCTTTTGATTTGCTCTTTCTTTTATTGCAAAGTACAACGTTGTTTTTTGTTGAAATCTATCTAGACATTGATAAATACCAGCCGAAACTCTGCTGCCGCTTTTGATAATTTATGGTTGGGCATTCTTACCTTTTCTTACCCGCTTTTTACAAATTATGATCTTACATTCACACCTACTTGCAGTCGAACACCTTCTCATCCACTTATGATCATGTGCGGTTGGGCTTTCGCACCTTTTCTTACCCATTTTTCAGTAATTATGGGTGGACATTCAGACCTTCTTGCAGCCGAAAACCTCCGCTCCTCTTTTGATCATACATTGTCGGGCATTCACACCTTGTCTTACCCGCTTTTTACAAACTTTAGTCGGACATTCAAACCTTCTTGCAGCTGAACCACCTCCGCTCCCTGTTTTGATCATATATGGTCTGGCAATAGTACCTTTTCTTACCCGTTTGTGAGTAATTATGGCTGGACATTCACACCTACTTGCAGCCGAACACAACCTCTCCCGCTTTTGATGATATATGGTCCGGCATTCTTACCTTTTCTAACACATTTTTCAGCAATTATGGTCGGATATTCACACCTACTCACAGACGAACACCTCCGCTCCCACATTTGATAGTGTATAGTTGGGCATTCTCACCCTTTCTCAACAGCTTTTTGCAAATTATGATCTGATATTCACACCTACTTGCAGTCGAACAGCTCTGCTCCCGCTTTTGATTATGTTTGGTTGGATATTCGAACATTTTCTTAACTGCTTTTTACAAACTTTGGTCGGACGTTCACACCGTCTTGCAGCCGAACACCTCCGCTTCCGCTTTTGATGGTATATAGTCGGGCATTCGAGCCTTTTCTTACCCGCCTATTACTTACTATGGTTGGACATTCAAACCTTCTTGTAGCCGAACACACCCGCTCCTGCTTTTGATGATGTATGATTTGGCATTCGCACCTTTTCTTACCCATTTTTCAGTAATTTTTGGTCGGACATTCAGACCTTCTTGCACCTGAACACCTCTGCTCCCGCTTTTGATGGTGTATAGTCGGGCTTTCGAGCCTTTTCTTCCCCGATTTTTACAAATTGTGGTTGGACATTCAGACCTTGCAGCCATAAACCTCCGCTCCCTCTTTTGATCATACATTGTCGGGCATTCGCCCCTTGTCTTACACGGTTTTTACAAACTTTAGTCAGACATTCACACCTTGCAGCTGAACCACCTCCATTCCCTGTTTTGATCATGTGTGGTCTGGAAATACTACCTTTTCTTCCCCCGTTTGTGAGTAATTATGGCTGGACATTCACACCTACTTGCAGCCGAAAAACCACCTCTCCCGCTTTTGATGATGTATTGTCCGGCATTCTAGTCTTTTCTATCACATTTTTCAGCAATTATGATCTGACATTCACACCTACTTGCAGTCGAACAGCTCTGCTCCCGCTTTTGATTATGTTCGGTTGGATATTCAAACCTTTTCTTAACTGCTTTTTACAAACTTTGGTCGGACGTTCACACCTTCTTGCAGCCGAACACCTCCGCTTCCGCTTTTGATGGTATATATTCGGGTATTCGAACCTTCTCTTACCCGCTTTTTACAAACCATGGTTGGACTTTCATACCTTCTTGTAGCTGAACAACTCCACTCCTGCTTTTGATGATTTATGGTTGGACAATCGCATCTTTTCCTACCCATTTTTCAGTAATTATGGGTGGATATTCACACCTTCTTGCAGCTGAACACCTCCTCTCCCGCTAATGATCATGTAAGGTTTGATATTCGAAAATTTTCTTTCATGTTTTAAAGCAATTATTAATGGACATTCACACCTACTTGCAGCCGAACACCACCTCTCCCGCTTTTGATGATGTATGGACCGGCATTCTTACCTTTTCTAACACATTTTTCAGCAATTATGGTTGGAGAATCACACCTACTCACAGCCGAACAACTCCGCTACCGCATTTGATGGTGTATAGTCGGGATTTCTCACCCTTTCTCATCAGCTTTTTGCAAATTATTCTCTGACATTCACACCTACTTGCAGTCGAACAGCTCTGCTCCCGCTTTTGATTATGTTTGGTTAGATATTCGAACCTTTTCTTAACTGCTTTTTCACAAACTTTGGTCGGACGTTCACACCTTCTTGCAGCCGAACACCTACGCTTCCGGTTTTGATAGTGTATATTCGGGCATACGAACCTTTTCTTACCCGCTTTTTACAAACCATGGTTGGACTTTCACACCTTCTCTTAGCTGAACAACTCCGCTCCCTCTTTTGATTGTGTACAGTCGGGTATTTTAACCTTTTCTTACCCGCTTTTTACCAACTATGATCGGACATTCACACCGTCTTACAGCGGAACACCTCCGCTACCTCTTTTGATGATGTATGTTCGGGCATTCGAACCTTTTCTTACCCGCTTTTGAAAACCAGGGTCGGACTTTCACACCTTTTAGTAGCCGAACAACTCCGCTCCCGCTATTGATTGTGTACAGTCGGGTATTTTAACCTTTTCTTACCCGCTTTTTACCAACTATGGTCGGACATTCACACCTTCTTACAGCGGAACACCTCCGCTCCCTCTTTTGATGGTGTATGTTTGGGCATTCAAACCTTTTCTTACCCGCTTTTTACAAACTATGGTCGGACATTCAAACCATCTTGTAGCCGAACACATCCACTCGTGCATTTGATGATGTATGGTTGGGAATTCGCACCTTTTCTTACCCATTTTTCAGTAATTATGGGTGGACATTCACACCTTCTTGCATATGAACACCTCCTCTCCCGCTTATTATCATGTGCGGTTTGATATTCGAAAATTCTCTTTCATGTTTTCTAGCAATTATTGATGGACATTCAGACCTTCTTGCAGCTGAACACCTCCGCTCCAGCTTTTGATGGTGTATAGTCGGGCTTTCGAGCCTTTTCTTCCCCGGTTTTTACAAATTATGGTTGGACATTCAGACCTTCTTTCAGCCGAAAACCTCCGCTCCCTCTTTTGATCATACATTGTCGGGCATTCGCACCTTTTCTTACCCGCTTTTTACAAACTTTAGTCGGACATTAACACCTTCTTGCAGCTTAACCACCTCCGCTCCCTGTTTTGATCATATATGGTCTGGCAATACTACCTTTTCTTACCCGTTTGTGAGTAATTATGGCTGGACATTCACACCTACTTGTGGCCGAACACCACCTCTCCCGCTTTTGATGATGTATGGACCGGCATTTTTACCTTTTCTAACACATTTTTCAGCAATTATGGTTGGAGATTCACACCTACTCACAGCCGAACACCTCCGCTCCCGCATTTGATGGTGTATATTCGGGCATACGAACCTTTTCTTACCCGCTTTTTACAAACCATGGTCGGACTTTCACACCTTCTTGTAGCTGAACAACTCCGCTCCCTCTTTTGATTGTGTACAGTCGGTTATACAAACCTGTTCTTACCCGCTTTTCACAAACTATGGTCGGACAGTCAAACCTTCTTGTAGCCGAACACATCCACTCCTGCTTTTGATGATGTATGGTTGGGCATTCGCACCTTTTCTTACCCATTTTTCAGTAATTATGGGTGGATATTCACACCTTCTTGCAGCGGATTCGAAAATTTTCTTTCATGTTTTATAGCAATTATTGATGGACATTCATACCTTCTTGAAGCCGAACACTTCCACTCCTGCTTTTGATGATGTATGGTTGGGCATTCGAACCTACTTGTTGCCCGTTTTTCATTAATTATGGGTGGACATTCACACCTTGTCGCAGCCAAACACCTCCGCTCCCTGTTTTGATCATGTATGTTTTGACATTCGCACCTTTTCTCACCTGCTTTTTACTATTGTCGGCCAATCACAGCTTCCTCTCCACCATACTTGTATGGTAGGAAATTCTCACCCACTCTCATCCGAAGACCTCTCCTCCCGCTTTTGTTAATATTTAGTCGGGCATTCGAACCTTTTCTTACCCACTTTTTACAAATTATGGTCGAACATTCACACCTACTTGCAGCTGAATACTTCCGCTCCACCTTTTAGTGATGTATGGTTGGCATTTGCACCTTTTGTTACCCTCTTTTTATACTGATTGCTGAAGATTAAGTTGTTCTTTCTCAAACTACAATTTTTTTTTAATTGTTGAAACTTGATTTGAAGTGGATAAATAAGGAGGACAAACAGTTTTAAGTCACGCTGATAGAAGAAATTAATTTTATAGCAAAATCTGTATTTCGTCATATGTCGAGAGATGCTTATTGCTGAAGAAGTTCTTTCTCATTCTACAAAGTACAACGTTGTTTATCATTGAAACTTGATTAGACATGAATAAATATGAAGGACAAAGCAGTCTTAACTTGGTTTGAGTTAATTAATTCGTTTTATAGGAGAATCCGAATTCGTGCTTATTTTCGGATTCCTGAAGAATGAGTCTGGTTCTTTCTCATAATACAAAGTTTGTTGTTTATTGTTGAAACTTCATCAGAAGTGAAGAAATAAATGAATGCCTATCAACAAATGTGGGATCTAAACTCTACTGCTTCCTCTAAAATAATTTATTTTCTCAATTCAGAAATGTGTGTGTGTAAGTCACAACACCCGTGACACCAAAACGGCTTTCTTTTCTCTCTTTTCTCTACACTCTGCACTATGAGCACACACACCAAATCAGAAAGGCTTTTTTCTCTCTTTTCTACATTATGGACTGTGGGGACACAAAACCGCTCTCTCTTTTTTTTTTTGATTGTGTGCCAGGGCGTTGTCTCACGTATTAGATTATGCTTAAGATACGAATGGGTTTATCAGTCACATCAGAATCCATACATACTGATCCTCCCGTAATAAAATGGTCGGATCTTATCAAACACACTTTGTTTCTTGTGACAATCAAGTCAGCGAACACCTCCTCTCCCGCTTATGATTATGTGCGGTTTGACATTCGAAAATTTTCTTTCATGTTTTATAGCAATTATTGATGGACATTCATACCTTCTTGAAGCCGAACACATCCACTCCTGCTTTTGATGATGTATGGTTGGGCATTTGAACCTACTTGTTGCCCGTTTTTCATTAATTATGGGTGGACATTCACACCTTGTCGCAGCCAAACACCTCCGCTCCCTGTTTTGATCATGTATGTTTTGACATTCGCACCTTTTCTCACCTGCTTTTTACTATTGTCGGCCAATCACAGCTTCCTCTCCACCATACTTGTGTGGTAGGAAATTCCACTCTCATCCGAAGACCTCTCCTCCCGCTTTTGTTAATATTTAGTCGGGCATTCGAACCTTTTCTTACCCACTTTTTACAAATTATGTTCCTACTTGGTCAGCCGAGGAGCAAGGGGGGGGAGCAAGCGTCTCAACCAAGCAAAGCTCACCATGGGTAAGGTGGCTATGCCAACTAGCCTGATGCCCTGCTCCCGCAGTGATGGATAATCGTACTCTGGTTTCTCTTCATAACGTACAAGTCTTTCGCCTTTTACTAAAGATTTCTGTGGAGAGCAGCACTAATGAGTTGTTTCTATTTTTGGCAGGCTTTACCTTTGCGGGTGAAGCCCTTTCTGTCTGTGCAAAAGAAATCTTCTTACTGTGCAGAGTGACTTCTCTGAGTAGAGTCGCCTTACTTGTTGCGACTGTGCCGATGTTCGAAGCTGGAGTGCAAAGTTGTTGCTTGAATGGTGCTTGCTGGAGCGTGCGGGAGTGCAAAGTTATACCATTTAAAAGGGCTGAAGAGTGCTCAGTGCAGCGGGTGGGCGACACTCTGGCCACCTTGAAAACCGAGGTTACATCCACTACCAGGGGCAGCCCAAGTTCTGCCGCAAGTGTGGTGAGCATGGGCACCTGGTTGAGGCTTGTACCAAGGTGTTATGTGGGAAGAGCAGAGAAATTGGGCAAACTTTTGGAGAGTGTCCAAATGGCAGGAAATGTAATCTCTGTGGAGAATTAAATCACCTCTTCAGAGATTGCCCTAAATCTTTTGCAAACAAATTAAAGACGGTAAAGCCACAGTCAAGCCAACAAAGAGAAAGACCAAAGGTGGCAGTTGGTGAACAAAGTGAAGAGGTTGACCCAATAAATTCAAACTTCCCGCCAAAAGCTTGGATTGGAAGTGAGGAGCAAAAAGGGGAGGGGCCTGTAGAGGCCTCACCACTCAGTGTTGAAGTCTGTGAGAATTCACAGGCAGAGGGTGGAGCTACGCTAAATGAGGAGGAAGAGCAGACAGGTGAGTCTAGTGAAGATACTCACCTCCCCGAAGGTCAACAGAAGGTCAATTTGTTGATAGGCATTCATTTATTTCTTCACTTCTGATGAAGTTTCAACAATAAACAACAAACTTTGTATTATGAGAAAGAACCAGAATCATTCTTCAGGAATCCGAAAATAAGCTCTATTTTATGAGTTATGCACGAATTCGGATTCTCCTATAAAACGAATTCCTTAACTCAAACCAAGTTAAGACTGCTTTGTCCTTCATATTTATTCATGTCTAATCAAGTTTCAACGATAAACAACGTTGTACTTTGTAGAATGAGAAAGAACTTCTTCAGCAATAAGCATCTCTCGACATATGACGAAGTACAGATTTTGCTATAAAATGAATTCCTTCTATCAGCCTGACTTAAAACTGTTTGTCCTCCTTATTTATCCACTTCAAATCAAGTTTCAACAAATAAAAAAATGTTGTAGTTTGAGAAAGTACAACTTAATCTTCAGCAATCAGTATAAAAAGAGGTGCAAATGCCAACCATACATACCTAAAAGGTGGTAATCGAGCTGTAGCAGCTTCGGTAAAAGAGTATAAGTTGAAGAGTTTGTGAATAAAGGTGTGCGCACACATAGTGTGCTGTACGAAAATAGGCAGGGAGCAATGCCGGCTGGGGTATATGTTCTTGTATGTTGTCTGACTGTTTGATTTGAATGTGTTGTGTAAGTGTCCTGTTGAATGTTACATGTTTGGGCTTTGACACGCTTCACTGTGGTTGTTAACTGTGTGGTGTGTCCTGAAATGTTATATGTTTGGGCTGTGTGACATGCTTAATGCTTGTCAGTAGCTACCCACTTATTCATATATAGCAACTGACAACATAAGAAGTCCGGACATACTTTGATAGTAGTTGTAGAAGTATCCTTATTGATAATAGATCACTAATTCATAGTGATAGAACAGTAGATGAACAGGTGCTTGCACATGTCTCACGAAAATAAAATGGGTGTATCATTGCTGATGGCAGAGCAATACTGCCAAACTTATGAGTTCTTGTGGCAAACTTGATTCAGTGTCTTGACGTGTATACGCTGTTTCGCTGACTTGATTGTCACAAGAAACAAAGTGTGTTTGATAAGATCCGACCATTTTATTACGGGAGGATCAGTATGTATGGATTCTGATGTGACTGATAAACCCATTCGTATCTTAAGCATAATCTAATACATGAGACAACGCCCTGGCACACGATAAAAAAAAAAAAGAGAGAGAGCGGTTTTGTGTCCCCACAGTCCATAATGTAGAAAAGAGAGAAAAAAGCCTTTCTGATTTGGTGTGTGTGCTCATAGTGCAGAGTGTAGAGAAAAGAAAGCCGTTTTGGTGTCACGGGTGTTGTGACTTACACACACACATTTCTAAATTGAGAAAGGAAATTATTTTAGAGGAAGCACTAGAGTTTAGATCCCACATTTGTTGATAGGCATTCATTTATTTCTTCACTTCTGATGAAGTTTCAACAATAAACAACAAACTTTGTATTATGAGAAAGAACCAGAATCATTCTTCAGGAATCCGAAAATAAGCTCTATTTTATGAGTTATGCACGAATTCGGATTCTCCTATAAAACGAATTCCTTAACTCAAACCAAGTTAAGACTGCTTTGTCCTTCATATTTATTCATGTCTAATCAAGTTTCAACGATAAACAACGTTGTACTTTGTAGAATGAGAAAGAACTTCTTCAGCAATAAGCATCTCTCGACATATGACGAAGTACAGATTTTGCTATAAAATGAATTCCTTCTATCAGCCTGACTTAAAACTGTTTGTCCTCCTTATTTATCCACTTCAAATCAAGTTTCAACAAATAAAAAAATGTTGTAGTTTGAGAAAGTACAACTTAATCTTCAGCAATCAGTATAAAAAGAGGTGCAAATGCCAACCATACATACCTAAAAGGTGGAGCGGAAGTATTCAGCTGCAAGTAGGTGTGAATGTTCGACTATAATTTGTAAAAAGCGGGTAAGAAAAGGTTCGAATGCCCGACTATATATTAACAAAAGCGGGAGGAGAGGTCTTCGGATGAGAGTGGGTGAGAATTTCCAACCATAGTCTATAAAATACGGTGAAAAAAAATATGTGAATGCCTCATAGAACACTAAAAGCGGAAGTGTTCGGCTGCAAGAAGGTGTGAATGTCCGACTATATTTGGTGAAAAGCAGGTGAAGCAAGGTCTGACTGCCCAACCTTACATCATCAAAAGCGAGATCAGAGGTGTTTGGCTGCAAGAAGGCCATAGTTTTCCAAAAGCGGGTAAGGTGCGAATGTCCGACTAAATATCAACAAAATTTGGGGCGGAGGTCTTCGGATGCAAGTGGGTGTGAATATTCCACCATACAAGTATGGTGGAGAGGAAGCTGTGAATAGCCGACCATAGTTTGGAAAAAGCGGGTAAGAAAAGGTTTGAATGCCCGAACATACACCATCAAAAGAGGGAGCGGAGGTGTTCCGCTGTACGAAGGTGTGAATGTCCGACCATAGTTGGTAAAAAGCGGGTAAGAAAAGGTTAAAATACCCGACTGTACACAATCAATAGCGGGAGCGGAGTTGTTCGGCTACAAGAAGGTGTGAAAGTCCGACCATGGTTTGTAAAAAGCGGGTAAGAAAAGGTGCGAATGTCCGACAATGTATGATCAAAAGAGAGAGCGGAGGTTTTCGGATACAAGAAGGTTTGAATGTCCCACCATAGTTTGTAAAAAGCGGGTAAGAAAAGGTTCGAATGCCCGACTATACACCATCAAAAGCGGGAGCAGAGGTGTTCCGCTGTAAGACGGTGTGAATGTCCAACCATAGTTGGTAAAAAGCGGGTAAGAAAAGGTTAAAATACCCGACTGTACACAATCAATAGCGGGAGCGGAGTTGTTCGGCTACAAGAAGGTGTGAAAGTCCGACCATGGTTTGTAAAAACCGGGAAGAAAAGGCTCGAAAGCCCGACTATACACCATCAAAAAGAAGGTTTGAATGTCCATCAATAATTGCTTTAAAACAAGAAAGTAAATTTTCGAATATCAAACTGCACATGATCATAAGCGGGAGAGGAGGTGTTCGGCTGCAAGAAGGTGTGAATGTCTACCCATAATTCATGAAAAATGGGTAAAAAAAAGGTGCGAATGCCTAACAATACATTATCAAAAGCAGGTGTGAATGTCAGATCATAATTTGTAAAAAGCTGATGAGAAAGGGTGAGAATGCCCGACTATACACCATCAAATGCGGGAGCGGAGATGTTCGGCTCTGAGTAGGTGTGAATGTCCGACCATAATTGCTGAAGAATGTGTTAGAAAAGGTAAGAATGCTGGACCATACATCATCAAAAGCGGGAGAGGTGGTGTTCGGCTGCAAAAAGGTGTGACTGTTCGACTAAAGTTTGTAAAAAGTGGGTAAGACAAGGTGCGAATGCCTGACAATGTATGATCAAATGCGGGAGCGGAGGTGTTCAGCTGCAAGAAGGTCTACATGTCCATCAATAATTGCTAGAAAACATGAAAGAAACTTTTCGAAAATCAAACCGCACATGATCATAAGTGGGATAGGAGGTGTTCAGCTGCAAGGTGTGAATGTCCACCCATAATTCCTGAAAAATGGGCAAAAAAAAGGTGTGAATGCCCAACCATACATCATCAAAAGCAGGAGTGGAAGTGTTCGGCTACAAGAAGGTGTGAACGTCCAACCAAAATATGTAAAAAGAAGTTAAGAAAAGGTTCGAATATCCAACCAAACATAATCAAAAGCGGGAGCAGAGCTGTTCGACTGCAAGTAGGTGTGAATGTCAGATCATAATTTGCAAAAAGCTGATGAGAAAGGGTGAGAATGCCCGACTATACACCATCAAATGCGGGAGCGGAGTTGTTCGGCTGTGAGTAGGTGTGAATCTCCGACCATAATTGCTGAAAAATGTGTTAGAAAAGGTAAGAATGCCGGTCCATACATCATCAAAAGCGAGAGAGGTTGTGTTCGGCAACGTGGATTCATGCCAGTCACTGTAAGAAGGTACCAGAACCAGTAGATGACTTCCACCCTGACATACATCAGCCTAACCAACACGCCCGGAAGGACAAAGATAAGAGTCAGCAGTAAAAGCTGTACTCCACCGGTGTGTTAAGTGCTAGTAACCTCTGACACCGAAGATTGAAACATCCTTACTGAGACCTGCGATGAAGATGATCATACACATGCTGTGAACCATGGAAGAAACTGTTTGTTGTTTGTATTTTCTTATTTGTAACCAGCATGTGCACATTGTATCTTGATTTCACAGGAAGCAATAATACAGGGCTGCTGTATTTTTCCCTGTGTGAAAGGCCTCATTGTATGTATCTCACCAAATGATTCAAATGACTCAAAGAACTTTTTTGCTTTCAAAATTTTTCCTCTAGTGACGCTGACTTAGAGAGGCATGAAGATAATCATATTTAATTGTTCATGTTTTGATTGTTTATCATTGGACCCTTTATCACTATGATGCCTGCATTTTAAACTCACGTTGTGTGCAAATGCAGGCTGATGTTTTACAGATAAAGTTATTATTTTCCTTGTTTCTTTTGAGTTGATTAATATAATGGTATTATTATAATCAAAAGGGAGGAATGTAATGGAAAATAATTCTTATATGCATTGTATTGAGTGTTACTGTGTATAACCTGCAAATGACTGAGCTGCAAGGTACCACCCTGCCCTGTTTTCTTAAATTCCTCTTTACAATGGTGGGCTTGTTAATATGAGATAGCTGCACTTTAGGGGGGACAGGGTTAGGCTGGTATTTACGAGTGTGTCTGGGTAACCTCAACTAATGGTTGGGGAGGAAAGTTAGAAGAACAATCAACTATACCCAAAAACAGATGACGTGATGAGTGGGCAATATAACTGTGTGTTTTTGCTTCAGTGGTCAGAGCAACTCTGTATTCTGTACTGTGTTGTTCTCTCTTGCAAGATATTATTATTAAAGCCTCTTATCTCCTCAAAAGAAAATAACTGACTCCCCAAGTGCAAGTGTCAGGACAAATGATCAAACTTCTCCAAGCTTCAGTCTGCAGAGAGGTACAAGACAGGGTTGCCCACTTTCGCCCTCACTTTTTGCTATTTTCATCGAACCTTTAGCAGCTGCTATCAGACAAGATAGAAATATTAAAGGCATCCAACCCCAAAATATTGAGCATCAAATAAGTCTTTATGCTGATGATGTATTACTTTTCCTTCAGAACTCACAGACGTCTCTCACTCACACGATCACACTCATAAATAAATTCTCAGCACTTTCTGACTACTTGTGTGTAATTGGTCTAAGACCACAGTTCTGCCCATTAACTATAGGGACCAGAATATACCTGCGATCACTTTACAGTCAGGAAATATTAGATATTTAGGCATAAACATTTCCTCCAGGCTCTCAGAGCTAACAAAGCTAAATTATGTGCAATTATTAAAGACAGTAGAGGACGATCTCTCTCGTTTGAAGTCCTTACCTATATCACTTATGGGGAGAGTTACAACCATTAAAATGATGATACTACCAAAAGGTAACTATTTGTTCTCAATGATCCCCATAAAACCATCTGCTACTTGGTTTAAGTCACTAGGTTCATGCATCTCCAAATTTCTGTGGAAAAACAAACCACCACGTATTAGTTTAAAAACCTTACAGAAGACCAAGGACAGTGGTGGATTAGATTTACCTAATTTTCAGCACTATTCATAAAGTTAGTGTTAGTGTATCTGGTCTCCCTCTCGGATAGTTTCTGGCTGATGTAAAGCACTGGGCGGTCAACGCCCCGCACCTGCTGGGAAAGAACAGCCCCCGACCCCCTTCCCGATGCATCAGTCTGCAGGACAAATGGGAGAGAGGAGTTAGGTGTGTGGAGAAGAGGCTCCCCACAGAGGGTCTGCTTTACCCTCTCAAGTGACACCTGGCACTGCTTCGTCCACCGGACCGGATCAGAGGCACCTTTTCGCGAAGTTGGGAATAAATCGCCGGTAATATCCGGCCAGCCCCAAAAACCGCCTCACCTCTTTCTTGATCTTAGGTTTTGGGCAGGCTGCAATCGCTGCTGTCTTGTCTACCTGTGGACGCACCTGTCCGCCGCCCAAGTGGTACCCCAGATACCGTACCTCCCTCCATCCAACTGCACACTTCTTTGGGTTGGCCGTGAGCCCCGCCTGCCGCAGTGACTCCAGCACTGCCGCCATCTGCTGAACATGCTCCGCCTAGCTGTTGCTATGGATGATGACGTCATCCAGGTAAGCGGCAGCATACGCAGGAACTTACATCATGAAAAGCGAGATCAGAGGTGTTTGGCTGAGAGAAGGCCACAGTTTGCGATGCAATAATTAAAGGCCTCATGCCAGATGTCGCCACTGAAGTAAAGAACATTTACGTGGGATGGTGTGAGGGTCCTCGTTTGGCTGACGTTCGCCGATATGCTCGCCATGCTCATAACCAAGTTGAGACGCGTAAGACAACCAAAAGGGACAAGTGTGAAAAGGAGCTGCATTTGGCAGCCATGACCATGTATTCCGCAGTGTGTGTAAACAGAGGACGAGGCCGAAGTCGAAGACGTGGACGTGTGGGAGTGGAGGTCGAAATGGGCCACGCCAGAGCTATGATCCGAATATTTGTTTTTACTGTGGCCAGACTGGACAGCTGAAAAGTGATGAAATTGGGCAAAAGGCTGACTGAGGGTGGGAGGCAGGTTCTGGACGTCACGCGGCAGCGGAGCCTCCACTAATGGGTGATAGCACAAACACACTCACACATTTTTCCTGCTCTGTGTAGTGAAGAAACGCTTGCCGACTGTGATTCACGTAGTAAAGTTTTGCATGCTATTTCCGTCCTAGAGCAAAGATATTTCTCTCAGAATATAGGAAATTATGTTCATCAGTAGTGACGTCAGGGGAGTTTGATTGTCCTCCAAAGTTAAGTGGAAACCACGTTTACTGTATGTCTGCATCAGGCCAGGTTGTGAAGGAGAAAATGACAATGCCCATTGCGTGTTGTCACTCCCGATGAGCTCTCCTTCAAACACTCATTTTTGTTATCAGAGTTGTGTCCCATTAACCTGATGGGCTGTGATCTCATGTGTAAATTAGGCATTATTTTAACTTCTACACCAGAGGGTGTTAAGGTTATGTTACAGCCTGACAAAGTTTTCACAGCAGTGCAGTTTGATTCATCGGCACTTACATATGCTTATGAGTGGAAACTTCCCAGCTCTCCTTTTTCACAACAACACCTCCTCTCCCGCTTATGATCATGTGCGGTTTGATATTCGAAAATTTACTTTCATGTTGTAAAGCAATTATTGATGGACATTCAAACCTTCTTTTTGATGGTGTATAGTCGGGCTTTCGAGCCTTTTCTTCCCGGTTTTTACAAACCATGGTCGGACTTTCACACCTTCTTGTAGCCGAACAACTCCGCTCCCGCTATATATTGTGTACAGTCGGGTATTTTAACCTTTTCTTACCCGCTTTTTACCAACTATGGTCGGACATTCACACCGTCTTACAGCGGAACACCTCTGCTCCCGCTTTTGATGGTGTATGTTCGGGCATTCAAACCTTTTCTTACCCGCTTTTTCCAAACTATGGTCGGCTATTCACAGCTTCCTCTCCACCATACTTGTATGGTGGAATATTCACACCCACTTGCATCCGAAGACCTCCGCCCCAAATTTTATTGATATTTAGTCGGACATTCACACCTTACCCGCTTTTGGAAAACTATGGCCTTCTTGCAGCCAAACACCTCTGATCTCGCTTTTGATGATGTAAGGTTTTTACAAACTATGCTCGGACATTCAAACCTTCTTCTAGCCAAACACATCCACTCCTGCTTTTGTTGATGTATGGTTGAGCATTCAAACCTACTTGTTGCCCGCTTTTCATTAATTATGGGTGGACATTCACACCTTGTCGCAGCCAAACACCTCCGCTCCCTGTTTTGATCATGTATGGTTGGACATTCGCACCTTTTCTCACCCGCTTTTTGCAAACTATGGTCGGCCATTCACAGCTTCCTCTCCACCATACTTGTATGGTGGGATATTCACACCTACTTGCATCCGAAGACCTCCGCCCCCACTTTTGTTGATATTTAGTCGGTCATTCACACCTTACCCGTTTTCTTGCCGCCAAACACCTCTGATCTCGCTTTTGATGATGTAAGATTGGGCATTCAGACCTTGCTTCACCTGCTTTTCACCAAATATAGTCGGACATTCACACCTTCTTGCAGCCGAACACTTCCGCTCCACCTTTTAGTTTTCTATGGGGCATTCACACCTTTTTTTACACCGCATTTTATAAAAACACCACAGGAACACCGTATTGAGGCTTTGTTCTGACCGCTCATTCGGTGTCGCGTTTCTTTCA
Organism: Leuresthes tenuis; assembly: GCF_036924035.1. Lineage (NCBI taxonomy): Eukaryota > Metazoa > Chordata > Actinopteri > Atheriniformes > Atherinopsidae > Leuresthes > Leuresthes tenuis. Next base: position 27,813,618 of record NW_027325372.1, on the reverse strand, counting down.
AGCAATTCTCCTGGTTAGCCCGCACTCGGCTCGCTCCCAGAGCCGTGTTAAAGTCTTCTTCGCATTCACTCTCTTTTATCAGCAGATTAAAAGAAAGTTTCATCTTAGGCTCCCTGAAACTTCCATCCTGCACCGCTGTTTGCTTTTTCACAAGAGCAGAGGAGAGCGCACCGTTCCCAGCGGCAATGCAGTACCGGGTCGATGCTTGGAGTGAACGGAGCAAGCTCCTTTTTCAACTCCTATTGATAAAAATCCATTTAATATGTAGTCTCGCATAGAGGACATATCAGACATTAAACTGATAAGAACAGATACTACACTTGATCTTAGCCAAAAGGCAGAGAAGCGATAACTGTCCACTGGTTCACGTCCGAGGGCCCTTCCTGGCACAATGCGCACTTGTAGCGGTGTTCTTTTTATGGCCATAGTGTCACTTTGCACCTCCGCCCACCCGCTGCACTGAGCACTCTTCAGCCCTTTTAAATGGTATAACTTTACACTACCACACGCTCCAGCGAGCACCATTCAAGCAACAACTTTGCACTCCAGCTTCGAACATCGGCACAGTCGCAACAAGTAAGGCGACTCTACTCAGAGAAGTCACTCTGCACAGTAACAAGATTTCTTTTGCACAGACAGAAAGGGCTTCATCCGCAAAGGTAAAGCCTGCCAAAAATAGAAACAACTCATTAGTGCTGCTCAACGTTGTACTTTGCAGTAAAAGAAAGAGCAAATCTAAAGTTTCAGGAATCCGAGAATAAGCTTACTTTCATGAGTTCTTCACGATTTCGGATTTTGCTATAAAATGCTATAAAATGAATTCCTTTTATTTTGCTATAAAATGAATTCCTTTTATAGGCAGCTGATCGGAGTTGTGGCCGTAAGGTGGTCGGTGCCTGTCGTGGCGGCAACCCTCGAACCTGCTGGTGGACACCAGTGGTGAGGGAAGCCGTCAAGCTGAAGAAGGAGTCCTATCGGGCCTTTTTGGCCAGTGGGACCCTGGAAGCAGCTTATAGGTACCGACAGGCCAGACGGGCTGCGGCTTCGGCGGTTGCTGAGGCAAAAACTCGGGCCTGGGAGGAGTTCGGTGAGACCATGGAGAACGATTTCCGGACGGCCTCGAAGAGATTCTGGTCCACCATCCGGCGTCTCAGGGGGGGGAAGCGGCTCACAGTCAACACTGTTTACAGTGGGGACGGGACTTTGCTGACCTCAACTAGGGATGTTGTGAGTCGGTGGGGGGAGTACTTCGAGGAACTCCTCAATCCTACCAACACGTGCTCGGAAGAGGCAGAGTCGGAGAGCTCGGAGACGGGGCCTCCCATTTCTGGGGCTGAGGTTGCCGAGGTGGTCAAAAAGCTCCTCGGTGGCAAGGCCCCGGGGGTGGATGAGGTCCGTCCTGAGTTTCTCAAGGCTCTGGATGTTGTAGGGCTGTCTTGGCTGACACGCCTCTGCAGCATCGCGTGGACATCGGGGACAGTGCCTCTGGAATGGCAGATTGGGGTGGTGGTCCCCCTCTTTAAAAAGGGGGACCGGAGGGTGTGTTCCAACTATAGGGGTATCACACTCCTCAGCCTCCCTGGTAAGGTCTATTCGGGGGTATTGGAGAGGAGGATCCGTCGGATAATCGAGCCTCGGATTCAGGAGATGCAGTGTGGCTTTCGTCCTGGCCGTGGAACAGTGGACCAGCTCTATACCCTCGGCAGGATCCTGGAGGGTGCATGGGAGTTCGCCCAACCAGTCTACATGTGTTTTGTGGACTTGGAGAAAACGTTCGACCGTGTCCCTCGTGGAGTCCTGTGGGGGGTGCTCCGGGAATATGGAGTGCCGGACCCCTTGATAGGGTCCGTTCGGTCTCTGTATGACCAGTGCCAGAGTTTGGTCCACATTGCCGGCAGTAAGTCGGATACGTTTCCGGTGAGAGTTGGACTCCGTCAGGGCTGCCCTTTGTCACCGATTCTGTTCCTAACTTTTATGGACAGAATTTCTAGGCGCAGCCAGGGCGTTGAGGGTGTCCGATTTGGCGACCTCAGAATCGTGTCTCTGCTTTTTGCAGATGATGTGGTTCTGTTAGCGTCGTCAGGCCGTGACCTTCAGCTCTCACTGGAGCGATTCGCAGCCGAGTGTGAAGCGGCTGGGATGAGAATCAGCACCTCCAAATCCGAGACTATGGTTCTCAGCCGGAAAAGGGTGGAATGCTCTCTCCGGGTCGGGAATGAGATCCTTCCCCAAGTGGAGGAGTTCAAGTATCTCGGGGTCTTGTTCACGAGTGAGGGACGAATGGAGCGGGAGATTGACGGGCGGATCGGTGCGGCGTCTGCAGTGTTGCGGGCTCTGCGCCGACCCGTCGTTGTGAAGAGGGAGCTGAGCCAGAAGGCGAAGCTCTCTACTTACTGGTCAATCTACGTTCCCATCCTCACCTATGGTCACGAGTTGTGGGTAGTGACCGAAAGAACAAGATCGCGAATACAAGCGGCCGAAATGGGTTTCCTCCGCAGGGTGTCTGGGCTCTCCCTTAGAGATAGGGTGAGAAGCTCAGTCATCCGGGAGGGGCTCGGAGTAGAACCGCTGCTCCTCCGCATTGAGAGGAGTCAGATGAGGTGGCTCGGGCATCTGGTTAGGATGCCCCCTGGGCGCCTCCCTGGGGAGGTGTTCCGGGCACGTCCCACTGGGAGGAGACCCCGGGGAAGACCCAGGACACGCTGGAGAGACTATGTCTCTCGGCTGGCCTGGGAACGCCTCGGGGTCCCCCCGGAAGAGCTGGAGGAAGTGGCCGGGGACAGAGACGTCTGGGTTTCTCTGCTCAAGCTGCTGCCCCCGCGACCCGACCCCCGGATAAGCGGCAGATGATGGATGGATGGATGAATTCCTTCACTCAAACTAAATTAAAACTGCTAAACCGCTAATCTGTTACATACAAGGCAGATGTCAAATTCACCGAAATAGGATCTAAGGGTTTTTGGCCAATCGAGCTGTAGCAGCTTCGGTAAAAGAGTATAAGTTGAAGAGTTTGTGAATAAAGGTGTGCGCACACATAGTGAGTTGTAGGAAAATAGGCAGGGAGCAATGCCGGCTGGGGTATATGTTCTTGTATGTTGTCTGACTGTTTGATTTGAATGTGTTGTGTAAGTGTCCTGTTGAATGTTACATGTTTGGGCTTTGACACGCTTCACTGTGGTTGTTAACTGTGTGGTGTGTCCTGAAATGTTATATGTTTGGGCTGTGTGACATGCTTAATGCTTTTCAGTAGCAACCCACTTATTCATATATAGCAACTGACAACATAAGAAGTCCGGACATACTTTGATAGTAGTTGTAGAAGTATCCTTATTGATAATAGATAAACTAATTCATAGTGATAGAACAGTAGATGAACAGGTGCCTGCACATGTCTCATGAAAATAAAATGGGTGTATGATTGCTGACGGCAGAGCAATACTGCCAAACTTATGAGTTCTTGTGGCAAACTTGATTCAGTGTCTTGACGTGTATACGCTGTTTCGCTGACTTGTCACAAGAAACAAAGTGTGTTTGATAAGATCCGACCATTTTATTACGGGAGGATCAGTATGTATGGATTCTGATGTGACTGATAAACCCATTCGTATCTTAAGCATAATCTAATACATGAGACAACGCCCTGGCACACAATCAAAAAAAAAAAAAAGAGAGAGAGCGGTTTTGTGTCCCCACAGTCCATAATGTAGAAAAGAGAGAAAAAAGCCTTTCTGATTTGGTGTGTGTGCTCACAGTGCAGAGTGTAGAGAAAAGAGAAAAGAAAGCCATTTTGGTGTCACGGGTGTTGTGACTTACACACACACATTTCTGAATTGAGAAAGGAAATTATTTTAGAGAAAGCACTAGAGTTTAGATCCCATATTTGTTGATAGGCATTCATTTAATTTTTCTTTTAATCAGTTTTAAAGTGAATACTAACTGAGAAATGAAAAAGGTGAAGAGTTTAGAAGCTTGGTTCAAGAGCAAAACTTGGTTTATGATCAGCTGAGTCTCTAAACAGAACAGCAAAGGGCTTCATCGAACATTTAAAAAGATTCAGATTGTTAGAATATCCAGAATTTATAGGAATGGTGGTGATTACTCTTATTTTCTAGAATGGAAATAACTGCACCATGTCTGTTTTATGAATTTAAGGGGCTAAAAAGTTTTGTTCTCGTTTTTCTATGATTAACCGAATGTATGTGAGAGTCCAAACAGACAGAAGGGTTACGGCCGAGCGCTGGACCTTCCAAAAAAGATGAGACAGGCTGGACCTGTGCCATACTACTTAAGACCGGCATGTGGATAACAGGTTCTTTAAACTCTCACACACACAAACTCACACACGTTCGCACACATACACCCATACACACACACATTCTTGAACTTGCTGCAAGATTAAACATTTGCATTGACTGACTCCAGCAACTCTGAGTCTCATTGAGAGACTTTTCTCAACAATTGGGTCCTCAAACCAGATCTCAACGTTTTTTCCGCTTTCCAGGGTCGGAGCTGAAACCGTGCACGGGGGAGTCCAGTACTCCTAATGAAAGACCCCCTGCTGAATTGCGGTAATTAGGGGCCAGTGTCCACTGAAAGGGGGAAACAGGGACGAGATCGTACTTTTGAATCAATGGCCAGAAGCCATTGGCAGTGCAGGCATCAACAATAATGGTGTTATTTCACCCATTAACACTTAAGGTACCTCATGCAGTGGCTGTGATATGGTTACTTAACAAAATATCTTTACCAGACATCTCTCCTACATAACAGTTCTTCTTTCACAGCCACACCTTGTTGTCGAGAGATGTGCTACACTTAATCCATCCACACTGCTACCTACCCCACAGATGGAAAGCCTCATGATTGCATGTCAGAAATAACCATCAGTGTTTTACCCAGGCCAGACTTAACTGATATACGTTATGAAAATGCAGAAATAACTATATTTATTCAACAGGTCAAGCAAAAAACCCTGATGGCACAAATGCTACAGGATTTGCAGTAGTAACAGAAACTGAAGTTTTCTTAAAACAACCACTACCAAAAAATTACTCTGTTCAAGCAGTCGAATTGGTAGCTTTAACTGAAGCTTGTAAATTAAATAACAAAAAGGTTGTTAACGTTTACACTGACAGTCAGTATGCCTTCTCAACTGTACATGTGTTAACACAGCATTGGAAAAACAGGTATGTTGACATCCACAGCTAAATGTATAAACTACAAATATTTTAGCATTATTAGATGTTATTCAATTGCCATCTACAATAGACTCGTATGAATGACCGGAAGGAAAACCATACTGCCAAAGAATTTGTTTAAATATGCTGCAGTATTGAGCCACGGACCATGTCATGTCTCAACAGGAGGGATGGAAGCAATAATGAACAAGGTTTTTACAGCATATGGTTTTACTTATTATTGAATTTTTTTTTTTAGAATAAATAAATGAATAAAGTTTTGTCTAGCAGGTCAAATATGTGCAAAATACATTCCACAGGGCAATCTAAGACCAAAACGAAGATAATTCCCTAAGCCAGTGTATCTTTTTCAACATATTTGTTTGGATTTCATTATTTCATTATTGTGTAGATTTCATTGAACTAAATTAATGTTAAGGGAAACGATTCTGCTCAGTGACAACAGATGTTTTTACCAAATGGTCTGAAATATTTCCATGTGCACAAGCAGATGCACTCTCAGTAGCAAAATCACGCGTAAAATAACTCATTTCTAGATTTGAAATTCCTGAAAAGATCTTCAGTGATAATTTGACACACTTTGTAAGCTATGTCATCTCACTGATGGCAAAGAACTTAAAATAGATCTTAGAAACCACTGTGATATAGAAGGTTTCGCTAACACATTGGAATTGTTTTACTATTTACATATGCATGTGCAGTGAAGAATTGCTTGCTGCTGATAAATGCAAAGAAGAACAGCTTACACATAGATGCTCACATATAGGCTGCTGAATGCAATGAAGACCTGCTTATCCAGTAAAGTTCAATGTCAATGTGTAATATTCAATTAGGATTTGCAAAACAGTGAAGTTAAACAATGAATGGGTCCATAGTCGGTATGAGAAGACTACAGGAATATTTACCTGGGTGTACGTTCAAACAGAGATGAGAAAATTGCGATAAATTATTGTTTGTTTGTTTGTTAGTATGTATATGAATGTTATGTGTATAAACTGGGTTGAGTTGTAGTTACTCAGTAGTGTCTCAGTGAAACAACCGACGGGGGAAGCCTTGCGGTGACAACAAAAGCAGTGTTTTACTGATCAGTCAAGTTGCTCCAGTGTACTCCATACAAACTGGTTGGCTACTGAAGGGATAGAAAATGGGGAATACTTGTTTTAAAGCAAACAAGAAAAATACATGTTTTAACGGGACCCAGACAATATTATATAGATGTCGCCACTGAAGTAAAGAACATTTACGTGGGATGGTGTGAGGGTCCTCGTTTGGCTGACGTTCGCCGATATACTCGCCATGCTCAGAACCAAGTTGAGACGCGTAAGACAACCAAAAGGGACAAGTGTGAAAAGGAGCTGCATTTGGCATCCATGACCATGTATTACGCAGTTGGTGTAAACAGAGGACGAGGCCGAAGTCGAAGACGTGGACGTGTGGGAGAGGAGGTCGAAATGGGCCACGCCAGAGCTATGATCCGAATATTTGTTTTTACTGTGGCCAGACTGGACACTGGAAGAAGGACTGTCCACAGCTGAAAAGTGATGAAATTGGGCAAAAGGCTGACTGAGGGTGGGAGGCAGGTTCTGGACGTCACGCGGCAGCGGAGCCTCCACTAATGGGTGATAGCACAAACACACTCACACATTTTTCCTGCTCTGTGTAGTGAAGCAACGCTTGCCGACTGTGATTCACGTAGTAAAGTTTTGCATGCTATTTCCGTCCTAGAGCAAAGATATTTCTCTCAGAATATAGGAACTTATGTTCATCAGTAGTGACGTCAGGGGAGTTTGATTGTCCTCCAAAGTTAAGTGGAAACCACGTTTACTGTATGTCTGCATCAGGCCAGGTTGTGAAGGAGAAAATGACAATGCCCATTGCGTGTTGTCACTCCCGATGAGCTCTCCTTCAAACACTCATTTTTGTTATCAGAGTTGTGTCCCATTAACCTGATGGGCTGTGATCTCATGTGTAAATTAGGCATTATTTTAACTTCTACACCAGAGGGTGTTAAGGTTATGTTACAGCCTGACAAAGTTTTCACAGCAGTGCAGTTTGATTCATCGGCACTTACATATGCTTATGAGTGGAAACTTCCCAGCTCTCCTTTTTCACAACAACTAGTGGAAGAAGCAAAAGCGTTAGTTTCACCCCTTTCTGATTTCATGCAACCTACTGATTTGCACTGCACATCACACATTTCTTTGGGGCCTGACAATGACTATGAGAAGAAGTGAAAAAATATGTGCGCCTACTTTATTGGCTGTGTCGCTCACTCCAGAGCACTTCGATTTTTTTAATGTTTGTGGTACTCGCCCTCACATTTCCTTGGCCAAACGTACACACTGGCAGTGACAAGGTGTGGGAGAGTTTGTTGCTACATGTCAGAAAGAAATGGAGTGGACTGTTTCACCTGCTGATCCAAATTTGATGTTTTCTGAACGATTGTCAGCATACAAAAAAACATTTTTGAGTACAATGCATTGTCAAAGAACTGTGGACTTAATTCCTACCACAGAATCACATTTTGAAGCATGTTTTTTATCTGAAACAGATTTGTCTTCGATACCCATGTTGGCTGAAGTGCCCAATGATCTTTGGGCTAAGAGCAAATATGATGTGGGGTTGATAAAAGGCTGTGAACCAGTAATTGTCACCCCTAAATCAGACTTTTGTCCATGTAAAAAACAATACCCTTTTAAGCCTGAAGCAATTAAAGGGATTAAATCTGTTTTTCAATCTTTTCAGAAAACAGGCGTTATTGTTCCTTTTGAAAATTCACCTGTGCTTACTCCATTGTTTCCTGTTAAAAAGATTAAAGATGCTGGCCAGCCAGATGAATGGCGTTTTGTACAGGACCTCCAAGCGGTGAATGCTGCAGTTCAGCCACATGCTCCTACTGTGCCCAACCCACACACTATTTTGTCTCAAATTACATCAGATGCACAGTTTTTCTCAGTGGTTGACTTGTCGCCAGTGCACCCTGATAGCCCATTTTGGTTTGCTTTTTAGTTTGAAGGGAGATCTTGGACTTTTACCCGGTTATGCCAGGGGTACTGTGAAAGTCCCACTATTTACAATGCTGCCCTCAAAGCTAGTCTGGATTAACTTCAATCAACCACAGGCTCTGCTCTTTTGCAGTATGTGGATGACATCCTTTTATGTGGTCCATCTAAACAACAGTGTGAAAAAGACAGTGAATCTGTTGAAACATCTTCCTTCTTATGGCCATAAAGCCAGCCTTTCTAAGTTACAGTTTGTACAGGACGAAGTCACCTTTTTGGGTCATGTGATTTCTAAGGATGGGCGCTCACTTTCTCCTAAACATGTTGCTGCAGTTCAGATCATTCCTAAACCGGTTACTAAAAAACAGCTTATGTCATTCTTAGGTATAACATCTTACTGCAGGAACTTTATTCCTAACTACTCTTTTCTCGAAGCTCTCTTAGGTGCTCTTATCCATGGTAAAGGCAGCTGCAGTTCTGACATGCAGCTCCAGTCAGCTGATCGTGTTCCATGGACTCCTGAGGATTAATCAGCCTTTAGTCAGCTTAAGCTGGCTCTTCAAACAGCACCAACACTTGGCATTCCAGATCCTCATAAACCTTTCATACAGGCAGTTGATGAGAAGCATGGTTGTATGACATCTGTTCTTATGCAGGAACATGGGGCAGGCAAAGGCCAGTGGCTCATTTCTCAGCAAAACTGGACTCTGTGGCTGCAGGCCTGCCTGGTTGTCTTCGTGCTGTTGCAGCTGCAGAGAAAGCTGTCCTGGCCTCCCAAGATATTGTGGGCTACGCTAATTTGACTGTTTTGGTTCCTCATGCTGTTGCCATTATTCTTCTCGAGCAGAAAACTTCACATCTTTCAACTGCTTGTTGGCTCAGATACACCTCTGTGCTCCGTGATATGCCAAATGTCACTGTTAAACGTTGTACTGTTCTGAATCCTGCTACTTTGCTTCCGACTCCTGAGGATGGGGAGCCTCATGACTGTGAAGCTGTTTTGGAACAAGTTTGTACACCCCGACCTGATCTTTTAGAGACTCCTCTTCCAAACTCTGACATGATTCTTTTTGTAGATGGATCAGCTTTGCGTGATCCAGCCACAGGTACTAACTGTGTTTGGTTTGCAGTATGTTCTTCACATGACACTTTGTTGTCTGGTTCTCTTCCTAAACATTTCTCTGCTCAAACTACTGAGCTTATTGCACTTACTGAAGCTTGTAAGTTGGCAGCTGGTAAGTCTGTCACTATTTACACAGATTCCAGATATGCTTTTGGTGTTGTTCATGATTTTGGTGCGCTGTGGAAACACAGGCATTTCCTTAAATCAGATGGTAAAACTATTCTGAACTCCAAGCAGGTTTCTGATCTTCTTGATGCGATCCTTTTGCCTACAGCAATCTCGGTCTGTAAGTGTGCGGCTCACACTAACTCAGACGATCCTGTTGCTTGTGGCAATGCCAGAGCTGATGCTGCAGCTAAGCAAGCAGCTAAATCTTTTCCTGTTTTCGCTTCCCTCTCTTTGCAGGCAGAAGACTCCCTCACAGATCTCCATGCTTTGCAAACTTTTGCCTCTGCAGATGAAATTTGGTCCTCTGGACGCATTTGGTCCTCTGTGGGTGCAACTCATACGGATGGTGTTTGGATGGGACCTGATGGTAAACCCTGTCTACCTAAACATTTTTTTCCTCATTTTTCAAAATTGACACATGGGTTGAACCATGTGTCAAAAGGGGGGATGCTGAATGCACTCACTGCTCAGTGGTTCACAAAAGGGTTCAGTTCATATGCGCAAAAATACTGTCAGTCATGTATGGTTTGTGCCACACATAATGTAGGAAAGGCATTACACACATCGCAAGTTGCACACCCTCCACCAGAGAAACCTTTTGACCATTTGATGATGGATTTTGTTGAACTCACACCAGCTGAAGGAAAGAAATATGCACTAGTAATAGTGGACGTGTTTAGTAAATGGGTTGAAGTTTCCCCTGCAAAACATGCAAACAGTAATGCAGTGACTAAAGCACTGCTAAACAGAAATCATTCCTAGATGGGGCATTCCAGAGAAGATCAGCAGTGATAATGGCACACATTTTGTAAACACTGCATTGACTGAGGTTGGTAAATTCCTGGGAATAACCTTGCGCACACATTGTGCTTATCATCCACAGAGTGGAGGTGCTGTGGAAAGAGAAAATGGTACATTAAAGTCCAAGTTAGCCAAATGTTGTGAAGAAACAGGTCTGCCATGGACAAAAGCATTACCTATTGTGCTTACCTACATGAGAATGAGAATCAGAGCTCAAGTGAATCTCAGCCCATTTGAAATTTTATTTGGCAGACCTCCTAACCTGGGATTGGGACCTGTAACCAGACCCCTCCCTTCCACAACTGTTTGTGATGATGCTATGTTGTCTTACTGTCGAAACCTTTCCACTGTTCTATCTCAAGTTTCACAGGCAGTAAAAGCAGCCCTTCCAGCCACAGAAAACACACCACTCCAACCAGATGACAGGTGGTGAAGGAACTTCGCAGGAAACATTGGAAGTCCAAACGTTGGCAAGGCCCGTTCCAGGTGCTACTGGTCACTCACACAGCTGTTAAAGTTGCAGAGAGAGCAACCTGGATTCATGCCAGTCACTGTAAGAAGGTACCAGAACCAGTAGATGACTTCCACCCTGAAATACATCAGCCTAACCAACACGCCCGGAAGGACAAAGATAAGAGTCAGCAGTAAAAGCTGTACTCCAACGGTGTGTTAAGTGCTAGTAACCTCTGACACCGAAGATTGAAACATCCTTACTGAGACCAGCGATGAAGATGATCATACACATGCTGTGAACCATGGAAGAAACTGTTTGTTGTTTGTATTTTCTTATTTGTAACCAGCATGTGCACATTGTATCTTGATTTCACAGGAAGCAATAATACAGGGCTGCTGTATTTCCCCACGACCCGAGAGACCACCAGACGCCCGAAGCCACACAGCCCCCCCCAGCACACACCCAACCGCCCAGAGCGACGGGACAGCAACCCACCACCACCACTATGTGATCAAGCTAATCAGAAGGGACCAGAGAGAATTAAATTCAGCCAATTGATGTTTTGAGGAAGCAGACATTGTTTCCATGCTAATATAATCTAAAAGAAAATTTCTAAACTGGTTAATACACAGATTGTTCTTCGCTTTCCAGTTCATGAGAATAGTTTTCTTTGCTATACATAACACTGTGAGGATCATGTGTGCTAAGCTAAATTCCACATTGATGTTGTCTAAGTCACCCAGTATGCACAGTGTGGGGCATGCAGGAATGCTACACTTTAGTCATGTTGATAGGTCCGCACAGACTTCAAGCCAGAACCTCTGGACAGGCGCACAAAACCACAAAGCGTGTGCATAATCATCAGGTGTGTTATCTGTGCAATGTGAGCAGATGTTTGAGTGTGTTAGACCCATCCTGAACATCCTTTGTCCTGTATAGTGTGTTCTATGAAGAATTTTGTATTGTATGAGCTCTAAATTAGGATTTTGAGTCATTCTGAAGGTGTTCAAACATATATGTGGCCAGAAGCTATGACTAGAACTGATGGATAAATGTGCCTCCCATTTTGAGGACGGTAGAGACATTGTGTCATCTATCTTAGACAATAATTTATATATTTTTGATAGTAGTTTTGGGGTGCAGATGCTTAGAAATTCTACTACCCTAATCGGGAGTTGTAAGTCTGGTTGGTGGAGGATATATTTCTTTGTTATTATAGACTTAAGTTGTTGATATTCTAGGAATTTATTGCTGCCTATCTCATGTTGTGATATGAGCTCATCAAATGAAATAAAATGTCCATTTTGGATTATATGTTCCAGATGTTTGATTCCTTTGATCTTCCACAGAGTAAAGTTTAGCATTTTTTTGTTTTGCAGGATGTCAGGATTGTTCCAGATGGGTGTAAGCTTACACGGGACAAGTGAAGACTTTGTTATTTTAAGAAATTCCCAACAGGCTGTCAGAGAGGTGCTGATGTTAATGCTTTTGAAACATTTGTGATTTTTTACGTTTTGACTAATAAGTGGCAGGTCAGAGATTTCCAGATTATCACACAATGCTTGTTCTATATTTATCCATGGTTCATCTATTGGGCTAGGTTTAAACCATTTTGATATATACTGTAACCTATTGGCTAAGGAATAGTGCTGAAAATTAGGTAAATCTAATCCACCACTGTCCTTGGTCTTCTGTAGGGTTTTTAAACTAATACGTGGTGGTTTGTTTTTCCACAGAAATTTGGAGATGCATGAACCTAGTGACTTAAACCAAGTAGCAGATGGTTTTATGGGGATCATTGAGAACAAATAGTTAACTTTTGGTAGTATCATCATTTTAATGGTTGTAACTCTCCCCATAAGTGATATAGGTAAGGACTTCAAACGAGAGAGATCGTCCTCTACTGTCTTTAATAATTGCACATAATTTAGCTTTGTTAGCTCTGAGAGCCTGGAGGAAATGTTTATGCCTAAATATCTAATATTTCCTGACTGTAAAGTGATCGCAGGTATATTCTGGTCCCTATAGTTAATGGGCAGAACTGTGGTCTTAGACCAATTGATAGAGTAGTCAGAAAGTGCTGAGAATTTATTTATGAGTGTGATCGTGTGAGTGAGAGATGTCTGTGAGTTCTGAAGGAAAAGTAATACATCATCAGCATAAAGACTTATTTTATGCTCAATATTTTGGGGTTGGATGCCTTTAATATTTCTATCTTGTCTGATAGCAGCTGCTAAAGGTTCGATGAAAATAGCAAAAAGTGAGGGCGAAACCCTGTCTTGTACCTCTCTGCAGACTGAAGCTTGGAGAAGTTTGATCATTTGTCCTGACACTTGCACTTGGGGAGTCAGTTATTTTCTTTTGAGGAGATAAGAGGCTTTAATAATAATATCTTGCAAGAGAGAACAACACAGTACAGAATACAGAGTTGCTCTGACCACTGAAGCAAAAACACACAGTTATATTGCCCGCTCATCACGTCATCTGTTTTTGGGTATAGTTGATTGTTCTTCTAACTTTCCTCCCCAACCATTAGTTGAGGTTACCCAGACACACTCGTAAATACCAGCCTAACCCTGTCCCCCCTAAAGTGCAGCTATCTCATAATAACAAGCCCACCATTGTAAAGAGGAATTTAAGAAAACAGGGCAGGGTGGTACCTTGCAGCTCAGTCATTTGCAGGTTATACACAGTAACACTCAATACAATGCATATAAGAATTATTTTCCATTACATTCCTCCCTTTTGATTATAATAATACCATTATATTAATCAACCCAAAAGAAACAAGGAAAATAATAACTTTATCTGTAAAACATCAGCCTGCATTTGCACACAACGTGAGTTTAAAATGCAGGCATCATAGTGATAAAGGGTCCAAAGATAAACAATCAAAACATGAACAATTAAATATGATTATCTTCATCCCTCTCTAAGTCAGCGTCACTAGAGGAAAAATTTTGAAAGCAAGAAAGTTATTTGAGTCATTTGGTCTTTTTCACACTGTTGTTTAGATGGACTACATAAAAGGATGTCATCCACATACTGCAAAAGAGCAGAGCCTGTGGTTGATTGAAGTTAATCCAGACTAGCTTTGAGGGCAGCATTGTAAATAGTGGGACTTTCACAGTACCCCTGTCATAACCGGGTAAAAGTCCAAGATCTCCCTTCAAACTAAAAAGCAAACCAAAATGGGCTATCAGGGTGCACTGGCGACAAGTCAACCACTGAGAAAAACTGTGCATCTGATGTAATTTGAGACAAAATAGTGTGTGGGTTGGGCACAGTAGGAGCATGTGGCTGAACTTTAGCATTCACCGCTTGGAGGTCCTGTACAAAACGCCATTCATCTGGCTGGCCAGCATCTTTAATCTTTTTAACAGGAAACAATGGAGTAAGCACAGGTGAATTTTCAAAAGGAACAATAACGCCTGTTTTCTGAAAAGATTGAAAAACAGGTTTAATCCCTTTAATTGCTTCAGGCTTAAAAGGGTATTGTTTTTTACATGGACAAAAGTCTGATTTAGGGGTGACAATTACTGGTTCACAGCCTTTTATCAACCCCACATCATATGTGCTCTTAGCCCAAAGATCATTGGATACTTCAGCCAACATGGGTATCGAAGACAAATCTGTTTCAGATAAAAAACATGCTTCAAAATGTGATTCTGTGGTAGGAATTAAGTCCACAGTTCTTTGACAATGCATTGTACTCAAAAATGTTTTTTTGTATGCTGACAATCGTTCAGAAAACATCAAATTTGGATCAGCAGGTGAAACAGTCCACTCCATTTCTTTCTGACATGTAGCAACAAACTCTCCCACACCTTGTCACTGCCAGTGTGTACGTTTGGCCAAGGAAATGTGAGGGCGAGTACCACAAACATTAAAAAAATCAAAGTGCTCTGGAGTCAATAAAGTAGGCGCACATATTTTTTTACTTCTTCTCATAGTCATTGTCAGGCCCCAAAGAAATGTGTGATGTGCAGTGCAAATCAGTAGGTTGCATGAAATCAGAAAGGGGTGAAACTAACGCTTTTGCTTCTTCCACTAGTTGTTGTGAAAAAGGAGAGCTGGGAAGTTTCCACTCATAAGCATATGTAAGTGCCGATGAATCAAACTGCACTGCTGTGAAAACTTTGTCAGGCTGTAACATAACCTTAACACCCTCTGGTGTAGAAGTTAAAATAATGCCTAATTTACACATGAGATCACAGCCCATCAGGTTAATGGGACACAACTCTGATAACAAAAATGAGTGTTTGAAGGAGAGCTCATCGGGAGTGACAACACGCAATGGGCATTGTCATTTTCTCCTTCACAACCTGGCCTGATGCAGACATACAGTAAACGTGGTTTCCACTTAACTTTGGAGGACAATCAAACTCCCCTGACGTCACTACTGATGAACATAATTTCCTATATTCTGAGAGAAATATCTTTGCTCTAGGACGGAAATAGCATGCAAAACTTTACTACGTGAATCACAGTCGGCAAGCGTTGCTTCACTACACAGAGCAGGAAAAATGTGTGAGTGTGTTTGTGCTATCACCCATTAGTGGAGGCTCCGCTGCCGCGTGACGTCCAGAACCTGCCTCCCACCCTCAGTCAGCCTTTTGCCCAATTTCATCACTTTTTAGCTGTGGACAGTCCTTCTTCCAGTGTCCAGTCTGGCCACAGTAAAAACAAATATTCGGATCATAGCTCTGGCGTGGCCCATTTCGACCTCCTCTCCCACACGTCCACGTCTTCGACTTCGGCCTCGTCCTCTGTTTACACCAACTGCGTAATACATGGTCATGGATGCCAAATGCAGCTCCTTTTCACACTTGTCCCTTTTGGTTGTCTTACACGTCTCAACTTGGTTCTGAGCATGGCGAGTATATCGGCGAACGTCAGCCAAACGAGGACCCTCACACCATCCCACGTAAATGTTCTTTACTTCAGTGGCGACATCTATATAATATTGTCTGGGTCCCGTTAAAACATGTATTTTTCTTGTTTGCTTTAAAACAAGTATTCCCCATTTTCTATCCCTTCAGTAGCCAACCAGTTTGTATGGAGTACACTGGAGCAACTTGACTGATCAGTAAAACACTGCTTTTGTTGTCACCGCAAGGCTTCCCCCGTCGGTTGTTTCACTGAGACACTACTGAGTAACTACAACTCAACACAGTTTATACACATAACATTCATATACATACTAACAAACAAACAAACAATAATTTATCGCAATTTTCTCATCTCTGTTTGAACGTACACCCAGGTAAATATTCCTGTAGTCTTCTCATACCGACTATGGACCCATTAATTGTTTAACTTCACTGTTTTGCAAATCCTAATTGAATATTACACATTGACATTGAACTTTACTGGATAAGCAGGTCTTCATTGCATTCAGCAGCCTATATGTGAGCATCTATGTGTAAGCTGTTCTTCTTTGCATTTATCAGCAGCAAGCAATTCTTCACTGCACATGCATATGTAAATAGTAAAACAATTCCAATGTGTTAGCGAAACCTTCTATATCACAGTGGTTTCTATGATCTATTTTAAGTTCTTTGCCATCAGTGAGATGACATAGTTTACAAAGTGTGTCAAATTATCACTGAAGATCTTTTCAGGAATTTCAAATCTAGAAATGAGTTATTTTACGCGTGATTTTGCTACTGAGAGTGCATCTGCTTGTGCACATGGAAATATTTCAGACCATTTGGTAAAAACCTCTGTTGTCACTGAGCAGAATCGTTTCCCTTAACATTAATTTAGTTCAATGAAATCTACACAATAATGAAATAATGAAATCCAAACAAATATGTTGAAAAAGATACACTGGCTTAGGGAATTATCTTCGTTTTGGTCTTAGATTGCCCTGTGGAATGTATTTTGCACATATTTGACCTGCTAGACAAAACTTTATTAATTTATTTATTCTAAAAAAAAAAATTCAATAATTAGTAAAACCATATGCTGTAAAAACCTTGTTCATTATTGCTTCCATCCCTCCTGTTGAGACATGACATGGTCCGTGGCTCAATACTGCAGCATATTTAAACAAATTCTTTGGCAGTATGGTTTTCCTTCCGGTCATTCATACGAGTCTATTGTAGATGGCAATTGAATAACATCTAATAATGCTAAAATATTTGTAGTTTATACATTTAGCTGTGGATGTCAACATACCTGTTTTTCCAATGCTGTGTTAACACATGTACAGTTGAGAAGGCATACTGACTGTCAGTGTAAACGTTAACAACCTTTTTGTTATTTAATTTACAAGCTTCAGTTAAAGCTACCAATTCGACTGCTTGAACAGAGTAATTTTTTGGTAGTGGTTGTTTTAAGAAAACTTCAGTTTCTGTTACTACTGCAAATCCTGTAGCATTTGTGCCATCAGGGTTTTTTGCTTGACCTGTTGAATAAATATAGTTATTTCTGCATTTTCATAACGTATATCAGTTAAGTCTGGCCTGGGTAAAACACTGATGGTTATTTCTGACATGCAATCATGAGGCTTTCCATCTGTGGGGTAGGTAGCAGTGTGGATGGATTAAGTGTAGCACATCTCTCGACAACAAGGTGTGGCTGTGAAAGAAGAACTGTTATGTAGGAGAGATGTCTGGTAAAGATATTTTGTTAAGTAACCATATCACAGCCACTGCATGAGGTACCTTAAGTGTTAATGGGTGAAATAACACCATTATTGTTGATGCCTGCACTGCCAATGGCTTCTGGCCATTGATTCAAAAGTACGATCTCGTCCCTTTTTCCCCCTTTCAGTGGACACTGGCCCCTAATTACCGCAATTCAGCAGGGGGTCTTTCATTAGGAGTACTGGACTCCCCCGTGCACGGTTTCAGCTCCGACCCTGGAAAGCGGAAAAAATGTTGAGATCTGGTTTGAGGACCCAATTGTTGAGAAAGGTCTCTCAATGAGACTCAGAGTTGCTGGAGTCAGTTAATGCAAATGTTTAATCTTGCAGCAAGTTCAAGAATGTGTGTGTGTGTGTGGGTGTATGTGTGCGAACGTGTGTGAGTTTGTGTGTGTGAGAGTTTAAAGAACCTGTTATCCACAGGCAGGTCTTAACTAGTATGGCACAGGTCCAGCCTGTCTCATCTTTTTTGGAAGGTCCAGTGCTCGGCCGTAACCCTTCTGTCTGTTTGGACTCTCACATACATTCGGTTAATCATAGAAAAACGAGAACAAAACTTTTTAGCCCCTTAAATTCATAAAACAGACATGGTGCAGTTATTTCCATTCTAGAAAATAAGAGTAATCACCACCATTCCTATAAATTCTGGATATTCTAACAATCTGAATCTTTTTTAAATGTTCGATGAAGCCCTTTGCTGTTCTGTTTAGAGACTCAGCTGATCATAAACCAAGTTTTGCTCTTGAACCAAGCTTCTAAACTCTTCACCTTTTTCATTTCTCAGTTAGTATTCACTTTAAAACTGATTAAAAGAAAAATTAAATGAATGCCTATCAACAAATGTGGGATCTAAACTCTAGTGCTTTCTCTAAAATAATTTCCTTTCTCAATTCAGAAATGTGTGTGTGTAAGTCACAACACCCGTGACACCAAAACGGCTTTCTTTTCTCTCTTTTCTCTACACTCTGCACTGTGAGCACACACACCAAATCAGAAAGGCTTTTTTCTCTCTTTTCTACATTATGGACTGTGGGGACAGTCCATAATGTGTGCCAGGGCGTTGTCTCACGTATTAGATTATGCTTAAGATACGAATGGGTTTATCAGTCACATCAGAATCCATACATACTGATCCTCCCGTAATAAAATGGTCGGATCTTATCAAACACACTTTGTTTCTTGTGACAAGTCAGCGAAACAGCGTATACACGTCAAGACACTGAATCAAGTTTGCCACAAGAACTCATAAGTTTGGCAGTATTGCTCTGCCGTCAGCAATCATACACCCATTTTATTTTCATGAGACATGTGCAGGCACCTGTTCATCTACTGTTCTATCACTATGAATTAGTTTATCTATTATCAATAAGGATACTTCTACAACTACTATCAAAGTATGTCCGGACTTCTTATGTTGTCAGTTGCTATATATGAATAAGTGGGTTGCTACTGAAAAGCATTAAGCATGTCACACAGCCCAAAAATATAACATTTCAGGACACACCACACAGTTAACAACCACAGTGAAGCGTGTCAAAGCCCAAACATGTAACATTCAACAGGACACTTACACAACACATTCAAATCAAACAGTCAGACAACATACAAGAACATATACCCCAGCCGGCATTGCTCCCTGCCTATTTTCCTACAACTCACTATGTGTGCGCACACCTTTATTCACAAACTCTTCAACTTATACTCTTTTACCGAAGCTGCTACAGCTTGATTGGCCAAATACCCTTAGATCCTATTTCGGTGAATTTGACATCTGCCTTGTATGTAAAAGATTAGCGGTTTAGCAGTTTTAATTTAGTTTGAGTGAAGGAATTCATTTTATAGCAAAATCCGAAATCGTGAAGAACTCATGAAAGTAAGCTTATTCTCGGATTCCTGAAACTTTAGATTTGCTCTTTCTTTTACTGCAAAGTACAACGTTGAGCAGCACTAATGAGTTGTTTCTATTTTTGGCAGGCTTTACCTTTGCGGATGAAGCCCTTTCTGTCTGTGCAAAAGAAATCTTGTTACTGTGCAGAGTGACTTCTCTGAGTAGAGTCGCCTTACTTGTTGCGACTTTGCCGATGTTCGAAGCTGGAGTGCAAAGTTGTTGCTTGAATGGTGCTCGCTGGAGCGTGTGGTAGTGTAAAGTTATACCATTTAAAAGGGCTGAAGAGTGCTCAGTGCAGCGGGTGGGCGGAGGTGCAAAGTGACACTATGGCCATAAAAAGAACACCGCTACAAGTGCGCATTGTGCCAGGAAGGGCCCTCGGACGTGAACCAGTGGACAGTTATCGCTTCTCGGCCTTTTGGCTAAGATCAAGTGTAGTATCTGTTCTTATCAGTTTAATGTCTGATATGTCCTCTATGCGAGGACTACATATTAAATGGATTTTTATCAATAGGAGTTGAAAAAGGAGCTTGCTCCGTTCACTCCAAGCATCGACCCGGTACTGCAGTGCCGCTGGGAACGGTGCGCTCTCCTCTGCTCTTGTGAAAAAGCAAACAGCGGTGCAGGATGGAAGTTTCAGGGAGCCTAAGATGAAACTTTCTTTTAATCTGCTGAGAAAAGAGGGTGAATGCGAAGCAGACTTTAACACGGCTCTGGGAGCGAGCCGAGTGCGGGCTAACCGGGACAATTGCTTGAAAGAAACGCGACACCGAATGAGCAGTCAGAACAAAGCCTCAATACGGTGTTCCCGTGTTGTTTGTGGCTGCCTTGTCTTTTGCACAGAGTAAAAGACAAGGCAGCCATCGAATAGGGCCCGATTGTTCCTACTTGGTCAGCCGAGGAGCAAGGGGGGGAGCAAGCGTCTCAACCAAGCAAAGCTCACCATGGGGAAGGTGGCTATGCCAACTAGCCTGATGCCCTGCTCCCGCAGTGATGGATAATCGTACACTGGTTTCTCTTCATAATGTACAAGTCTTTCGCCTTTTACTAAAGACTTCCGTGGAGAGCAGCACTAATGAATTGTTTCTATTTTTGGCAGGCTTTACCTTTGCGGGTGAAGCCCTTTCTGTCTGTGCAAAAGAAATCTTGTTACTGTGCAGAGTGACTTCTCTGAGTAGAGTCGCCTTACTTGTTGCGACTGTGCCGATGTTGCTTGAATGGTGCTCGCTGGAGCGTGCGGTAGTGTAAAGTTATACCATTTAAAAGGGTTGAAGAGTGCTCAGTGCAGCGGGTGGGCGGAGGTGCAAAGTGACACTATGGCCATAAAACGAACACCGCTACAAGTGCGCATTGTGCCAGGAAGGGCCCTCGGATGTGAACCAGTGGACAGATATCGCTTCTCGGCCTTTTGGCTAAGATCAAGTGTAGTATCTGTACTTATCAGTTTAATATGTGATATGTCTATGCAAGGACTACATATTAAATGGATTTTTATCAATAGGATTTGAAAAAGGAACGGTGCGCTCTCCTCTGCTCTTGTGAAAAAGCAAACAGCGGTGCAGGATGGAAGTTTCTTTTAATCTGCTGAGAAAAGAGAGTGAATGCGAAGCAGACTTTAACACGGCTCTGGGAGCGAGCCGAGTGCGGGCTAACCAGGAGAATTGCTTGAAAGAAACGCGACACCGAATGAGCGGTCAGAACAAAATCTCAATACGGTGTTCCTGTGGTGTTTTTATAAAATGCGGTGTAAAAAAGGTGTGAATGCCCCATAGAAAACTAAAAGGTGGAGCGGAAGTGTTCGGCTGCAAGAAGGTGTGAATGTCCGACTATATTTGGTGAAAAGCAGGTGAAGCAAGGTCTGAATGCCTTAACCTTTTCTTACCCGCTTTTTACCAACTATGGTCGGACATTCGCAGCATCTTACAGCCGAACACCACCTCTCTAGCTTTTGATGATGTATGGTTGGGCATTCGCACCTTTTCTTACCCATTTTTGAGGAATTATGGGTGGACATTCACACCTTCTTGCAGCTGAACACCTCTTCTCCCACTTATGATCATGTGCGGTTGGATATTCGAAAAATGTTTGAGTATCTGTACTTATCAGTTTAATATGTGATATGTCTATGCAAGGACTACATATTAAATGGATTTTTATCAATAGGAGTTGAAAAAGGAGCTTGCTCCGTTCACTCAAAGCATCGACCCGGTACTGCAGTACTGTCCCCACAGTCCATAATGTAGAAAAGAGAGAAAAAAGCCTTCCTGATTTGGTGTGTGTGCTCACAGTGCAGAGTGTAGAGAAAAGAGAGAAAAGAAAGCCGTTTTGGTGTCACGGGTGTTGTGACTTACACACACACATTTCTGAATTGAGAAAGGAAATTATTTTAGAGAAAGCACTAGAGTTTAGATCCCACATTTGTTGATAGGCATTCATTTAATTTTTCTTTTAATCAGTTTTAAAGTGAATACTAACTGAGAAATGAAAAAGGTGAAGAGTTTAGAAGCTTGGTTCAAGAGCAAAACTTGGTTTATGATCAGCTGAGTCTCTAAACAGAACAGCAAAGGGCTTCATCGAACATTTAAAAAAGATTCAGATTGTTAGAATATCCAGAATTTATAGGAATGGTGGTGATTACTCTTATTTTCTAGAATGGAAATAACTGCACCATGTCTGTTTTATGAATTTAAGGGGCTAAAAAGTTTTGTTCTCGTTTTTCTATGATTAACCGAATGTATGTGAGAGTCCAAACAGACAGAAGGGTTACGGCCGAGCACTGGACTTTCCAAAAAAGATGAGACAGGCTGGACCTGTGCCATACTAGTTAAGACCTGCCTGTGGATAACAGGTTCTTTAAACTCTCACACACACAAACTCACACACGTTCGCACACATACACCCACACACACACACACATTCTTGAACTTGCTGCAAGATTAAACATTTGCATTAACTGACTCCAGCAACTCTGAGTCTCATTGAGAGACTTTTCTCAACAATTGGGTCCTCAAACCAGATCTCAACGTTTTTTCCGCTTTCCAGGGTCGGAGCTGAAACCGTGCACGGGGGAGTCCAGTACTTCTAATGAAAGACCCCCTGCTGAATTGCGGTAATTAGGGGCCAGTGTCCACTGAAAGGGGGAAAAAGGGACGAGATCGTACTTTTGAATCAATGGCCAGAAGCCATTGGCAGTGCAGGCATCAACAATAATGGTGTTATTTCACCCATTAACACTTAAGGTACCTCATGCAGTGGCTGTGATATGGTTACTTAACAAAATATCTTTACCAGACATCTCTCCTACATAACAGTTCTTCTTTCACAGCCACACCTTGTTGTCGAGAGATGTGCTACACTTAATCCATCCACACTGCTACCTACCCCACAGATGGAAAGCCTCATGATTGCATGTCAGAAATAACCATCAGTGTTTTACCCAGGCCAGACTTAACTGATATACGTTATGAAAATGCAGAAATAACTATATTTATTCAACAGGTCAAGCAAAAAACCCTGATGGCACAAATGCTACAGGATTTGCAGTAGTAACAGAAACTGAAGTTTTCTTAAAACAACCACTACCAAAAAATTACTCTGTTCAAGCAGTCGAATTGGTAGCTTTAACTGAAGCTTGTAAATTAAATAACAAAAAGGTTGTTAACGTTTACACTGACAGTCAGTATGCCTTCTCAACTGTACATGTGTTAACACAGCATTGGAAAAACAGGTATGTTGACATCCACAGCTAAATGTATAAACTACAAATATTTTAGCATTATTAGATGTTATTCAATTGCCATCTACAATAGACTCGTATGAATGACCGGAAGGAAAACCATACTGCCAAAGAATTTGTTTAAATATGCTGCAGTATTGAGCCACGGACCATGTCATGTCTCAACAGGAGGGATGGAAGCAATAATGAACAAGGTTTTTACAGCATATGGTTTTACTAATTATTGAATTTTTTTTTTTAGAATAAATAAATTAATAAAGTTTTGTCTAGCAGGTCAAATATGTGCAAAATACATTCCACAGGGCAATCTAAGACCAAAACGAAGATAATTCCCTAAGCCAGTGTATCTTTTTCAACATATTTGTTTGGATTTCATTATTTCATTATTGTGTAGATTTCATTGAACTAAATTAATGTTAAGGGAAACGATTCTGCTCAGTGACAACAGAGGTTTTTACCAAATGGTCTGAAATATTTCCATGTGCACAAGCAGATGCACTCTCAGTAGCAAAATCACGCGTAAAATAACTCATTTCTAGATTTGAAATTCCTGAAAAGATCTTCAGTGATAATTTGACACACTTTGTAAACAATGTCATCTCACTGATGGCAAAGAACTTAAAATAGACCTTAGAAACCACTGTGATATAGAAGGTTTCGCTAACACATTGGAATTGTTTTACTATTTACATATGCATGTGCAGTGAAGAATTGCTTGCTGCTGATAAATGCAAAGAAGAACAGCTTACACATAGATGCTCACATATAGGCTGCTGAATGCAATGAAGACCTGCTTATCCAGTAAAGTTCAATGTCAATGTGTAATATTCAATTAGGATTTGCAAAACAGTGAAGTTAAACAATGAATGGGTCCATAGTCGGTATGAGAAGACTACAGGAATATTTACCTGGGTGTACGTTCAAACAGAGATGAGAAAATTGCGATAAATTATTGTTTGTTTGTTTGTTAGTATGTATATGAATGTTATGTGTATAAACTGTGTTGAGTTGTAGTTACTCAGTAGTGTCTCAGTGAAACAACCGACGGGGGAAGCCTTGCGGTGACAACAAAAGCAGTGTTTTACTGATCAGTCAAGTTGCTCCAGTGTACTCCATACAAACTGGTTGGCTACTGAAGGGATAGAAAATGGGGAATACTTGTTTTAAAGCAAACAAGGAATTAGATGGGTAAAATACATGTTTTAACGGGACCCAGACAATATTATATAGATGTCGCCACTGAAGTAAAGAACATTTACGTGGGATGGTGTGAGGGTCCTCGTTTGGCTGACGTTCGCCGATATGCTCGCCATGCTCAGAACCAAGTTGAGACGCGTAAGACAACCAAAAGGGACAAGTGTGAAAAGGAGCTGCATTTGGCAACCATGACCATGTATTACGCAGTTGGTGTAAACAGAGGACGAGGCCGAAGTCGAAGACGTGGACGTGTGGGAGAGGAGGTCGAAATGGGCCACGCCAGAGCTATGATCCGAATATTTGTTTTTACTGTGGCCAGACTGGACACTGGAAGAAGGACTGTCCACAGCTAAAAAGTGATGAAATTGGGCAAAAGGCTGACTGAGGGTGGGAGGCAGGTTCTGGACGTCACGCGGCAGCGGAGCCTCCACTAATGGGTGATAGCACAAACACACTCACACATTTTTCCTGCTCTGTGTAGTGAAGCAACGCTTGCCGACTGTGATTCACGTAGTAAAGTTTTGCATGCTATTTCCGTCCTAGAGCAAAGATATTTCTCTCAGAATATAGGAACTTATGTTCATCAGTAGTGACGTCAGGGGAGTTTGATTGTCCTCCAAAGTTAAGTGGAAACCACGTTTACTGTATGTCTGCATCAGGCCAGGTTGTGAAGGAGAAAATGACAATGCCCATTGCGTGTTGTCACTCCCGATGAGCTCTCCTTCAAACACTCATTTTTGTTATCAGAGTTGTGTCCCATTAACCTGATGGGCTGTGATCTCATGTGTAAATTAGGCATTATTTTAACTTCTACACCAGAGGGTGTTAAGGTTATGTTACAGCCTGACAAAGTTTTCACAGCAGTGCAGTTTGATTCATCGGCACTTACATATGCTTATGAGTGGAAACTTCCCAGCTCTCCTTTTTCACAACAACTAGTGGAAGAAGCAAAAGCGTTAGTTTCACCCCTTTCTGATTTCATGCAACCTACTGATTTGCACTGCACATCACACATTTCTTTGGGGCCTGACAATGACTATGAGAAGAAGTGAAAAAATATGTGCGCCTACTTTATTGGCTGTGTCGCTCACTCCAGAGCACTTCGATTTTTTTAATGTTTGTGGTACTCGCCCTCACATTTCCTTGGCCAAACGTACACACTGGCAGTGACAAGGTGTGGGAGAGTTTGTTGCTACATGTCAGAAAGAAATGGAGTGGACTGTTTCACCTGCTGATCCAAATTTGATGTTTTCTGAACGATTGTCAGCATACAAAAAAACATTTTTGAGTACAATGCATTGTCAAAGAACTGTGGACTTAATTCCTACCACAGAATCACATTTTGAAGCATGTTTTTTATCTGAAACAGATTTGTCTTCGATACCCATGTTGGCTGAAGTGCAAATATGATGTGGGGTTGATAAAAGGCTGTGAACCAGTAATTGTCACCCCTAAATCAGACTTTTGTCCATGTAAAAAACAATACCCTTTTAAGCCTGAAGCAATTAAAGGGATTAAACCTGTTTTTCAATCTTTTCAGAAAACAGGCGTTATTGTTCCTTTTGAAAATTCACCTGTGCTTACTCCATTGTTTCCTGTTAAAAAGATTAAAGATGCTGGCCAGCCAGATGAATGGCGTTTTGTACAGGACCTCCAAGCGGTGAATGCTGCAGTTCAGCCACATGCTCCTACTGTGCCCAACCCACACACTATTTTGTCTCAAATTACATCAGATGCACAGTTTTTCTCAGTGGTTGACTTGTCGCCAGTGCACCCTGATAGCCCATTTTGGTTTGCTTTTTAGTTTGAAGGGAGATCTTGGACTTTTACCCGGTTATGCCAGGGGTACTGTGAAAGTCCCACTATTTACAATGCTGCCCTCAAAGCTAGTCTGGATTAACTTCAATCAACCACAGGCTCTGCTCTTTTGCAGTATGTGGATGACATCCTTTTATGTGGTCCATCTAAACAACAGTGTGAAAAAGACAGTGAATCTGTTGAAACATCTTCCTTCTTATGGCCATAAAGCCACCCTTTCTAAGTTACAATTTGTACAGGACGAAGTCACCTTTTTGGGTCATGTGATTTCTAAGGATGGGCGCTCACTTTCTCCTAAACGTGTTGCTGCAGTTCAGATCATTCCTAAACCGGTTACTAAAAAACAGCTTATGTCATTCTTAGGTATAACATCTTACTGCAGGAACTTTATTCCTAACTACTCTTTTCTCGAAGCTCTCTTAGGTGCTCTTATCCATGGTAAAGGCAGCTGCAGTTATGACATGCAGCTCTAGTCAGCTGATCGTGTTCCATGTACTCCTGAGGCTGAATCAGCCTTTAGTCAGCTTAAGCTGGCTCTTCAAACAGCACCAACACTTGGCATTCCAGATCCTCATAAACCTTTCATACAGGCAGTTGATGAGAAGCATGGTTGTATGACATCTGTTCTTATGCAGGAACATGGGGCAGGCAAAGGCCAGTGGCTCATTTCTCAGCAAAACTGGACTCTGTGGCTGCAGGCCTGCCTGGTTGTCTTCGTGCTGTTGCAGCTGCAGAGAAAGCTGTCCTGGCCTCCCAAGATATTGTGGGCTACGCTAATTTGACTGTTTTGGTTCCTCATGCTGTTGCCATTATTCTTCTCGAGCAGAAAACTTCACATCTTTCAACTGCTTGTTGGATCAGATACACCTCTGTGCTCCTTGATATGCCAAATGTCACTGTTAAACGTTGTACTGTTCTGAATCCTGCTACTTTGCTTCCGACTCCTGAGGATGGGGAGCCTCATGACGCTCATGAAGCTGTTTTGGAACAAGTTTGTACACCCCGACCTGATCTTTTAGAGACTCCTCTTCCAAACTCTGACATGATTCTTTTTGTAGATGGATCAGCTTTGCGTGATCCAGCCACAGGTACTAACTGTGTTTGGTTTGCAGTATGTTCTTCACATGACACTTTGTTGTCTGGTTCTCTTCCTAAACATTTCTCTGCTCAAACTACTGAGCTTATTGCACTTACTGAAGCTTGTAAGTTGGCAGCTGGTAAGTCTGTCACTATTTACACAGATTCCAGATATGCTTTTGGTGTTGTTCATGACTTTGGTGCGCTGTGGAAACACAGGCATTTCCTTAAATCAGATGGTAAAACTATTCTGAACTCCAAGCAGGTTTCTGATCTTCTTGATGCGATCCTTTTGCCTACAGCAATCTCGGTCTGTAAGTGTGCGGCTCACACTAACTCAGACGATCCTGTTGCTTGTGGCAATGCCAGAGCTGATGCTGCAGCTAAGCAAGCAGCTAATTTTTTTCCTGTTTTCGCTTCCCTCTCTTTGCAGGCAGAAGACTCCCTCACAGATCTCCATGCTTTGCAAACTTTTGCCTCTGCAGATGAAATTTGGTCCTCTGGACGCATTTGGTCCTCTGTGGGTGCAACTCATACGGATGGTGTTTGGATGGGACCTGATGGTAAACCCTGTCTACCTAAACATTTTTTTCCTCATTTTTCAAAATTGACACATGGGTTGGACCATGTGTCAAAAGGGGGGATGCTGAATGCACTCACTGCTCAGTGGTTCACAAAAGGGTTCAGTTCATATGCGCAAAAATACTGTCAGTCATGTATGGTTTGTGCCACACATAATGTAGGAAAGGCATTACACACATCGCAAGTTGCACACCCTCCACCAGAGAAACCTTTTGAACATTTGATGATGGATTTTGTTGAACTCACACCAGCTGAAGGAAAGAAATATGCACTAGTAATAGTGGACGTGTTTAGTAAATGTGTTGAAGTTTTCCCTGCAAAACATGCAAACAGTAATGCAGTGACTAAAGCACTGCTAAACAGAAATCATTCCTAGATGGGGCATTCCAGAGAAGATCAGCAGTGATAATGGCACACATTTTGTAAACACTGCATTGACTGAGGTTGGTAAATTCCTGGGAATAAGCTTGCGCACACATTGTGCTTATCATCCACAGAGTGGAGGTGCTGTGGAAAGAGAAAATGGTACATTAAAGTCCAAGTTAGCCAAATGTTGTGAAGAAACAGGTCTGCCATGGACAAAAGCATTACCTATTGTGCTTACCTACATGAGAATGAGAATCAGAGCTCAAGTGAATCTCAGCCCATTTGAAACTTTATTTGGCAGACCTCCTAACCTGGGATTGGGACCTGTAACCAGACCCCTCCCTTCCACAACTGTTTGTGATGATGCTATGTTGTCTTACTGTCGAAACCTTTCCACTGTTCTATCTCAAGTTTCACAGACAGTAAAAGCAGCCCTTCCAGCCACAGAAAACACACCACTCCAACCAGATGACAGGTGGTGAAGGAACTTCGCAGGAAACATTGGAAGTCCAAACGTTGGCAAGGCCCGTTCCAGGTGCTACTGGTCACTCACACAGCTGTTAAAGTTGCAGAGAGAGCAACCTGGATTCATGCCAGTCACTGTAAGAAGGTACCAGAACCAGTAGATGACTTCCACCCTGACATACATCAGCCTAACCAACACGCCCGGAAGGACAAAGATAAGAGTCAGCAGTAAAAGCTGTACTCCACCGGTGTGTTAAGTGCTAGTAACCTCTGACACCGAAGATTGAAACATCCTTACTGAGACCAGCGATGAAGATGATCATACACATGCTGTGAACCATGGAAGAAACTGTTTGTTGTTTGTATTTTCTTATTTGTAACCAGCATGTGCACATTGTATCTTGATTTCACAGGAAGCAATAATACAGGGCTGCTGTATTTCCCCACGACCCGAGAGACCACCAGACGCCCGAAGCCACACAGCCCCCCCCAGCACACACCCAACCGCCCAGAGCGACGGGACAGCAACCCACCACCACCACTATGTGATCAAGCTAATCAGAAGGGACCAGAGAGAATTAAATTCAGCCAATTGATGTTTTGAGGAAGCAGACATTGTTTCCATGCTAATATAATCTAAAAGAAAATTTCTAAACTGGTTAATACACAGATTGTTCTTCGCTTTCCAGTTCATGAGAATAGTTTTCTTTGCTATACATAACACTGTGAGGATCATGTGTGCTAAGCTAAATTCCACATTGATGTTGTCTAAGTCACCCAGTATGCACAGTGTGGGGCATGCAGGAATGCTACACTTTAGTCATGTTGATAGGTCCGCACAGACTTCAAGCCAGAACCTCTGGACAGGCGCACAAAACCACAAAGCGTGTGCATAATCATCAGGTGTGTTATCTGTGCAATGTGAGCAGATGTTTGAGTGTGTTAGACCTATCCTGAACATCCTTTGTCCTGTATAGTGTGTTCTATGAAGAATTTTGTATTGTATGAGCTGTAAATTAGGATTTCGAGTCATTCTGAAGGTGTTCAAACATATATGTGGCCAGAAGCTATGACTAGAACTGATGGATAAATACGCCTCCCATTTTGAGGACGGTAGAGACATTGTGTCATCTATCTTAGACAATAATTTATATATTTTTGATAGTAGTTTTGGGGTGCAGATGCTTAGAAATTCTACTACCCTAATCAGGAGTTGTAAGTCTGGTTGGTGGAGGATATATTTCTTTGTTATTATAGACTTAAGTTGTTGATATTCTAGGAATTTATTGCTGCCTATCTCATGTTGTGATATGAGCTCATCAAATGAAATAAAATGTCCATTTTGGATTATATGTTCCAGATGTTTGATTCCTTTGATCTTCCAGAGAGTAAAGTTTAGCATTTTTTTGTTTTGCAGGATGTCAGGATTGTTCCAGATGGGTGTAAGCTTACACGGGACAAGTGAAGACTTTGTTATTTTAAGAAATTCCCACCAGGCTGTCAGAGAGGTGCTGATGTTAATGCTCTTGAAACATTTGTGATTTTTTACGTTTTGACTAATAAGTGGCAGGTCAGAGATTTCCAGATTATCACACAATGCTTGTTCTATATTTATCCATGGTTCATCTATTGGGCTAGGTTTAAACCATTTTGATATATACTGTAACCTATTGGCTAAGGAATAGTGCTGAAAATTAGGTAAATCTAATCCACCACTGTCCTTGGTCTTCTGTAGGGTTTTTAAACTAATACGTGGTGGTTTGTTTTTCCACAGAAATTTGGAGATGCATGAACCTAGTGACTTAAACCAAGTAGCAGATGGTTTTATGGGGATCATTGAGAACAAATAGTTAACTTTTGGTAGTATCATCATTTTAATGGTTGTAACTCTCCCCATAAGTGATATAGGTAAGGACTTCAAACGAGAGAGATCGTCCTCTACTGTCTTTAATAATTGCACATAATTTAGCTTTGTTAGCTCTGAGAGCCTGGAGGAAATGTTTATGCCTAAATATCTAATATTTCCTGACTGTAAAGTGATCGCAGGTATATTCTGGTCCCTATAGTTAATGGGCAGAACTGTGGTCTTAGACCAATTGATAGAGTAGTCAGAAAGTGCTGAGAATTTATTTATGAGTGTGATCGTGTGAGTGAGAGACGTCTGTGAGTTCTGAAGGAAAAGTAATACATCATCAGCATAAAGACTTATTTTATGCTCAATATTTTGGGGTTGGATGCCTTTAATATTTCTATCTTGTCTGATAGCAGCTGCTAAAGGTTCGATGAAAATAGCAAAAAGTGAGGGCGAAAGTGGGCAACCCTGTCTTGTACCTCTCTGCAGACTGAAGCTTGGAGAAGTTTGATCATTTGTCCTGACACTTGCACTTGGGGAGTCAGTTATTTTCTTTTGAGGAGATAAGAGGCTTTAATAATAATATCTTGCAAGAGAGAACAACACAGTACAGAATACAGAGTTGCTCTGACCACTGAAGCAAAAACACACAGTTATATTGCCCACTCATCACGTCATCTGTTTTTGGGTATAGTTGATTGTTCTTCTAACTTTCCTCCCCAACCATTAGTTGAGGTTACCCAGACACACTCGTAAATACCAGCCTAACCCTGTCCCCCCTAAAGTGCAGCTATCTCATAATAACAAGCCCACCATTGTAAAGAGGAATTTAAGAAAACAGGGCAGGGTGGTACCTTGCAGCTCAGTCATTTGCAGGTTATACACAGTAACACTCAATACAATGCATATAAGAATTATTTTCCATTACATTCCTCCCTTTTGATTATAATAATACCATTATATTAATCAACCCAAAAGAAACAAGGAAAATAATAACTTTATCTGTAAAACATCAGCCTGCATTTGCACACAACGTGAGTTTAAAATGCAGGCATCATAGTGATAAAGGGTCCAATGATAAACAATCAAAACATGAACAA
Organism: Leuresthes tenuis; assembly: GCF_036924035.1. Lineage (NCBI taxonomy): Eukaryota > Metazoa > Chordata > Actinopteri > Atheriniformes > Atherinopsidae > Leuresthes > Leuresthes tenuis. Next base: position 27,782,139 of record NW_027325372.1, on the reverse strand, counting down.
TTAAATATGATTATCTTCATGCCTCTCTAAGTCAGCGTCACTAGAGGAAAAATTTTGAAAGCAAAAAAGTTATTTGAGTCATTTGAATCATTTGGTGAGATACATACAATGAGGCCTTTCACACAGGGAAAAATACAGCAGCCCTGTATTATTGCTTCCTGTGAAATCAAGATACAATGTGCACATGCTGGTTACAAATAAGAAAATACAAACAACAAACAGTTTCTTCCATGGTTCACAGCATGTGTATGATCATCTTCATCGCAGGTCTCAGTAAGGATGTTTCAATCTTCGGTGTCAGAGGTTACTAGCACTTAACACACCGGTGGAGTACAGCTTTTACTGCTGACTCTTATCTTTGTCCTTCCGGGCGTGTTGGTTAGGCTGATGTATGTCAGGGTGGAAGTCATCTACTGGTTCTGGTACCTTCTTACAGTGACTGGCATGAATCCACGTTGCTCTCTCTGCAACTTTAACAGCTGTGTGAGTGACCAGTAGCACCTGGAACGGGCCTTGCCAACGTTTGGACTTCCAATGTTTCCTGCGAAGTTCCTTCACCACCTGTCATCTGGTTGGAGTGGTGTGTTTTCTGTGGCTGGAAGGGCTGCTTTTACTGTCTGTGAAACTTGAGATAGAACAGTGGAAAGGTTTCGACAGTAAGACAACATTAGGGGTAAGCACAATAGGTAATGCTTTTGTCCTGTTTCTTCACAACATTTGGCTAACTTGGACTTTAATGTACCATTTTCTCTTTCCACAGCACCTCCACTCTGTGGATGATAAGCACAATGTGTGCGCAAGGTTATTCCCAGGATTTTACCAACCTCAGTCAATGCAGTGTTTACAAAATGTGTGCCATTATCACTGCTGATCTTCTCTGGAATGCCCCATCTAGGAATGATTTCTGTTTAGCAGTGCTTTAGTCACTGCATTACTGTTTGCATGTTTTGCAGGGAAAACTTCAACCCATTTACTAAACACGTCCACTATTACTAGTGCATATTTCTTTCCTTCAGCTGGTGTGAGTTCAACAAAATCCATCATCAAATGTTCAAAAGGTTTCTCTGGTGGAGGGTGTGCAACTTGCGATGTGTGTAATGCCTTTCCTACATTATGTGTGGCACAAACCATACATGACTGACAGTATTTTTGCGCATATGAACTGAACCCTTTTGTGAACCACTGAGCAGTGAGTGCATTCAGCATCCCCCCTTTTGACACATGGTTCAACCCATGTGTCAATTTTGAAAAATGAGGAAAAAAATGTTTAGGTAGACAGGGTTTACCATCAGGTCCCATCCAAACACCATCCGTATGAGTTGCACCCACAGAGGACCAAATGCGTCCAGAGGACCAAATTTCATCTGCAGAGGCAAAAGTTTGCAAAGCATGGAGATCTGTGAGGGAGTCTTCTGCCTGCAAAGAGAGGGAAGCGAAAACAGGAAAAAAATTAGCTGCTTGCTTAGCTGCAGCATCAGCTCTGGCATTGCCACATGCAACAGGATCGTCTGAGTTAGTGTGAGCCGCACACTTACAGACCGAGATTGCTGTAGGCAAAAGGATCGCATCAAGAAGATCAGAAACCTGCTTGGAGTTCAGAATAGTTTTACCATCTGATTTAAGGAAATGCCTGTGTTTCCACAGCGCACCAAAGTCATGAACAACACCAAAAGCATATCTGGAATCTGTGTAAATAGTGACAGACTTACCAGCTGCCAACTTACAAGCTTCAGTAAGTGCAATAAGCTCAGTAGTTTGAGCAGAGAAATGTTTAGGAAGAGAACCAGACAACAAAGTGTCATGTGAAGAAAATACTGCAAACCAAACACAGTTAGTACCTGTGGCTGGATCACGCAAAGCTGATCCATCTACAAAAAGAATCATGTCAGAGTTTGGAAGAGGAGTCTCTAAAAGATCAGGTCGTGGTGTACAAACTTGTTCCAAAACAGCTTCACAGTCATGAGGCTCCCCATCCTCAGGAGTCAGAAGCAAAGTAGCAGGATTCAGAACAGTACAACGTTTAACAGTGACATTTGGCATATCAAGGAGCACAGAGGTATATCTGAGCCAACAAGATGTTGAAAGATGGGAAGTTTTCTGCTCGAGAAGAATAATGGCAACAGCATGAGGAACCAAAACAGTCAAATTAGCGTAGCCCACAATATCTTGGGAGGCCAGGACAGCTTTCTCTGCAGCTGCAACAGCACGAAGACCACCAGGCAGGCCTGCAGCCACAGAGTCCAGTTTTGCTGAGAAATGAGCCACTGGCCTTTGCCTGCCCCATGTTCCTGCATAAGAACAGATGTCATACAACCATGCTTCTCATCAACTGCCTGTATGAAAGGTTTATGAGGATCTGGAATGCCAAGTGTTGGTGCTGTTTGAAGAGCCAGCTTAAGCTGACTAAAGGCTGATTCAGCCTCAGGAGTCCATGGAACACGATCAGCTGACTGGAGCTGCATGTCATAACTGCAGCTGCCTTTACCATGGATAAGAGCACCTAAGAGAGCTTCGAGAAAAGAGTAGTTAGGAATAAAGTTCCTGCAGTAAGATGTTATACCTAAGAATGACATAAGCTGTTTTTTAGTAACCGGTTTAGGAATGATCTGAACTGCAGCAACACGTTTAGGAGAAAGTGAGCGCCCATCCTTAGAAATCACATGACCCAAAAAGGTGACTTCGTCCTGTACAAACTGTAACTTAGAAAGGCTGGCTTTATGGCCATAAGAAGGAAGATGTTTCAACAGATTCACTGTCTTTTTCACACTGTTGTTTAGATGGACCACATAAAAGGATGTCATCCACATACTGCAAAAGAGCAGAGCCTGTGGTTGATTGAAGTTAATCCAGACTAGCTTTGAGGGCAGCATTGTAAATAGTGGGACTTTCACAGTACCCCTGGCATAACCGGGTAAAAGTCCAAGATCTCCCTTCAAACTAAAAAGCAAACCAAAATGGGCTATCAGGGTGCACTGGCGACAAGTCAACCACTGAGAAAAACTGTGCATCTGATGTAATTTGAGACAAAATAGTGTGTGGGTTGGGCACAGTAGGAGCATGTGGCTGAACTGCAGCATTCACCGCTTGGAGGTCCTGTACAAAACGCCATTCATCTGGCTGGCCAGCATCTTTAATCTTTTTAACAGGAAACAATGGAGTAAGCACAGGTGAATTTTCAAAAGGAACAATAACGCCTGTTTTCTGAAAAGATTGAAAAACAGGTTTAATCCCTTTAATTGCTTCAGGCTTAAAAGGGTATTGTTTTTTACATGGACAAAAGTCTGATTTAGGGGTGACAATTACTGGTTCACAGCCTTTTATCAACCCCACATCATATTTGCTCTTAGCCCAAAGATCATTGGGCACTTCAGCCAACATGGGTATCGAAGACAAATCTGTTTCAGATAAAAAACATGCTTCAAAATGTGATTCTGTGGTAGGAATTAAGTCCACAGTTCTTTGACAATGCATTGTACTCAAAAATGTTTTTTTGTATGCTGACAATCGTTCAGAAAACATCAAATTTGGATCATCAGGTGAAACGGTCCACTCCATTTCTTTCTGACATGTAGCAACAAACTCTCCCACACCTTGTCACTGCCAGTGTGTACGTTTGGCCAAGGAAATGTGAGGGCGAGTACCACAAACATTAAAAAAATCGAAGTGCTCTGGAGTGAGCGACACAGCCAATAAAGTAGGCGCACATATTTTTTCACTTCTTCTCATAGTCATTGTCAGGCCCCAAAGAAATGTGTGATGTGCAGTGCAAATCAGTAGGTTGCATGAAATCAGAAAGGGGTGAAACTAACACTTTTGCTTCTTCCACTAGTTGTTGTGAAAAAGGAGAGCTGGGAAGTTTCCACTCATAAGCATATGTAAGTGCCGATGAATCAAACTGCACTGCTGTGAAAACTTTGTCAGGCTGTAACATAACCTTAACACCCTCTGGTGTAGAAGTTAAAATAATGCCTAATTTACACATGAGATCACAGCCCATCAGGTTAATGGGACACAACTCTGATAACAAAAATGAGTGTTTGAAGGAGAGCTCATCGGGAGTGACAACACGCAATGGGCATTGTCATTTTCTCCTTCACAACCTGGCCTGAGGCAGACATACAGTAAACGTGGTTTCCACTTAACTTTGGAGGACAATCAAACTCCCCTGACGTCACTACTGATGAACATAAGTTCCCATATTCTGAGAGAAATATCTTTGTTCTAGGACGGAAATAGCATGCAAAACTTTACTACGTGAATCACAGTCAGCAAGCGTTTCTTCACTACACAGAGCAGGAAAAATGTGTGAGTGTGTTTGTGCTATCACCCATTAGTGGAGGCTCCGCTGCCGCGTGACGTCCAGAACCTGCCTCCCACCCTCAGTCAGCCTTTTGCCCAATTTCATCACTTTTCAGCTGTGGACAGTCCTTCTTCCAGTGTCCAGTCTGGCCACAGTAAAAACAAATATTCGGATCATAGCTCTGATCCCACACGTCCACGTCTTCGACTTCGGCCTCGTCCTCTGTTTACACCAACTGCGTAATACATGGTCATGGCTGCCAAATGCAGCTCCTTTTCACACTTGTCCCTTTTGGTTGTCTTACGCGTCTCAACTTGGTTATGAGCATGGCGAGCATATCGGCGAACGTCAGCCAAACGAGGACCCTCACACCATCCCACGTAAATGTTCTTTACTTCAGTGGCGACATCTGGCATGAGGCCTTTAATTATTGCATTGCATGCAATACTCTCCCATGGTCCTGATTCATTACCCAAATCCCTTGGTCTCTGATGACCGCTGTGCTTGCTGACTTCCTCAAGGATGCGGTGTACAAAATCATCAGTCCCTTCACCGGGTGTCTGTTTGCAGGTGTAAATGTGGGACATATTGATTTTGGTTGGAAATTGAGTGGTGATGGCTTGACACAGTATTTGGTTGGCTGCTTCATATTGAGCGTTATCATTATGTCCTCGTTCACTGTTGGTAGGTCGCAAATCCAGTTGTAGCATACTGGCCTCTATTTTCTAGAGGTCGGACGGTTTGAACTTTTTTGCCAATATGCGACGCAATTCAACCCCAGTCGGGCAGAATTGTGCGCAGAAATCTCGCAACTCGTCAGCAAAATGGGGTCCAGAAATCTCTGGATCTGGTAAGCATTGTTATGCTTCCATGATGTCAGTCTCAGTCCAGGGTCGATAAACCAGTAATGGTCCAGTGGGAACTGCAACTTTAACCATAGGCATGGTTTGAATCTGGTTTTGTTTTTTCTCATGTTTAGATCTCTGAAGTCCAGATTGTGGGTAAAGGATTTTTGTCACTTGCGTTAAAAGTTCTTGGGCAGGTACGCTGGAGAACCAAACGTCTTCCTTTTCCTCATCATCAGACCTATGTAGCTGATGTTGTGAGAATGATGGAATTTCTTCCCAAGGGAGGATGGAAGAAGTCCCTTCTTCCCGAGAGCCAGAGGCTTGTGGCAGGGCTGGCTGTTGTTGTTGCAGGCGTCGTGGAGGGCAGGAGTCCAGGTCTGGATCCGGCACAGCTAATACTAAATTATTATCATCATTCCGTCATGGCATTTGTTTAACATTTTCCTTTCTTTCTCTTAATACACTTTATTTTTTCCAAAATTCTATACCTTTCTTACTTCTTATTTAAACTTAATTTTCTTTTTTTTTGCTTCATCTCTTTCTCATATTTGCAAAACTTTTCTTCTAATTTTCTTATTTCTAACATACTAAAAGAACCTTCTGGTGGAAAACCTCTGGACCATATGTCTTTTTCATTTCATCATGCTTAGGTCCCCCGGTAGGGTCAAAAGTCTGAGACCTACTGTTTCCAATTCTCAGACTTGGAATGGGGAAATATATTCCTTCACTCAAAGGACGTCTCCAATGAGGACCTTAATCTCTACTCACACTTCTTCGGAGTACTTCACACTTCTTCGGACTGCTTCAAAAGTTTCACTTACCCATGAAATCTCTGTCTCACTAATGACACAACCGGGAAACCCTCTTTTATTCAAATAAAAACTAAAAAGCAGTCCTATCGTCTCAGACTATCATATTTCAAAAATGATCCCAGCGCTGGTATTCAAGAAAAGGACCTGCCAGTCCTCTCTCTCAGAAAAGGCCTTGGAGGTATGAGGCTGGAACAGCTACTTCAGTCCAGGCTGGCCATGCACTGCGATCCGGTCCAGAGACACCAGTCGAGGGATCCTGTTCGTGACGCCAAAATTGTGGTGGAAATTTAGTAACGCACAGAGTCAGTTATTTTCTTCTGAGGAGATAAGAGGCTTTAATAATAATATCTTGAAAGAGAGAACAACACAGTACAGAATACAGAGTTGCTCTGAAGCAAAAACACAGTTATATTGCCCGCTCATCACGTCATCTGTCTTTGGTTGATAGTTGATTGTTCTTCTAACTTTCCTCCCAAACCATCAGTTTAGGTTACCCAAAAGGAGTGTATTGCTCCATCACAAGTATGCTTCTTTCACATACAGGGTAATATGAAGAATTTTATGCCTGAAACCTATTTAGACATGCAAAAATATGAAGGACAAAGCAGTTTTAACTTAGTTTGAGTGAAGGAATTCATTTTATATCAAAATCCGGAATTGTGTAGAACTCGTGAAAAGAAGCTTATTCTTGGATTCCTGAAAAAATTTAGTGTTGTTGTTTCCTATCCTGAAAAGTACTACGTTCGTTTTTGTTTAAAGGTATTTAGACATGGATAAATATGAAGGACAAAGCAGTTTTAACTTGGTTTGAGTGAAGGAATTAATTTTATATCAAAATCCGATATTGTGTAGAACTCGTCAAACGACGCTTATTCTCGGATTCCTGAAAAGGTTTAGTGTTGTTCTTTCCTATCCTGCAAAGTACAACGTTCTTTTTTGTTTAAAGCTATTTGGACATGGATAAATATGAAGGACAAAGCAGTTTTAACTTAGTTTGAGTGAAGGAATTCATTTTATATCAAAATCCGAAATTGTGTAGAACTCGTGAAAATAAGCTTATTCTCGGATTCCTAAAGGTTTAGTGTTGTTGTTTCCTATCCTGCAAAGTACAACGTTCTTTTTTGTTTAAAGCTATTTAGACATGGATAAATATGAAGGAAAAGCAGTTTTAACTTGGTTTGAGTGAAGGAATTCATTTTATATCAAAATCCGGAATTGTGCATTATGGCAGCAGAATTGTAGTCTGAATACCTTTATGCCAAACAGATTTGCTTTGCCAAGGGAAGTTTTATAATTGTTTATTGTTTATGTTTACAATATATAAACTAGCAGAATAATTAATTCATCCTCCTGGTCCCTCCCACCCCGGAGAGGGCAGCCAGAGACTGGCTGCAATAGGCATCCCCGCTACCTGGGACCCAACACAGGGCAGGAGGGCCTGATGTCCACCAGGCTCGGGGCCTGCAGTCACCATATTCCGGGAGCTACTGTACCCCCAGAAGGAACCCATCCCGCCCCACCCCACTCAACCCAACCCCACCCCGGAGGACCTCTACAAAAACAAACAAACAACAACAAAAATCAAACAAACAAACAAACAAATCACCCGGTTACACCAGTCGCAGCAGCCCGGGCCTGAGACCCACCATCACCCAGGCCCCCCCAGGCCCCCCCCAACAGGGGAAAAGCACACCCCCATACAGACCCCCTCCTCCTCACCGCACGCCCCAACACCCTAAAAAAAATAACCACCTGCGGACACCTTGGAGTTCCCAGAGCAACAAGGCCGGCACCAGGACCTGCACCAACCCACGCATGCTGTGGCATGTCCAGGGCAACCCAGACCCCCCAGGCACAGGCAGGGCCCCGCCCCGGGCACAAGGCAGCGGCAAGCCACCAGGTCCAGGCCCAGCTCCACCACCCACGCCAGAGCGGCCCCGTCACCCGGTACAGAGCCAGCAGCCACCACCCCAAGGCCCCTAAGGGACCCCGCCCCACACCGCAAGACAGCCCCACCCGCAAGCCCCCAAAACTGCCCTCCAAGCCCGACACACAGTCCCCCCAGCAATGACCAACCGCCCAGAGCGACGGGACAGCAACCCACCACCAACACTATGTGATCAAGCTAAGACCAGAGAGAATTAAATTCAGCCAATTGATGTTTTTAGGAGGCAGACATTGTTTCCATGCTAATATAATCTAAAAGAAAATTTCTAAACTGGTTAATACACAGATTGTTCTTCGCTTTCTAGTTCATGAGAATAGTTTTCTTTGCTATACATAACACTGTGAGGATCATGTGTGCTAAGCTAAATTCCACGTTGATGTTGTCTAAGTCACCCAGTATGCACAGTGTGGGGCATGCAGGAATGCTACACTTTAGCCATGTTGATAGGTCCGCACAGACTTCAAGCCAGAACTTCTGGACAGGCGCACAAAACCACAAAGCGTGTGCATAATCATCAGGTGTGTTATCTGTGCAATGTGAGCAGATGTTTGAGTGTGTTAGACCCATCCTGAACATCCTTTGTCCTGTATAGTGTGTTCTATGAAGAATTTTGTATTGTATGAGCTGTAAATTAGGATTTCGAGTCATTGTGAAGGTGTTCAAACATATTTGTGGCCAGAAGCTATGACTAGAACTGATGGATAAATCTGCCTCCCATTTTGAGGACGGTAGAGACATTGTGTCATCTATCTTAGACAATAATTTATATATTTTTGATAGTAGTTTTGGGGTGCAGATGCTTAGAAATTCTGCTTCCCTAATCGGGAGTTGTAAGTCTGGTTGGTGGAGGATATATTTCTTTGTTATTATAGACTTAAGTTGTTGATATTCTAGGAATTTATTGCTGCCTATCTCATGTTGTGATATGAGCTCATCAAATGAAATAAAATGTCCATTTTGGATTATATGTTCCAGATGTTTGATTCCTTTGATCTTCCACAGAGTAAAGTTTAGCATTTTTTTGTTTTGCAGGATGTCAGGATTGTTCCAGATGGGTGTAAGCTTACACGGGACAAGTGAAGACTTTGTTATTTTAAGAAATTCCCACCAGGCTGTCAGAGAGGTGCTGATGTTAATGCTTTTGAAACATTTGTGATTTTTCACGTTTTGACTAATAAGTGGCAGGTCAGAGATTTCCAGATTATCACACAATGCTTGTTCTATACTTATCCATGTTCATGTATTGGGCTAGGTTTAAACCATTTTGATATATACTGTAACCTATTGGCTAAGGAATAGTGCTGAAAATTAGGTAAATCTAATCCACCCTGTCCTTGGTCTTCTGTAGGGTTTTTAAACTAATACGTGGTGGTTTGTTTTTCCACAGAAATTTAGAGATGCATGAATCTAGTGACTTAAACCAAGTAGCAGGTGGTTTTATGGGGATCATTGAGAACAGATAGTTAACTTTTGGTAGTATCATCATTTTAATGGTTGTAACTCTCCCCATAAGTGATATAGGTAAGGACTTCCAACGAGAGAGATCGTCCTTTACTGTCTTTAATAATTGCACATTGAGGCGGCCTGTTGCCACTGCGGGTTCTTTCAGAGAGACTCAGAGACAGAGGACGGTTCAACGTATAGTTTATTTAACCCTTTTTCATGAATGTGGAGTCGTTCGCAGGCCTTCCCTCCCGGTTCGTGCTGCCGACTCCACTTCAATCCTCCTTACAGCTCTGAGTTTTTTAAAGAGGAGAGTGATTAGACAAGTGACTGCCGGTGTACTAATCACTCACCTAGTCCTGCTCCCCAGAGCTCTCTCCACAGCTCTCTCCTGCAGCTGATGCACCACGCCCCCTCCACATACCTCCACCGCCTGACCTTGGCCGGGGAGCGGTCCGGCCTAACCTACTCCGGTCTCCCTCTCGGATAGTTTCTGGCTGATGTAAAGCACTGGGCGGTCAACGCCCCGCACCTGCTGGGACAGAACAGCCCCTGACCCCCTTCCCGATGCATCAGTCTGCAGGACAAATGGGAGAGAGGAGTTAGGTGTGTGGAGAAGAGGCTCCCCACAGAGGGTCTGCTTTACCCTCTCAAGTGACACCTGGCACTGCTTCGTCCACCGGACCGGATCAGAGGCACCTTTTCGCGAAGTTGGGAATAAATCGCCGGTAATATCCGGCCAGCCCCAAAAACCGCCTCACCTCTTTCTTGATCTTAGGTTTTGGGCAGGCTGCAATCGCTGCTGTCTTGTCTACCTGTGGACGCACCTGTCCGCCGCCCAAGTGGTACCCCAGATACCGTACCTCCCTCCATCCAACTGCACACTTCTTTGGGTTGGCCGTGAGCCCCGCCTGCCGCAGTGACTCCAGCACTGCCGCCATCTGCTGAACATGCTCCGCCCAGCTGTTGCTATGGATGATGACGTCATCCAGGTAAGCGGCAGCATACGCAGGAACTTACATCATGAAAAGCGAGATCAGAGGTGTTTGGCTGAGAGAAGGCCACAGTTTGCGATGCAATAATTAAAGGCCTCATGCCAGATGTCGCCACTGAAGTAAAGAACATTTACGTGGGATGGTGTGAGGGTCCTCGTTTGGCTGACGTTCGCCGATATGCTCGCCATGCTCATAACCAAGTTGAGACGCGTAAGACAACCAAAAGGGACAAGTGTGAAAAGGAGCTGCATTTGGCAGCCATGACCATGTATTCCGCAGTGTGTGTAAACAGAGGACGAGGCCGAAGTCGAAGACGTGGACGTGTGGGAGAGGAGGTCGAAATGGGCCACGCCAGAGCTATGATCCGAATATTTGTTTTTACTGTGGCCAGACTGGACAGCTGAAAAGTGATGAAATTGGGCAAAAGGTTGACTGAGGGTGGGAGGCAGGTTCTGGACGTCACGCGGCAGCGGAGCCTCCACTAATGGGTGATAGCACAAACACACTCACACATTTTTCCTGCTCTGTGTAGTGAAGAAACGCTTGCCGACTGTGATTCACGTAGTAAAGTTTTGCATGCTATTTCCGTCCTAGAGCAAAGATATTTCTCTCAGAATATAGGAACTTATGTTCATCAGTAGTGACGTCAGGGGAGTTTGATTGTCCTCCAAAGTTAAGTGGAAACCACGTTTACTGTATGTCTGCATCAGCCCAGGTTGTGAAGGAGAAAATGACAATGCCCATTGCGTGTTGTCACTCCCGATGAGCTCTCCTTCAAACACTCATTTTTGTTATCAGAGTTGTGTCCCATTAACCTGATGGGCTGTGATCTCATGTGTAAATTAGGCATTATTTTAACTTCTACACCAGAGGGTGTTAAGGTTATGTTACAGCCTGACAAAGTTTTCACAGCAGTGCAGTTTGATTCATCGGCACTTACATATGCTTATGAGTGGAAACTTCCCAGCTCTCCTTTTTCACAACAACTAGTGGAAGAAGCAAAAGCGTTAGTTTCACCCCTTTCTGATTTCATGCAACCTACTGATTTGCACTGCACATCACACATTTCTTTGGGGCTATGAGAAGAAGTGAAAAAATATGTGCGCCTACTTTATTGGCTGTGTCGCTCACTCCAGAGCACTTCGATTTTTTAATGTTTGTGGTACTCGCCATCACATTTCCTTGGCCAAACGTACACACTGGCAGTGACAAGGTGTGGGAGAGTTTGTTGCTACATGTCAGAAAGAAATGGAGTGGACCGTTTCACCTGCTGATCCAAATTTGATGTTTTCTGAACGATTGTCAGCATACAAAAAAACATTTTTGAGTACAATGCATTGTCAAAGAACTGTGGACTTAATTCCTACCACAGAATCACATTTTGAAGCATGTTTTTTATCTGAAACAGATTTGTCTTCGATACCCATGTTGGCTGAAGTGCCCAATGATCTTTGGGCTAAGAGCAAATATGATGTGGGGTTGATAAAAGGCTGTGAACCAGTAATTGTCACCCCTAAATCAGACATTTGTCCATGTAAAAAACAATACCCTTTTAAGCCTGAAGCAATTAAAGGGAAACCTGTTTTTCAATCTTTTCAGAAAACAGGCGTTATTGTTCCTTTTGAAAATTCACCTGTGCTTACTCCATTGTTTCCTGTTAAAAAGATTAAAGATGCTGGCCAGCCAGATGAATGGCGTTTTGTACAGGACCTCCAAGCGGTGAATGCTGCAGTTCAGCCACATGCTCCTACTGTGCCCAACCCACACACTATTTTGTCTCAAATTACATCAGATGCACAGTTTTTCTCAGTGGTTGACTTGTTGCCAGTGCACCCTGATAGCCCATTTTGGTTTGCTTTTTAGTTTGAAGGGAGATCTTGGACTTTTACCCGGTTATGCCAGGGGTACTGTGAAAGTCCCACTATTTACAATGCTGCCCTCAAAGCTAGTCTGGATTAACTTCCATCAACCACAGGCTCTGCTCTTTTGCAGTATGTGGATGACATCCTTTTATGTAGTCCATCTAAACAACAGTGTGAAAAAGACAGTGAATCTGTTGAAACATCTTCCTTCTTATGGCCATAAAGCCAGCCTTTCTAAGTTACAGTTTGTACAGGACGTATGTGTACAATGTGCACATGCTGGTTACAAATAAGAAAATATAAACAACAAACAGTTTCTGCCATGGTTCACAGCATGTGTATGATCACCTTCATCGCAGGTCTCAGCAAGGATGTTTCAATCTTCGGTGTCAGAGGTTACTAGCACTTAACACACCGGTGGAGTACAGCTTTTACTGCTGACTCTTATCTTTGTCCTTCCGGGCGTGTTGGTTAGGCTGATGTATGTCAGGGTGGAAGCCATCTACTGGTTCTGGTACCTTCTTACAGTGACTGGCATGAATCCAGGTTGCTCTCTCTGCAACTTTAACAGCTGTATGAGTGACCAGTAGCACCTGGAACGGGCCTTGCCAACGTTTGGACTTCCAATGTTTCCTGCGAAGTTCCTTCACCACCTGTCATCTGGTTGGAGTGGTGTGTTTTCTGTGGCTGGAAGGGCTGCTTTTACTGTCTGTGAAACTTGAGATAGAACAGTGGAAAGGTTTCGACAGTAAGACAACATAGCATCATCACAAACAGTTGTGGAAGGGAGGGGTCTGGTTACAGGTCCCAATCCCAGGTTAGGAGGTCTGCCAAATAAAATTTCAAATGGGCTGAGATTCACTTGAGCTCTGATTCTCATTCTCATGTAGGTAAGCACAATAGGTAATACTTTTGTCCATGGCAGACCTGTTTCTTCACAACATTTGGCTAACTTGGACTTTAATGTACCATTTTCTCTTTCCACAGCACCTCCACTCTGTGGATGATAAGCACAATGTGTGCGCAAGGTTATTCCCAGGAATTTACCAACCTCAGTCAATGCAGTGTTTACAAAATGTGTGCCATTATCACTGCTGATCTTCTCTGGAATGCCCCATCTAGGAATGATTTCTGTTTAGCAGTGCTTTAGTCACTGCATTACTGTTTGCATGTTTTGCAGGGAAAACTTCAACCCATTTACTAAACACGTCCACTATTACTAGTGCATATTTCTTTCTTTCAGCTGGTGTGAGTTCAACAAAATCCATCATCAAATGTTCAAAAGGTTTCTCTGGTGGAGGGTGTGCAACTTGCGATGTGTGTAATGCCTTTCCTACATTATGTGTGGCACAAACCATACATGACTGACAGTATTTTTGCGCATATGAACTGAACCCTTTTGTGAACCACTGAGCAGTGAGTGCATTCAGCATCCCCCCTTTTGACACATGGTCCAACCCATGTGTCAATTTTGAAAAATGAGGAAAAAAATGTTTAGGTAGACAGGGTTTACCATCAGGTCCCATCCAAACACCATCCATATGAGTTGCACCCACAGAGGACCAAATGCGTCCAGAGGACCAAATTTCATCTGCAGAGGCAAAAGTTTGCAAAGCATGGAGATCTGTGAGGGAGTCTTCTGCCTGCAAAGAGAGGGAAGCGAAAACAGGAAAAGATTTAGCTGCTTGCTTAGCTGCAGCATCAGCTCTGGCATTGCCACAAGCAACAGGATCGTCTGAGTTAGTGTGAGCCGCACACTTACAGACCGAGATTGCTGTAGGCAAAAGGATCACATCAAGAAGATCAGAAACCTGCTTGGAGTTCAGAATAGTTTTACCATCTGATTTAAGGAAATGCCTGTGTTTCCACAGCGCACCAAAGTCATGAACAACACCAAAAGCATATCTGGAATCTGTGTAAATAGTGACAGACTTACCAGCTGCCAACTTACAAGCTTCAGTAAGTGCAATAAGCTCAGTAGTTTGAGCAGAGAAATGTTTAGGAAGAGAACCAGACAACAAAGTGTCATGTGAAGAACATACTGCAAACCAAACACAGTTAGTACCTGTGGCTGGATCACGCAAAGCTGATCCATCTACAAAAAGAATCATGTCAGAGTTTGGAAGAGGAGTCTCTAAAAGATCAGGTCGGGGTGTACAAACTTGTTCCAAAACAGCTTCACAGTCATGAGGCTCCCCATCCTCAGGAGTCGGAAGCAAAGTAGCAGGATTCAGAACAGTACAACGTTTAACAGTGACATTTGGCATATCACAGAGGTGTATCTGAGCCAACGAGCAGTTGAAAGATGTGAAGTTTTCTGCTCGAGAAGAATAATGGCAACAGCATGAGGAACCAAAAAAGTCAAATTAGCGTAGCCCACAATATCTTGGGAGGCCAGGACAGCTTTCTCTGCAGCTGCAACAACACGAAGACAACCAGGCAGGCCTGCAGCCACAGAGTCCAGTTTTGCTGAGAAATGAGCCACTGGCCTTTGCCTGCCCCATGTTCCTGCATAAGAACAGATGTCATGCTTCTCATCAACTGCCTGTATGAAAGGTTTATGAGGATCTGGAATGCCAAGTGTTGGTGCTGTTTGAAGAGCCAGCTTAAGCTGACTAAAGGCTGATTCAGCCTCAGGAGTCCATGGAACACGGTCAGCTGACTGGAGGCCTTTACCATGGATAAGAGCACCTAAGAGAGCTTCGAGAAAAGAGTAGTTAGGAATAAAGTTCCTGCAGTAAGATGTTATACCTAAGAATGACATAAGCTGTTTTTTAGTAACCGGTTTAGGAATGATCTGAACTGCAGCAACACGTTTAGGAGAAAGTGAGCGCCCATCCTTAGAAATCACATGACCCAAAAAGGTGACTTCGTCCTGTACAAACTGTAAATTAGAAAGGCTGGCTTTAAGGCTATAAGAATGAAGATGTTTCAACAGATTCACTGTCTTTTTCACACTGTTGTTTAGATGGACTACATAAAAGGATGTCATCCACATACTGCAAAAGAGCAGAGCCTGTGGTTGATTGAAGTTAATCCAGACTAGCTTTGAGGGCAGCATTGTAAATAGTGGGACTTTCACAGTACCCCTGGCATAACCGGGTAAAAGTCCAAGATCTCCCTTCAAACTAAAAAGCAAACCAAAATGGGCTATCAGGGTGCACTGGCGACAAGTCAACCACTGAGAAAAACTGTGCATCTGATGTAATTTGAGACAAAATAGTGTGTGGGTTGGGCACAGTAGGAGCATGTGGCTGAACTTTAGCATTCACCGCTTGGAGGTCCTGTACAAAACGCCATTCATCTGGCTGGCCAGCATCTTTAATCTTTTTAACAGGAATCAATGGAGTAAGCACAGGTGAATTTTCAAAAGGAACAATAACGCCTGTTTTCTGAAAAGATTGAAAAACAGGTTTAATCCCTTTAATTGCTTCAGGCTTAAAAGGGTATTGTTTTTTACATGGACAAAAGTCTGATTTAGGGGTGACAATTACTGGTTCACAGCCTTTTATCAACCCCACATCATATTTGCTCTTAGCCCAAAGATCATTGGGCACTTCAGCCAACATGGGTATCGAAGACAAATCTGTTTCAGATAAAAAACATGCTTCAAAATGTGATTCTGTGGTAGGAATTAAGTCCACAGTTCTTTGACAATGCATTGTACTCAAAAATGTTTTTTTGTATGCTGACAATCGTTCAGAAAACATCAAATTTGGATCAGCAGGTGAAACGGTCCACTCCATTTCTTTCTGACATGTAGCAACAAACTCTCCCACACCTTGTCACTGCCTGTGTGTACGTTTGGCCAAGGAAATGTGAGGGCGAGTACCACAAACATTAAAAAAATCGAAGTGCTCTGGAGTGAGCGACACAGCCAATAAAGTAGGCGCACATATTTTTTCACTTCTTCTCATAGTCATTGTCAGGCCCCAAAGAAATGTGTGATGTGCAGTGCAAATCAGTAGGTTGCATGAAATCAGAAAGGGGTGAAACTAACGCTTTTGCTTCTTCCACTAGTTGTTGTGAAAAAGGAGAGCTGGGAAGTTTCCACTCATAAGCATATGTAAGTGCCGATGAATCAAACTGCACTGCTGTGAAAACTTTGTCAGGCTGTAACATAACCTTAACACCCTCTGGTGTAGAAGTTAAAATAATGCCTAATTTACACATGAGATCACAGCCCATCAGGTTAATGGGACACAACTCTGATAACAAAAATGAGTGTTTGAAGGAGAGCTCATCAGGAGTGACAACACGCAATGGGCATTGTCATTTTCTCCTTCACAACCTGGCCTGATGCAGACATACAGTAAATGTGGTTTCCACTTAACTTTGGAGGACAATCAAACTCCCCTGACGTCACTACTGATGAACATAAGTTCCTATATTCTGAGAGAAATATCTTTGCTCTAGGACGGAAATAGCATGCAAAACTTTACTACGTGAATCACAGTCGGCAAGCGTTTCTTCACTACACAGAGCAGGAAAAATGTGTGAGTGTGTTTGTGCTATCACCCATTAGTGGAGGCTCCGCTGCCGCGTGACGTCCAGAACCTGCCTCCCACCCTCAGTCAGTCTTTTGCCCAATTTCATCACTTTTCAGCTGTGGACAGTCCTTCTTCCAGTGTCCAGTCTGGACACAGTAAAAACAAATATTCGGATCATAGCTCTGGCGTGGCCCATTTCGACCTCCTCTCCCACACGTCCACGTCTTCGACTTCGGCCTCGTCCTCTGTTTACACCAACTGCGTAATACATGGTCATGGCTGCCAAATGCAGCTCCTTTTCACACTTGTCCCTTTTGGTTGTCTTACGCGTCTCAACTTGGTTCTGAGCATGGCGAGCATATCGGCGAACGTCAGCCAAACGAGGACCCTCACACCATCCCACGTAAATGTTCTTTACTTCAGTGGCAACATCTGGCATGAGGCCTTTAATTATTGCATCGCAAACTGTGGCCTTCTCTCAGCCAAACACCTCTGATCTCGCTTTTCATGATGTAAGGTTGGGCATTCAGACCTTGCTTCACCTGCTTTTCACCAAATATAGTCGGACATTCACACCTTCTTGCAGCCGAACACTTCCACTCCACCTTTTAGTGTTCTATCACACCTTTTTTTTCACCGCATTTTATAGATTATGGTTGGAAATTCTCAACCACTCTCATCCGAAGACCTCTCCTCCCGCTTTTGTTAATATATTTGAACTTTAGTCGGACATTCACACCTTCTTGCAGCCGAACCACCTCCGCTCCCTGTTTTGATCATGTATGGTCTGGCAATACTACCTTTTCTTACCCATTTTTCAGGAATTATGGGTGGACATTCAAACCTTCCTGCAGCTGAACACCTCCTCTCCCGCTTATGATCATGTGCGGTTTGATATTCGAAAATTTTCTTTCATGTTTTCTAGCAATTATTGATGGACATTCAGACCTTCTTGCAGCTGAACACCTCCGCTCCCGCTTTTGTTAATATATTTGAACTTTAGTCGGACATTCACACCTTCTTGCAGCCGAACCACCTCCGCTCCCTGTTTTGATCATGTATGGTCTGGCAATACTACCTTTTCTTACCCATTTTTCAGGAATTATGGGTGGACATTCAAACCTTCCTGCAGCTGAACACCTCCTCTCCCGCTTATGATCATGTGCGGTTTGATATTCGAAAATTTTCTTTCATGTTTTCTAGCAATTATTGATGGACATTCAGACCTTCTTGCAGCTGAACACCTCCGCTCCCGCTTTTGTTAATATATTTGAACTTTAGTCTGACATTCACACCTACTTGCAGCCGAACACCACCTCTCTAGCTTTTGATGAGGTATGGTCCGGCATTCTTACTGTTTCTAACACATTTTTCAGCAATTATGGTAGGACATTCACACCTTCTTGCAGCTGAACACCTCCTCTCCCACTTATGATCATGTGCGGATTGATTTTCGAAAATTTTCTTTCATGTTTTCTAGCAATTAATAATGGACATTTAGACCTTCTTGCAGCTGAACACCTCCGCTCCCGCTTTTGATCATACATTGTCAGGCATTCGCACCTTGTCTTACCCGCTTTTTACAAACTTTAGTCGAACATTCACACCTTTTTGCAGCCGAACACAGTTTTTTGCAGCCGAATTTGGGCATTCGAACCTTTTCATACCCACTTTTTACCAACTATGGTCGGACATTCACACCGTCTTACAACGGAACACCTCCACTCCCTCTTTTGATGGTGTATGTTCGGGCATTCGAACCTTTTCTTACCCGCTTTTTACAAACTATGCTCGGACATTCAAACCTTCTTGTAGCCGAACACATCCACTCGTGCTTTTGATGATGTATGGTATGGCATTCGAACCTACTTGTTGCCCGCTTTTCATTAATTATGGGTGAACATTCACACCTTGTCGCAGCCAAACACCTCCGCTCCCTGGTTTGATCATGTATGGTTGGACATTCGCACCTTTTCTCACCCGCTTTTTGCAAACTATGGTCGGCCATTCACAGCTTCCTCTCCACCATACTTGTATGGTGGGATATTCACACCCACTTGCATTCGAAGACCTCCGCCCCCACTTTTGTTGATATTTAGTCGGTCATTCGCACCTTACCCGCTTTTGGCAAACTATGGCCTTCTTGCAGCCAAAAACCTCTGATCTCGCTTTTGATGATGTAAGGTTGGGCATTCAGACCTTGCTTCACCTGCTTTTCACCAAATATAGTCGGACATTCACACCTTCTTGCAGCCGAACACTTCCGCTCCACCTTTTAGTTTTCTATGGGGCATTCACACCTTTATTTTCACCGCATTTTATAAAAACACCACAGGAACACCGTATTGAGGCTTTGTTCTGACCGCTCATTCGGTGTCGCGTTTCTTTCAAGCATTTCTCCTGGTTAGCCCGCACTCGGCTCGCTCCCAGAGCCGTGTTAAAGTCTGCTTCGCATTCACTCTCTTTTCTCAGCAGACTAAAAGAAACTTCCATCCTGCACCGCTGTTTGCTTTTTCACAACAGCAGAGGAGAGCGCACCGTTCCCAGCGGCACTGCAATACCGGGTCGATGCTTGGAGTGAACGGAGCAAGCTCCTTTTTCAACTCCTATTGATAAAAATCCATTTAATATGTAGTCCTTGCATAGACATATCACATATTAAACTGATAAGTACAGATGGATTATGTGCAATTATTAAAGAGAGTAGAGGACGATCTCTCTCGTTGGAAGTCCTTACCTATATCACTTATGGGGAGAGTTACAACCATTAAAATGATGATACTACCAAAAGTTAACTATTTGTTCTCAATGATCCCCATAAAACCATCTGCTACTTGGTTTAAGTCACTAGATTCATGCATCTCCAAATTTCTGTGGAAAAACAAACCACCACGTATTAGTTTACAAACCCTACAGAAGACCAAGGACAGTGGTGGATTAGATTTACCTCATTTTCAGCACTATTCCTTAGCCAATAGGTTACAATATAAATCAAAATGGTTTAAACCTTGTTGTTGTCACAGTTCCCAGAGATGTTGTAATCGTTGAGGATTCTATATTCACCCCCTCATTAGAGGCACGTGTTGCAGATTGATGACACTGAATCTTCTTCTCTGTTCATTGCTGGCATCATTCCCAGAATCGTAAGTGTTCGTGGCATTGTTAGCCTCTTCTTCTGGATCTTGATATCGAGCATCCTTTTGTATTTCTGGTTTGTAAGTCCTCTCTCTTCGTTCACCGGAGTCTTCGTCTCTTTGTCCTTGAGTTTGGTGATTTTTTCTTTTTTTGATGCCTTGACACAGTGTGACAGGTGATACCACGTGGGAGATCCTTTAACTTGGACTGCTGTCCCTGTGCTGCGAAATGGCTGTGCTGCTCAAATGGTCTCTCCTTCATCATATACACAGTTATTTATACATCACCTTCCACCATGAAGCGTTGTCCCTTTTTGTTTCTCTCTTTGTTCTTAAAATGCTGTTATGCATGTCTAAACCAATCCATTAAACTAGATCATTTTGGCAGTAAAGCGATCTACAATGTGCTTGGTCGCAAAGCTGCTCATCTGTGGTAAACAGCTCTTCAGAAAGGCATTCTTCAATTGATTTCACTAATTTTATGTAATAATTTTGTGATTTCCTACAAAACTACACTTCTTCTCCCATCTGTCTGAGTATTTAATATTGTCTGGGTCCCGTTAAAACATATATTTTTCCCATCTAATTCCTTGTTTGCTTTAAAACAAGTATTCCCCATTTTCTATCCCTTCAGTAGCCAACCAGTTTGTATGGAGTACACTGGAGCAACTTGACTGATCAGTAAAACACTGCTTTTGTTGTCACCGCAAGGCTTCCCCCGTCGGTTGTTTCACTGAGACACTACTGAGTAACTACAACTCAACACAGTTTATACACATAACATTCATATACATACTAACAAACAAACAAACAATAATTTATCGCAATTTTCTCATCTCTGTTTGAACGTACACCCAGGTAAATATTCCTGTAGTCTTCTCATACCGACTATGGACCCATTCATTGTTTAACTTCACTGTTTTGCAAATCCTAATTGAATATTACACATTGACATTGAACTTTACTGGATAAGCAGGTCTTCATTGCATTCAGCAGCCTATATGTGAGCATTTATGTGTAAGCTGTTCTTCTTTGCATTTATCAGCAGCAAGCAATTCTTCACTGCACATGCATATGTAAATAGTAAAACAATTCCAATGTGTTAGCGAAACCTTCTATATCACAGTGGTTTCTAAGGTCTATTTTAAGTTCTTTGCCATCAGTGAGATGACATTGTTTACAAAGTGTGTCAAATTATCACTGAAGATCTTTTCAGGAATTTCAAATCTAGAAATGAGTTATTTTACGCGTGATTTTGCTACTGAGAGTGCATCTGCTTGTGCACATGGAAATATTTCAGACCATTTGGTAAAAACCTCTGTTGTCACTGAGCAGAATCGTTTCCCTTAACATTAATTTAGTTCAATGAAATCTACAAAATAATGAAATAATGAAATCCAAACAAATATGTTGAAAAAGATACACTGGCTTAGGGAATTATCTTCGTTTTGGTCTTAGATTGCCCTGTGGAATGTATTTTGCACATATTTGACCTGCTAGACAAAACTTTATTCATTTATTTATTCTAAAAAATATTTTTTTAATAATTAGTAAAACCATATGCTGTAAAAACCTGGTTCATTATTGCTTCCATCCCTCCTGTTGAGACATGACATGGTCCGTGGCTCAATACTGCAGCATATTTAAACAAATTCTTTGGCAGTATGGTTTTCCTTCCGGTCATTCATACGAGTCTATTGTAGATGGCAATTGAATAACATCTAATAATGCTAAAATATTTGTAGTTTATACATTTAGCTGTGGATGTCAACATACCTGTTTTTCCAATGCTGTGTTAACACATGTACAGTTGAGAAGGCATACTGACTGTCAGTGTAAACGTTAACAACCTTTTTGTTATTTAATTTACAAGCTTCAGTTAAAGCTACCAATTCGACTGCTTGAACAGAGTAATTTTTTGGTAGTGGTTGTTTTAAGAAAACTTCAGTTTCTGTTACTACTGCAAATCCTGTAGCATTTGTGCCATCAGGGTTTTTTTCCTTGATCTGTTGAATAAATATAGTTATTTCTGCATTTTCATAACGTATATCAGTTAAGTCTGGCCTGGGTAAAACACTGATGGTTATTTCTGACATGCAATCATGAGGCTTTCCATCTGTGGGGTAGGTAGCAGTGTGGATGGATTAAGTGTAGCACATCTCTCGACAACAAGGTGTGGCTGTGAAAGAAGAACTGTTATGTAGGAGAGATGTCTGGTAAAGATATTTTGTTAAGTAACCATATCACAGCCACTGCATGAGGTACCTTAAGTGTTAATGGGTGAAATAACACCATTATTGTTGATGCCTGCACTGCCAATGGCTTCTGGCCATTGATTCAAAAGTACGATCTCGTCCCTTTTTCCCCCTTTCAGTGGACACTGGCCCCTAATTACCGCAATTCAGCAGGGGGTCTTTCATTAGGAGTACTGGACTCCCCCGTGCACGGTTTCAGCTCCGACCCTGGACAGCGGAAAAAACGTTGAGATCTGGTTTGAGGACCCAATTGTTGAGAAAAGTCTCTCAATGAGACTCAGAGTTGCTGGAGTCAGTTAATGCAAATGTTTAATCTTGCAGCAAGTTCAAGAATGTGTGTGTGTATGGGTGTATGTGTGCGAACGTGTGTGAGTTTGTGTGTGTGAGAGTTTAAAGAACCTGTTATCCACAGGCAGGTCTTAACTAGTATGGCACGGGTCCAGCCTGTCTCATCTTTTTTGGAAGGTCCAGCGCTCAGCCGTAACCCTTCTGTCTGTTTGGACTCTCACATACATTCGGTTAATCATAGAAAAACGAGAACAAAACTTTTTAGCCCCTTAAATTCATAAAACAGACATGGTGCAGTTATTTCCATTCTAGAAAATAAGAGTAATCACCACCATTCCTATAAATTCTGGATATTCTAACAATCTGAATCTTTTTTAAATGTTCGATGAAGCCCTTTTCTGTTCTGTTTAGAGACTCAGCTGATCATAAACCAAGTTTTGCTCTTGAACCAAGCTTCTAAACTCTTCATCTTTTTCATTTCTCAGTTAGTATTCACTTTAAAACTGATTAAAAGAAAAATTAAATGAATGCCTATCAACAAATGTGGGATCTAAACTCTAGTGCTTCCTCTAAAATAATTTCCTTTCTCAATTCAGAAATGTGTGTGTGTAAGTCACAACACCCGTGACACCAAAACGGCTTTCTTTTCTCTCTTTTCTCTACACTCTGCACTGTGAGCACACACACCAAATCAGAAAGGCTTTTTTCTCTCTTTTCTACATTATGGACTGTGGGGACACAAAACCGCTCTCTCTTTTTTTTTTTTTGATTGTGTGCCAGGGCGTTGTCTCACGTATTAGATTATGCTTAAGATACAAATGGGTTTATCAGTCACATCAGAATCCATACATACTGATCCTCCCGTAATAAAATGGTTGGATCTTATCAAACACACTTTGTTTCTTGTGACAAGTCAGCGAAACAGCGTATACACGTCAAGACACTGAATCAAGTTTGCCACAAGAACTCATAAGTTTGGCAGTATTGCTCTGCCGTCAGCAATCATACACCCATTTTATTTTCATGAGACATGTGCAGGCACCTGTTCATCTACTGTTCTATCACTATGAATTAGTTTATCTATTATCAATAAGGATACTTCTACAACTACTATCAAAGTTTGTCCGGACTTCTTATGTTGTCAGTTGCTATATATGAATAAGTGGGTTGCTACTGAAAAGCATTAAGCATGTCACACAGCCCAAACATATAACATTTCAGGACACACCACACAGTTAACAACCACAGTGAAGCGTGTCAAAGCCCAAACATGTAACATTCAACAGGACACTTACACAACACATTCAAATCAAACAGTCAGACAACATACAAGAACCTATACCCCAGCCGGCATTGCTCCCTGCCTATTTTCCTACAACTCACTATGTGTGCGCACACCTTTATTCACAAACTCTTCAACTTATACTCTTTTACCGAAGCTGCTACAGCTCGATTGGCCGAATACCCTTAGATCCTATTTTGGTGAATTTGACATCTGCCTTGCATGTAACAGATTAGCGGTTTAGCAGTTTTAATTTAGTTTGAGTGAAGGAATTCATTTTATAGCAAAATCCGAAATCTTGAAGAACTCATGGAAGTAAGCTTATTCTCGGATTCCTGAATCTTTAGATTTGCTCTTTCTTTTACTGCAAAGTACAATGTTGAGCAGCACTAATGAGTTGTTTCTATTTTTGGCAGGCTTTACCTTTGCGGATGAAGCCCTTTCTGTCTGTGCAAAAGAAATCTTGTTACTGTGCAGAGTGACTTCTCTGAGTAGAGTCGCCTTACTTGTTGCGACTGTGCCGATGTTCGAAGCTGGAGTGCAAAGTTGTTGCTTGAATGGTGCTCGCTGGAGCGTGCGGTAGTGTAAAGTTATACCATTTAAAAGGGCTGAAGAGTGCTCAGTGCAGCGGGTGGGCGGAGGTGCGGAATGCGAAGTAGACTTTAACACGGCTCTGGGAGCGAGCCGAGTGCGGGCTAACCAGGAGAATTGCTTGAAAGAAACACGACACCGAATGAGGTGGCTGTTTTGGAACAAGTTTGTACACCCCGACCTGATCTTTTAGAGACTCCTCTTCCAAACTCTGACATGATTCTTTTTGTAGATGGATCAGCTTTGCTTGATCCAGCCACAGGTACTAACTGTGTTTGGTTTGCAGTATGTTCTTCACATGACACTTTGTTGTCTGGTTCTCTTCCTAAACATTTCTCTGCTCAAACTACTGAGCTTATTGCACTTACTGAAGCTTGTAAGTTGGCAGCTGGTAAGTCTGTCACTATTTACACAGATTCCAGATATGCTTTTGGTGTTGTTCGTGACTTTGGTGCGCTGTGGAAACACAGGCATTTCCTTAAATCAGATGGTAAAACTATTCTGAACTCCAAGCAGGTTTCTGATCTTCTTGATGCGATCCTTTTGCCTACAGCAATCTCGGTCTGTAAGTGTGCGGCTCACACTAACTCAGACGATCCTGTTGCTTGTGGCAATGCCAGAGCTGATGCTGCAGCTAAGCAAGCAGCTAATTTTTTTCCTGTTTTCGCTTCCCTCTCTTTGCAGGCAGAAGACTCCCTCACAGATCTCCATGCTTTGCAAACTTTTGCCTCTGCAGATGAAATTTGGTCCTCTGGACGCATTTGGTCCTCTGTGGGTGCAACTCATACGGATGGTGTTTGGATGGGACCTGATGGTAAACCCTGTCTACCTAAACATTTTTTTCCTCATTTTTCAAAATTGACACATGGGTTGAACCATGTGTCAAAAGGGGGGATGCTGAATGCACTCACTGCTCAGTGGTTCACAAAAGGGTTCAGTTCATATGCGCAAAAATACTGTCAGTCATGTATGGTTTGTGCCACACATAATGTAGGAAAGGCATTACACACATCGCAAGTTGCACACCCTCCACCAGAGAAACCTTTTGAACATTTGATGATGGATTTTGTTGAACTCACACCAGCTGAAGGAAAGAAATATGCACTAGTAATAGTGGACGTGTTTAGTAAATGGGTTGAAGTTTTCCCTGCAAAACATGCAAACAGTAATGCAGTGACTAAAGCACTGCTAAACAGAAATCATTCCTAGATGGGGCATTCCAGAGAAGATCAGCAGTGATAATGGCACACATTTTGTAAACACTGCATTGACTGAGGTTGGTAAATTCCTGGGAATAACCTTGCGCACACATTGTGCTTATCATCCACAGAGTGGAGGTGCTGTGGAAAGAGAAAATGGTACATTAAAGTCCAAGTTAGCCAAATGTTGTGAAGAAACAGGACAAAAGCATTACCTATTGAGCTTACCTACATGAGAATGAGAATCAGAGCTCAAGTGAATCTCAGCCCATTTGAAATTTTATTTGGTAGACCTCCTAACCTGGGATTGGGACCTGTAACCAGACCCCGCCCTTCCACAACTGTTTGTGATGATGCTATGTTGTCTTACTGTCGAAACCTTTCCACTGTTCTATCTCAAGTTTCACAGACAGTAAAAGCAGCCCTTCCAGCCACAGAAAACACACCACTCCAACCAGATGACAGGTGGTGAAGGAACTTCGCAGGAAACATTGGAAGTCCAAACGTTGGCAAGGCCCGTTCCAGGTGCTACTGGTCACTCACACAGCTGTTAAAGTTGCAGAGAGAGCAACCTGGATTCATGCCAGTCACTGTAAGAAGGTACCAGAACCAGTAGATGACTTCCACCCTGAAATACATCAGCCTAACCAACACGCCCGGAAGGACAAAGATAAGAGTCAGCAGTAAAAGCTGTACTCCAACGGTGTGTTAAGTGCTAGTAACCTCTGACACCGAAGATTGAAACATCCTTACTGAGACCAGCGATGAAGATGATCATACACATGCTGTGAACCATGGAAGAAACTGTTTGTTGTTTGTATTTTCTTATTTGTAACCAGCATGTGCACATTGTATCTTGATTTCACAGGAAGCAATAATACAGGGCTGCTGTATTTCCCCACGACCCGAGAGACCACCAGACGCCCGAAGCCACACAGCCCCCCCCAGCACACACCCAACCGCCCAGAGCGACGGGACAGCAACCCACCACCACCACTATGTGATCAAGCTAATCAGAAGGGACCAGAGAGAATTAAATTCAGCCAATTGATGTTTTGAGGAAGCAGACATTGTTTCCATGCTAATATAATCTAAAAGAAAATTTCTAAACTGGTTAATACACAGATTGTTCTTCGCTTTCCAGTTCATGAGAATAGTTTTCTTTGCTATACATAACACTGTGAGGATAATGTGTGCTAAGCTAAATTCCACATTGATGTTGTCTAAGTCACCCAGTATGCACAGTGTGGGGCATGCAGGAATGCTACACTTTAGTCATGTTGATAGGTCCGCACAGACTTCAAGCCAGAACCTCTGGACAGGCGCACGAAACCACAAAGCGTGTGCATAATCATCAGGTGTGTTATCTGTGCAATGTGAGCAGATGTTTGAGTGTGTTAGACCCATCCTGAACATCCTTTGTCCTGTATAGTGTGTTCTATGAAGAATTTTGTATTGTATGAGCTCTAAATTAGGATTTTGAGTCATTCTGAAGGTGTTCAAACATATATGTGGCCAGAAGCTATGACTAGAACTGATGGATAAATGTGCCTCCCATTTTGAGGACGGTAGAGACATTGTGTCATCTATCTTAGACAATAATTTATATATTTTTGATAGTAGTTTTGGGGTGCAGATGCTTAGAAATTCTACTACCCTAATCGGGAGTTGTAAGTCTGGTTGGTGGAGGATATATTTCTTTGTTATTATAGACTTAAGTTGTTGATATTCTAGGAATTTATTGCTGCCTATCTCATGTTGTGATATGAGCTCATCAAATGAAATAAAATGTCCATTTTGGATTATATGTTCCAGATGTTTGATTCCTTTGATCTTCCACAGAGTAAAGTTTAGCATTTTTTTGTTTTGCAGGATGTCAGGATTGTTCCAGATGGGTGTAAGCTTACACGGGACAAGTGAAGACTTTGTTATTTTAAGAAATTCCCACCAGGCTGTCAGAGAGGTGCTGATGTTAATGCTTTTGAAACATTTGTGATTTTTTACGTTTTGACTAATAAGTGGCAGGTCAGAGATTTCCAGATTATCACACAATGCTTGTTCTATATTTATCCATGGTTCATCTATTGGGCTAGGTTTAAACCATTTTGATATATACTGTAACCTATTGGCTAAGGAATAGTGCTGAAAATTAGGTAAATCTAATCCACCACTGTCCTTGGTCTTCTGTAGGGTTTTTAAACTAATACGTGGTGGTTTGTTTTTCCACAGAAATTTGGAGATGCATGAACCTAGTGACTTAAATCAAGTAGCAGATGGTTTTATGGGGATCATTGAGAACAAATAGTTAACTTTTGGTAGTATCATCATTTTAATGGTTGTAACTCTCCCCATAAGTGATATAGGTAAGGACTTCAAACGAGAGAGATCGTCCTCTACTGTCTTTAATAATTGCACATAATTTAGCTTTGTTAGCTCTGAGAGCCTGGAGGAAATGTTTATGCCTAAATATCTAATATTTCCTGACTGTAAAGTGATCGCAGGTATATTCTGGTCCCTATAGTTAATGGGCAGAACTGTGGTCTTAGACCAATTGATAGAGTAGTCAGAAAGTGCTGAGAATTTATTTATGAGTGTGATCGTGTGAGTGAGAGACGTCTGTGAGTTCTGAAGGAAAAGTAATACATCATCAGCATAAAGACTTATTTTATGCTCAATATTTTGGGGTTGGATGCCTTTAATATTTCTATCTTGTCTGATAGCAGCTGCTAAAGGTTCGATGAAAATAGCAAAAAGTGAGGGCGAAAGTGGGCAACCCTGTCTTGTACCTCTCTGCAGACTGAAGCTTGGAGAAGTTTGATCATTTGTCCTGACACTTGCACTTGGGGAGTCAGTTATTTTCTTTTGAGGAGATAAGAGGCTTTAATAATAATATCTTGCAAGAGAGAACAACACAGTACAGAATACAGAGTTGCTCTGACCACTGAAGCAAAAACACAGTTATATTGCCCACTCATCACGTCATCTGTTTTTGGGTATAGTTGATTGTTCTTCTAACTTTCCTCCCCAACCATTAGTTGAGGTTACCCAGACACACTCGTAAATACCAGCCTAACCCTGTCCCCCCTAAAGTGCAGCTATCTCATATTAACAAGCCCACCATTGTAAAGAGGAATTTAAGAAAACAGGGCAGGGTGGTACCTTGCAGCTCAGTCATTTGCAGGTTATACACAGTAACACTCAATACAATGCATAGAAGAATTATTTTCCATTACATTCCTCCCTTTTGATTATAATAATACCATTATATTAATCAACCCAAAAGAAACAAGGAAAATAATAACTTTATCTGTAAAACATCAGCCTGCATTTGCACACAACGTGAGTTTAAAATGCAGGCATCATAGTGATAAAGGGTCCAAAGATAAACAATCAAAACATGAACAATTAAATATGATTATCTTCATCCCTCTCTAAGTCAGCGTCACTAGAGGAAAAATTTTGAAAGCAAGAAAGTTATTTGAGTCATTTGGTCTTTTTCACACTGTTGTTTAGATGGACTACATAAAAGGATGTCATCCACATACTGCAAAAGAGCAGAGCCTGTGGTTGATTGAAGTTAATCCAGACTAGCTTTGAGGGCAGCATTGTAAATAGTGGGACTTTCACAGTACCCCTGTCATAACCGGGTAAAAGTCCAAGATCTCTGTTCAAACTAAAAAGCAAACCAAAATGGGCTATCAGGGTGCACTGGCGACAAGTCAACCACTGAGAAAAACTGTGCATCTGATGTAATTTGAGACAAAATAGTGTGTGGGTTGGGCACAGTAGGAGCATGTGGCTGAACTTTAGCATTCACCGCTTGGAGGTCCTGTACAAAACGCCATTCATCTGGCTGGCCAGCATCTTTAATCTTTTTAACAGGAAACAATGGAGTAAGCACAGGTGAATTTTCAAAAGGAACAATAACGCCTGTTTTCTGAAAAGATTGAAAAACAGGTTTAATCCCTTTAATTGCTTCAGGCTTAAAAGGGTATTGTTTTTTACATGGACAAAAGTCTGATTTAGGGGTGACAATTACTGGTTCACAGCCTTTTATCAACCCCACATCATATTTGCTCTTAGCCCAAAGATCATTGGGCACTTCAGCCAACATGGGTATCGAAGACAAATCTGTTTCAGATAAAAAACATGCTTCAAAATGTGATTCTGTGGTAGGAATTAAGTCCACAGTTCTTTGACAATGCATTGTACTCAAAAATGTTTTTTTGTATGCTGACAATCGTTCAGAAAACATCAAATTTGGATCAGCAGGTGAAACAGTCCACTCCATTTCTTTCTGACATGTAGCAACAAACTCTCCCACACCTTGTCACTGCCAGTGTGTACGTTTGGCCAAGGAAATGTGAGGGCGAGTACCACAAACATTAAAAAAATCGAAGTGCTCTGGAGTGAGCGACACAGCCAATAAAGTAGGCGCACATATTTTTTCACTTCTTCTCATAGTCATTGTCAGGCCCCAAAGAAATGTGTGATGTGCAGTGCAAATCAGTAGGTTGCATGAAATCAGAAAGGGGTGAAACTAACGCTTTTGCTTCTTCCACTAGTTGTTGTGAAAAAGGAGAGCTGGGAAGTTTCCACTCATAAGCATATGTAAGTGCCGATGAATCAAACTGCACTGCTGTGAAAACTTTGTCAGGCTGTAACATAACCTTAACACCCTCTGGTGTAGAAGTTAAAATAATGCCTAATTTACACATGAGATCACAGCCCATCAGGTTAATGGGACACAACTCTGATAACAAAAATGAGTGTTTGAAGGAGAGCTCATCGGGAGTGACAACACGCAATGGGCATTGTCATTTTCTCCTTCACAACCTGGCCTGATGCAGACATACAGTAAACGTGGTTTCCACTTAACTTTGGAGGACAATCAAACTCCCCTGACGTCACTACTGATGAACATAATTTCCTATATTCTGAGAGAAATATCTTTGCTCTAGGACGGAAATAGCATGCAAAACTTTACTACGTGAATCACAGTCGGCAAGCGTTGCTTCACTACACAGAGCAGGAAAAATGTGTGAGTGTGTTTGTGCTATCACCCATTAGTGGAGGCTCCGCTGCCGCGTGACGTCCAGAACCTGCCTCCCACCCTCAGTCAGCCTTTTGCCCAATTTCATCACTTTTTAGCTGTGGACAGTCCTTCTTCCAGTGTCCAGTCTGGCCACAGTAAAAACAAATATTCGGATCATAGCTCTGGCGTGGCCCATTTCGACCTCCTCTCCCACACGTCCACGTCTTCGACTTCGGCCTCGTCCTCTGTTTACACCAACTGCGTAATACATGGTCATGGTTGCCAAATGCAGCTCCTTTTCACACTTGTCCCTTTTGGTTGTCTTACGCGTCTCAACTTGGTTCTGAGCATGGCGAGCATATCGGCGAACGTCAGCCAAACGAGCACCCTCACACCATCCCACGTAAATGTTCTTTACTTCAGTGGCGACATCTATATAATATTGTCTGGGTCCCGTTAAAACATGTATTTTTCCCATCTAATTCCTTGTTTGCTTTAAAACAAGTATTCCCCATTTTCTATCCCTTCAGTAGCCAACCAGTTTGTATGGAATACACTGGAGCAACTTGACTGATCAGTAAAACACTGCTTTTGTTGTCACCGCAAGGCTTCCCCCGTCGGTTGTTTCACTGAGACACTACTGAGTAACTACAACTCAACACAGTTTATACACATAACATTCATATACATACTAACAAACAAACAAACAATAATTTATCGCAATTTTCTCATCTCTGTTTGAACGTACACCCAGGTAAATATTCCTGTAGTCTTCTCATACCGACTATGGACCCATTCATTGTTTAACTTCACTGTTTTGCAAATCCTAATTGAATATTACACATTGACATTGAACTTTACTGGATAAGCAGGTCTTCATTGCATTCAGCAGCCTATATGTGAGCATCTATGTGTAAGCTGTTCTTCTTTGCATTTATCAGCAGCAAGCAATTCTTCACTGCACATGCATATGTAAATAGTAAAACAATTCCAATGTGTTAGCGAAACCTTCTATATCACAGTGGTTTCTAAGATCTATTTTAAGTTCTTTGCCATCAGTGAGATGACATAGTTTACAAAGTGTGTCAAATTATCACTGAAGATCTTTTCAGGTATTTCAAATCTAGAAATAAGTTATTTTACGCGTGATTTTGCTACTGAGAGTGCATCTGCTTGTGCACATGGAAATATTTCAGACCATTTGGTAAAAACCTCTGTTGTCACTGAGCAGAATCGTTTCCCTTAACATTAATTTAGTTCAATGAAATCTACACAATAATGAAATAATGAAATCCAAACAAATATGTTGAAAAAGATACACTGGCTTAGGGAATTATCTTCGTTTTGGTCTTAGATTGCCCTGTGGAATGTATTTTGCACATATTTGACCTGCTAGACAAAACTTTATTCATTTATTTATTCTAAAAAAAAAATTCAATAATTAGTAAAACCATATGCTGTAAAAACCTTGTTCATTATTGCTTCCATCCCTCCTGTTGAGACATGACATGGTCCGTGGCTCAATACTGCAGCATATTTAAACAAATTCTTTGGCAGTATGGTTTTCCTTCCGGTCATTCATACGAGTCTATTGTAGATGGCAATTGAATAACATCTAATAATGCTAAAATATTTGTAGTTTATACATTTAGCTGTGGATGTCAACATACCTGTTTTTCCAATGCTGTGTTAACACATGTACAGTTGAGAAGGCATACTGACTGTCAGTGTAAACGTTAACAACCTTTTTGTTATTTAATTTACAAGCTTCAGTTAAAGCTACCAATTCGACTGCTTGAACAGAGTAATTTTTTGGTAGTGGTTGTTTTAAGAAAACTTCAGTTTCTGTTACTACTGCAAATCCTGTAGCATTTGTGCCATCAGGGTTTTTTGCTTGACCTGTTGAATAAATATAGTTATTTCTGCATTTTCATAACGTATATCAGTTAAGTCTGGCCTGGGTAAAACACTGATGGTTATTTCTGACATGTAATCATGAGGCTTTCCATCTGTGGGGTAGGTAGCAGTGTGGATGGATTAAGTGTAGCACATCTCTCGACAACAAGGTGTGGCTGTGAAAGAAGAACTGTTATGTAGGAGAGATGTCTGGTAAAGATATTTTGTTAAGTAACCATATCACAGCCACTGCATGAGGTACCTTAAGTGTTAATGGGTGAAATAACACCATTATTGTTGATGCCTGCACTGCCAATGGCTTCTGGCCATTGATTCAAAAGTACAATCTCGTCCCTTTTTCCCCCTTTCAGTGGACACTGGCCCCTAATTACCGCAATTCAGCAGGGGGTCTTTCATTAGGAGTACTGGACTCCCCCGTGCACGGTTTCAGCTCCGACCCTGGAAAGCGGAAAAAACGTTGAGATCTGGTTTGAGGACCCAATTGTTGAGAAAAGTCTCTCAATGAGACTCAGAGTTGCTGGAGTCAGTTAATGCAAATGTTTAATCTTGCAGCAAGTTCAAGAATGTGTGTGTATGGGTGTATGTGTGCGAACGTGTGTGAGTTTGTGTGTGTGAGAGTTTAAAGAACCTGTTATCCACAGGCAGGTCTTAACTAGTATGGCACAGGTCCAGCCTGTCTCATCTTTTTTGGAAGGTCCAGCGCTCGGCCGTAACCCTTCTGTCTGTTTGGACTCTCACATACATTCGGTTAATCATAGAAAAACGAGAACAAAACTTTTTAGCCCCTTAAATTCATAAAACAGACATGGTGCAGTTATTTCCATTCTAGAAAATAAGAGTAATCACCACCATTCCTATAAATTCTGGATATTCTAACAATCTGAATCTTTTTTAAATGTTCGATGAAGCCCTTTGCTGTTCTGTTTAGAGACTCAGCTGATCATAAACCAAGTTTTGCTCTTGAACCAAGCTTCTAAACTCTTCACCTTTTTCATTTCTCAGTTAGTATTCACTTTAAAACTGATTAAAAGAAAAATTAAATGAATGCCTATCAACAAATGTGGGATCTAAACTCTAGTGCTTTCTCTAAAATAATTGCCTTTCTCAATTCAGAAATGTGTGTGTGTAAGTCACAACACCCGTGACACCAAAACGGCTTTCTTTTCTCTCTTTTTTCTACACTCTGCACTGTGAGCACACACACCAAATCAGAAAGGCTTTTTTCTCTCTTTTCTACATTATGGACTGTGGGGACACAAAACCGCTCTCTCTTTTTTTTTTTTTGATTGTGTGCCAGGGCGTTGTCTCACGTATTAGATTATGCTTAAGATACGAATGGGTTTATCAGTCACATCAGAATCCATACATACTGATCCTCCCGTAATAAAATGGTCGGATCTTATCAAACACACTTTGTTTCTTGTGACAAGTCAGCGAAACAGCGTATACACGTCAAGACACTGAATCAAGTTTGCCACAAGAACTCATAAGTTTGGCAGTATTGCTCTGCCGTCAGCAATCATACACCCATTTTATTTTCATGAGACATGTGCAGGCACCTGTTCATCCACTGTTCTATCACTATGAATTAGTTTATCTATTATCAATAAGGATACTTCTACAACTACTATCAAAGTATGTCCGGACTTCTTATGTTGTCAGTTGCTATATATGAATAAGTGGGTAGCTACTGACAAGCATTAAGCATGTCACACAGCCCAAACATATAACATTTCAGGACACACCACACAGTTAACAACCACAGTGAAGCGTGTCAAAGCCCAAACATGTAACATTCAACAGGACACTTACACAACACATTCAAATCAAACAGTCAGACAACATACAAGAACATATACCCCAGCCAGCATTGCTCCCTGCCTATTTTCCTACAACTCACTATGTGTGCGCACACCTTTATTCACAAACTCTTCAACTTATACTCTTTTACCGAAGCTGCTACAGCTCGATTGGCCAAATACCCTTAGATCCTATTTCGGTGAATTTGACATCTGCCTTGTATGTAACAGATTAGCGGTTTAGCAGTTTTAATTTAGTTTGAGTGAAGGAATTCATTTTATAGCAAAATCCGAAATCGTGAAGAACTCATGAAAGTAAGCTTATTCTCGGATTCCTGAAACTTTAGATTTGCTCTTTCTTTTACTGCAAAGTACAACGTTGAGCAGCACTAATGAGTTGTTTCTATTTTTGGCAGGCTTTACCTTTGCGGATGAAGCCCTTTCTGTCTGTGCAAAAGAAATCTTGTTACTGTGCAGAGTGACTTCTCTGAGTAGAGTCGCCTTACTTGTTGCGACTGTGCCGATGTTCGAAGCTGGAGTGCAAAGTTGTTGCTTGAATGGTGCTCGCTGGAGCGTGTGGTAGTGTAAAGTTATACCATTTAAAAGGGCTGAAGAGTGCTCAGTGCAGCGGGTGGGCGGAGGTGCAAAGTGACACTATGGCCATAAAAAGAACACCGCTACAAGTGCGCATTGTGCCAGGAAGGGCCCTCGGACGTGAACCAGTGGACAGTTATCGCTTCTCGGCCTTTTGGCTAAGATCAAGTGTAGTATCTGTTCTTATCAGTTTAATGTCTGATATGTCCTCTTTGCGAGGACTACATATTAAATGGATTTTTATCAATAGGAGTTGAAAAAGGAGCTTGCTCCGTTCACTCCAAGCATCGACCCGGTACTGCAGTGCCGCTGGGAATGGTGCGCTCTCCTCTGCTCTTGTGAAAAAGCAAACAGCGGTGCAGGATGGAAGTTTCAGGGAGCCTAAGATGAAACTTTCTTTTAATCTGCTGAGAAAAGAGAGTGAATGCGAAGCAGACTTTAACACGGCTCTGGGAGCGAGCCGAGTGCGGGCTAACCGGGAGAATTGCTTGAAAGAAACGTGACACCGAATGAGCAGTCAGAACAAAGCCTCAATACGGTGTTCCCGTGTTGTTTGTGGCTGCCTTGTCTTTTGCACAGAGTAAAAGACAAGGCAGCCATCGAATAGGGCCCGATTGTTCCTACTTGGTCAGCCGAGGAGCAAGGGGGGGGAGCAAGCGTCTCAACCAAGCAAAGCTCACCATGGGGAAGGTGGCTATGCCAACTAGCCTGATGCCCTGCTCCCGCAGTGATGGATAATCGTACACTGGTTTCTCTTCATAATGTACAAGTCTTTCGCCTTTTACTAAAGACTTCCGTGGAGAGCAGCACTAATGAATTGTTTCTATTTTTGGCAGGCTTTACCTTTGCGGGGGAAGCCCTTTCTGTCTGTGCAAAAGAAATCTTGTTACTGTGCAGAGTGACTTGTCTGAGTAGAGTCGCCTTACTTGTTACGACTGTGCCGATGTTGCTTGAATGGTGCTCGCTGGAGCGTGCTGTAGTGTAAAGTTATACCATTTAAAAGGGTTGAAGAGTGCTCAGTGCAGCGGGTGGGCGGAGGTGCAAAGTGACACTATGGCCATAAAAAGAACACCGCTACAAGTGCGCATTGTGCCAGGAAGGGCCCTCGGACGTGAACCAGTGGACAGATATCGCTTCTCGGCCTTTTGGCTAAGATCAAGTGTAGTATCTGTACTTATCAGTTTAATATGTGATATGTCTATGCGAGGACTACATATTAAATGGATTTTTATCAATAGGAGTTGAAAAAGGAGCTTGCTCCGTTCACTCCAAGCATCGACCCGGTACTGCAGTGCCGCTGGGAACGGTGCGCTCTCCTCTGCTCTTGTGAAAAAGCAAACAGCGGTGCAGGATGGAAGTTTCTTTTAATCTGCTGAGAAAAGAGAGTGAATGCGAAGCAGACTTTAACACGGCTCTGGGAGCGAGCCGAGTGCGGGCTAACCAGGAGAATTGCTTTAAAGAAACGCGACACCGAATGAGCGGTCAGAACAAAGCCTCAATACGGTGTTCCTGTGGTGTTTTTATAAAATGCGGTGTAAAAAAAGGTGTGAATGCCCCATAGAAAACTAATAGGTGAATCGGAAGTGTTCGGCTGCAAGAAGGTGTGAATGTCCGACTATATTTGGTGAAAAGCAGGTGAAGCAAGGTCTGAATGCCCAACCTTACATCATCAAAAGCGAGATCAGAGGTTTTTGGCTGCAAGAAGGCCATAGTTTGCCAAAAGCGGGTAAGGTGCGAATGATCGGCTAAATATCAACAAAAGTGGGGGCGGAGGTCTTCGGATGCAAGTGGATGTGAATATCCCACCATACAAGTATGGTGGAGAGGAAGCTGTGAATGGCCGACCATAGTTTGCAAAAAGCGGGTGAGAAAAGGTGCGAATGTCCAACCATACATGATCAAAACAGGGAGCGGAGGTGTTTGGCTGCGACAAGGTGTGAATGTCCACCCATAATTAATGAAAAGCGGGCAACAAGTAGGTTCGAATGCCCAACCATACATCATCAAAAGCAGGAGTGGATGTGTTCGGCTACAAGAAGGTTTGAATGTCCGAGCATAGTTTGTAAAAAGCGGGTAAGAAAAGGTTCGAATGCCCGAACATACACCATCAAAAGAGGGAGCGGAGGTGTTCCGCTGTAAGACGGTGTGAATGTCCGACCATAGTTGGTAAAAAGTGGGTATGAAAAGGTTCGAATGCCCAAATTCGGCTGCAAAAAACTGTGTTCGGCTGCAAAAAGGTGTGAATGTTCGACTAAATTTTGTAAAAAGCGGGTAAGACAAAGTGTGAATGCCTGACAATGTATGATCAAAAGCGGGAGCGGAGGTGTTCAGCTGCAAGAAGGTCTAAATGTCCATTTTTAATTGCTAGAAAACATGAAAGAAAATTTTCGAAAATCAATCCGCACATGATCATAAGTGGGAGAGGAGGTGTTCAGCTGCAAGAAGGTGTGAATGTCCTACCATAATTGCTGAAAAATGTGTTAGAAACGGTAAGAATGCCGGACCATACATCCTCAAAAGCTAGAGAGGTGGTGTTCGGCTGCAAGTAGGTGTGAATGTCTGACTAAAGTTCAAATATATTAACAAAAGCGGGAGGAGAGGTCTTTGGATGAGTGGTTGAGAATTTCCAACCATAATCTATAAAATGCGGTGAAAAAAAAGGTGTGATAGATACCTAAAAGGTGGAGCGGAAGTGTTCGGCTGCAAGAAGGTGTGAATGTTATATATATAGTTGGTGAAAAGCAGGAAAAGAAAGGTCTGAATGCCCAATCTTACATCATCAAAAGCGAGATCAGAGGTGTTTGGCGGCAAGAAAACGGGTAAGGTGTGAATGACCGACTAAATATCAACAAAAGTGGGGGCGGAGGTCTTCGGATGCAAGTGGGTGTGAATATCCCACCATACAAGTATGGTGGAGAGGAAGCTGTGAATGGCCGACCATAGTTTGCAAAAAGCGGGTGAGAAAAGGTGCGAATGTCCAACCATACATGATCAAAACAGGGAGCGGAGGTGTTTGGCTGCGACAAGGTGTGAATGTCCACCCATAATTAATGAAAAGCGGGCAACAAGTAGGTTCGAATGCCCAACCATACATCAACAAAAGCAGGAGTGGATGTGTTTGGCTACAAGAAGGTTTGAATGTCCGAGCATAGTTTGTAAAAAGCGGGTAAGAAAAGGTGCGAATGCCCGACAAAGTATGATCAAAAGAGGGAGTGGAGGTTTTCGGCTACAAGAAGGTTTGAATGTACGACCATAGTTTGTAAAAAGCGGGTAAGAAAAGGTGCGAATGCCCGAACATACACCATCAAAAGAGGGAGCGGAGGTGTTCCGCTGAAAGACGGTGTGAATGTCCGACCATAGTTGGTAAAAAGCGGGTAAGAAAAGGTTCGAATGCCCGAATATATACCATCAAAAGCGGAAGCGGAGGTGTTCGGCTGTAAGAAGTTGTGAACGTCCGACCAAAGTTTGTAAAAAGCAGTTAAGAAAAGGTTTGAATATCCAACCAAACATAATCAAAAGTGGGAGCAGAGCTGTTCGACTGCAAGTAGGTGTGAATGTCCGACCATAGTTGGTAAAAAGCGGGTAAGAAAAGGTTAAAAAACCCGACTGTACACAATCAAAAGAGGGAGCGGACGTGTTTCGCTGCAAGAAGGTGTGAATGTCCGAGCATAGTTTGTAAAAAGTGGGTAAGAAAAGGTTCGAATGCCAGAACATACACCATCAAAAGAGAGAGCGGAGGTGTTCCGCTGTAAGAAGGTGTGAATATCCGACCATAGTTGGTAAAAAGCGGGTAAGAAAAGGTTCGAATGCCAAAATATACACCATCAAAAGCGGAAGCCGAGGTGTTCGGCTGCAAGTAGGTGTGAATGTCAGATCATAATTTGCAAAAAGCTGATGAGAAAGGTGTGAATGACCGACAATAATTGCTGAAAAATGTGTTAGGAAAGGTAAGAATGCCGGACCATTCATCATCAAAAGCGGGAGAAGAGGTGTTCGGCTGCAAGAAGCTGTGAATGTCCAGCCATAATTACTCAAAAACGGGTTCGAAAAGGTAGTATTGCCAGACCATAAATGATCAAAAAAGGGAGCGGAGGTTTTCCGCTGTAAGAAGGTGTGAATATCCGACCATAATTGGTAAAAAGCGGGTAAGAAAAGGTGCGAATGCCCGACAATGTATGATCAAAAGAGGGAACGGAGGTTTTCGGCTGCAAGAAGGTCTAAATGTCCAACCATAATTTGTAAAAACCGGGGAAGAAAAGGCTCGGAAGCCCAACTATACACCATCAAAAGCGGGAGCTGAGGTGTTCAGCTGCAAGAAGGTCTGATTGTCCATCAATAATTGCTAGAAAACATGAAAAAAAATTTCGAATATCCAACCGCACATGATCATAAGTGGGAGAGGAGGTGTTCAGCTGCAAGAAGGTGTGAATGTCCACCCATAATTCCTCAAAAATGGGTAAAAAAAAAGGTGCGAATGCCCAACCATACATCATCAAAAGCAGTACTGGATGTGTTAGGCTACAAGAAGGTTTGAATGTCCGAGCATAGTTTGTAAAAAGCGGGTAAGAAAAGGTTCGAATGCCCGAACATACACCATCAAAAGAGGGAGCGGAGGTGTTCCGCCATAAGAAGGTGTGAATGTCCGACCGTAGTTGGTTAAAATACCCGACTGTACGCAATCAATAGCGGGAGCGAATGTGTTCGGCTACAAGAAGGTGTGAATGGCCGACCATTTTTTGTAAATAGCGGGTAAGAAAAGGTGCGAATGCCCGACAATGTATGATCAAAAGAGGGAGCGGAGGTTTTCGGCTAAAAGAAGGTCTGAATGTCCAACCATAATTTGTAAAAACCGGGGAAGAAAAGGCTCGAAATCCCGACTATACACCATCAAAAGCGGGAGCAGAGGGGTTCAGCTGCAAGAAGGTCTGAATGTCCATCAATAATTGCTAGAAAACATGAAAGAAAATTTTCGAATATCAAACCGCACATGATCATATGCGGGAGAGGAGGTGTTCAGCTGCAAGAAGGTGTGAATGTCCACCCATAATTCCTGAAAAATGGGTAAAAAAAGGTGCGAATTCCCAACCATACATCATCAAAAGCATGTGTGAATGTCAGATCATAATTTGCAAAAACCTGATGAACACATCAAATTTGGATCAGCAGGTGAAACAGTCCACTCCATTTCTTTCTGACATGTAGCAACAAACTCTCCCACACCTTGTCACTGCCAGTGTGTACGTTTGGCCAAGGAAATGTGAGGGCGAGTACCACAAACATTAAAAAAATCTAAGTGCTCTGGAGTCAATAAAGTAGGCGCACATATTTTTTCACTTCTTCTCATAGTCATTGTCAGGCCCCAAAGAAATGTGTGATGTGCAGTGCAAATCAGCAGGTTGCATGAAATCAGAAAAACTAACGCTTTTGCTTCTTCCACTAGTTGTTGTGAAAAAGGAGAGCTGGGAAGTTTCCACTCATAAGCATATGTAAGTGCAGATGAATCAAACTGCACTGCTGTGAAAACTTTGTCAGGCTGTAACATAACGTTAACACCCTCTGGTGTAGAAGTTAAAATAATGCCTAATTTACACATGAGATCACAGCCCATCAGGTTAATGGGACACAACTCTGATAACAAAAATGAGTGTTTGAAGGAGAGCCCATCTGGAGTGACACACGCAATGGGCGATGTCATTTTCTCCTTCACAACCTGGCCTGATGCAGACATAGAGTAAACGTGGTTTCCACTTAACTTTGGAGGACAATCAAACTCCCCTGACGTCACTACTGATGAACATAAGTTCCTATATTCTGAGAGAAATATCTTTGCTCTAGGACGGAAATAGCATGCAAAACTTTACGACGTGAATCACAGTCGGCAAGCGTTTCTTCACTACACAGAGCAGGAAAAATGTGTGAGTGTGTTTGTGCTATCACCCATTAGTGGAGGCTCCGCTGCCACGTGACGTCCAGAACCTGCCTCCCACCCTCAGTCAGCCTTTTGCCCAATTTCATCACTTTTCAGCTGTGGACACAGCCACAGTAAAAACAAATATTCGGATCATAGCTCTGGCGTGGCCCATTTCGACCTCCTCTCCCACACGTCCACGTCTTCGACTTCGGCCTCGTCCTCTGTTTAAACCAACTGCGTAATACATGGTCATGGCTGCCAAATGCAGCTCCTTTTCACACTTGTCCTATATCTTAAGCGTCTCAACTTGGCTCTCAGCATGGCGAGCATATCGGCGAACGTCAGCCAAACGAGGACCCTCACACCATCCCACGTAAATGTTCTTTACTTCAGTGGCGACATCTGGCATGAGGCCTTTAATTATTGCATTGCATGCAATACTCTCCCATGGTCCTGATTCATTACCCAAATCCCTTGGTCTCTGATGACCGCTGTGCTTGCTGACTTCCTCAAGGATGCGGTGTACAAAATCATCAGTCCCTTCACCGGGTTTCTGTTTGCAGGTGTAAATGTGGGACATATTGATTTTGGTTGGAAATTGAGTGGTGATGGCTTGACACAGTCTTTGGATGGCTGCTTCATATTGAGCGTTATCATTATGTCCTCGTTCACTGTTGGTAGGTCGCAAATCCAGTTGTAGCATACTGGCCTCTATTTTGCAGAGGTCGGTCAGTTTGAACTTTTTTGCCAATATGCGACGCAATTCAACCCCGGTCGGGCAGAATTGTGCGCAGAAATCTCGCAACTCGTCAGCAAAATGGGGTCCAGAAATCTCTGGATCTGGTAAGCATTGTTATGCTTCCATGATGTCAGTCTCAGTCCAGGGTCGATAAACCAGTAATGGTCCAGTGGGAACTGCAACTTTAACCATAGGCATGGTTTGAATCTGGTTTTGTTTTTTCTCACGTTTAGATCTCTGAAGTCCAGATTGTGGGTAAAGGATTTTTGTCACTTGCGTTAAAAGTTCTTGGGCAGGTACGCTGGAGAACCAAACGTCTTCCTTTTCCTCATCATCAGACCTATGTAACTGATGTTGTGAGAATGATGGAATTTCTTCCCGAGGGAGGATGGAAGAAGTCCCTTCTTCCCGAGAGCCAGAGGCTTGTGGCAGGGCTGGCTGTTGTTGTTGCAGGCGTCGTGGAGGGCAGGAGTCCAGGTCTGGATCCGGCACAGCGAGAGCGCTCAGGGTGGGGTAAAGAGGTGCAGAAGGAGAAAAAG
Source organism: Leuresthes tenuis (assembly GCF_036924035.1). Taxonomy (NCBI): domain Eukaryota; kingdom Metazoa; phylum Chordata; class Actinopteri; order Atheriniformes; family Atherinopsidae; genus Leuresthes; species Leuresthes tenuis. The sequence goes on along the minus strand of NW_027325372.1, from coordinate 27,740,158 downwards.
TGTTATCAGTGGAATATGGTGATGGTTTAAAAGAAGATTCAGTCTTAATCAGAGCTGAATTATCTTTTCGTCCACATACTAAATTATTATCATCATTCCGTCATGGCATTCGTTTAACATTTTCCTTTCTTTCTCTTAATACACTTTATTTTTTCCAACATTCTATACCTTTCTTACTTCTTATTTAAACTTAATTTTCTTTTTTTTTGCTTCATCTCTTTCTCATATTTGCAAAACTTTTCTTCTAATTTTCTTATTTCTAACATACTAAAAGAACCTTCAGGTGGAAAACCTCTGGACCATATTTCTTTTTCATTTCAACATGCTTAGGTCCCCCGGTAGGGTCAAAAGTCTGAGACCTACTGTTTCCCATTCTCAGACTTGGAATGGGGAAATATATTCCTTCACTCAAAGGACGTCTCCAATGAGGACCTTAATCTGTACTCACACTTCTTCGGAGTACTTCACACTTCTTCGGACTGCTTCAAAAGTTTCCCTTACCCATGAAATCTCTGTCTCACTAATGACACAACTGGGAAACCCTCTTTTATTCAAATAAAAACTAAAAAGCAGTCCTATCATCTCAGACTATCATATTTAAAAAATGATCCCAGCGCTGGTATTCAGGAAAAGGACCTGCCAGTCCTCTCTCTCAGAAAAGGCCTTGGAGGTATGAGGCTGGAACAGCTACTTCAGTCCAGGCTGGCCATGCACTGCGGTCCGGTCCAGAGACACCAGTCGAGGGATCCTGTTCGTGACGCCAAAATTGTGGACATAGAAGGGCATGTTGAAGGTGTGAATGTCCGACCATAGTTGGTAAAAAGCGGGTAAGAAAAGGTTAAAATACCCGACTCTACACAATCAATAGCGGGAGCGGAGTTGTTCGGCTAAAAGAAGGTGTGAAAGTCCTACCATGGTTTGTAAAAAGCGGGTAAGAAAAGGTGCGAATGCCCGAACATACACCATCAAAAGAGGGAGCGGAGGTGTTCCGCTGAAAGACGGTGTGAATATCCGACCATAGTTGGTAAAAAGCGGGTAAGAAAAGGTTCGAATGCCCGAATATATACCATCAAAAGCGGAAGCGGAGATGTTCGGCTGCAAGAAGGTGTGAACGTCCGACCAAAGTTTGTAAAAAGCAGTTAAGAAAAGTTTCGAATATCCAACCAAACATAATCAAAAGTGGGAGCAGAGCTGTTCGACTGCAAGTAGGTGTGAATGTCCACCCATAATTCCTGAAAAATGGGTAAGAAAAGGTGCGAATGCCCGAACATACACCATCAAAAGAGGGAGCGGAGGTGTTCCGCTGTAAGATGGTGTGAATGTCCGACCATAATTGGTAAAAAGCGGGTAAGAAAAGGTTAAAATACCCGACTCTACACAATCAATAGCGGGAGCGGAGTTGTTCGGCTAAAAGAAGGTGTGAAAGTCTACTTCGCATTCCGCACCTCCACCCACCCGCTGCACTGAGCACTCTTCAGCCCTTTTAAATGGTATAACTTTACACTACCGCACGCTCCAGCGAGCACCATTCAAGCAACATCTTTGCACTCCAGCTTCGAACATCGGCAAAGTCGCAACAAGTAAGGCGACTCTACTCAGAGAAGTCACTCTGCACAGTAACAAGATTTCTTTTGCACAGACAGAAAGGGCTTCATCCGCAAAGGTAAAGCCTGCCAAAAATAGAAACAACTCATTAGTGCTGCTCAACATTGTACTTTGCAGTAAAAGAAAGAGCAAATCTAAAGATTCAGGAATCCGAGAATAAGCTTACTTCCATGAGTTCTTCACGCTTTCGGATTTTGCTATAAAATGAATTCCTTCACTCAAACTAAATTAAAACTGCTAAACCGCTAATCTGTTACATGTAAGGCAGATGTCAAATTCACCGAAATAGGATCTAAGGGTACTCGGCCAATCGAGCTGTAGCAGCTTTTGTAAAAGAGTATAAGTTGAAGAGTTTGTGAATAAAGGTGTGCGCACACATAGTGAGCTGTAGGAAAATAGGCAGGGAGCAATGCCGGCTGGGGTATATGTTCTTGTATGTTGTCTGACTGTTTGATTTGAATGTGTTGTGTAAGTGTCCTGTTGAATGTTACATGTTTGGGCTTTGACACTTCACTGTGGTTGTTAACTGTGTGGTGTGTCCTGAAATGTTATATGTTTGGGCTGTGTGACATGCTTAATGCTTGTCAGTAGCTACCCACTTATTCATATATAGCAACTGACAACATAAGAAGTCTGGACATACTTTGATAGTAGTTGTAGAAGTATCCTTATTGATAATAGATAAACTAATTCATAGTGATAGAACAGTAGATGAACAGGTGCCTGCACATGTCTCACGAAAATAAAATGGGTGTATGATTGCTGACGGCAGAGCAATACTGCCAAACTTATGAGTTCTTGTGGCAAACTTGATTCAGTGTCTTGACGTGTATACGCTGTTTCGCTGACTTGATTGTCACAAGAAACAAAGTGTGTTTGATAAGATCCGACCATTTTATTACGGGAGGATCAGTATGTATGGATTCTGATGTGACTGATAAACCCATTCGTATCGTAAGCATAATCTAATACGTGAGACAACGCCCTGGCACACAATCAAAAAAAAAAAGAGAGAGCGGTTTTGTGTCCCCACAGTCCATAATGTAGAAAAGAGAGAAAAAAGCCTTTCTGATTTGGTGTGTGTGCTCATAGTGCAGAGTGTAGAGAAAAGAGAGAAAAGAAAGCCGTTTTGGTGTCACGGGTGTTGTGACTTACACATGCAAGTGGGTGTGAATATCCCACCATACAAGTATGGTGGAGAGGAAGCTGTGAATGGCCGACCATAGTAAAAAGCGGGTGAGAAAAGGTGCGAATGTCCAATCATACATGATCAAAACAGGGAGCGGAGGTGTTTGGCTGCGACAAGGTGTGTATGTCCACCCATAATTAATGAAAAGCGGCCAACAAGTAGGTTTGAATACCCATCATCAAAAGCAGGAGTGGATGTGTTCGGCTACAAGAAGGTTTGAATGTCTGACCATAGTTTGTAAAAAGCGGGTAAGAAAAGGTTCGAGTGCCCGAACATACACCATCAAAAGAGGGAGCGGAGGTGTTCCGCTGTAAGACGGTGTGAATGTCCAACAATAGTTGGTAAAAAGCGGGTAAGAAAAGGTTAAAATACCCGACTGTACACAATCAATAGCGGGAGCGGAGTTGTTCGGCTACAAGAAGGTGTGAAAGTCCGACCATGGTTTGTAAAAAGCGGGTAAGAAAAGGTGCGAATGCCCGACAATGTATGATCAAAAGAGGGAGTGGAGGTTTTCGGCTGCAAGAAGGTCTGAATGTCCAACCATAATTTGTAAAAACCGGGGAAGAAAAGGCTCGAAAGCCCGACTATACACCATCAAAAGTGGGAGCGGAGGTGTTCAGCTTCAAGAAGGTCTGAATGTCCATCAATAATTGCTAGAAAACATGAAAGAAAATTTTCGAATATCAAACTGCACATGATCATAAGCGGGAGAGGAGGTGTTCAGCTGCAAGAAGGTGTGAATGTCTACCCATAATTACTGAAAAATGGGTAAGAAAAGGTGCGAATGCCTAACCATACATCATCAAAAGAGGGAGCGGAGGTGTTCCGCTATAAGACGGTGTGAATGTCCGACCATAGATGGTAAAAAGAGGGTAAGAAAAGGTTAAATTACCCAACTGTACACAATCAAAAGAGGGAGCGGAGTTGTTCAGCTAAGAGAAGGTGTGAAAGTCCGACCTTGGTTTGTAAAAAGCGGGTAAGAAAAGGTTCGTATGCCCGAATATACACCATCAAAAGCGGAAGCGGAGGTGTTCGGCTGCAAGATATTGTGAACGTCCGACCAAAGTTTATAAAAAGCAGTTAAGAAAAGGTTCGAATATCTAACCAAACATAAGAATGAGTCTTTTTCGCTGTAGAATGCCCGACTATAGACCATCAAATGCGGGAGCGGAGGTGTTCGGCTCTGAGTAGGTGTGAATGTCCGACCATAATTGCTGAAAAATGTGTTAGAAAAGGTAAGAATGCTGGACCATACATCATCAAAAGCGGTAGAGGTGGTGTTCGGCTGCAAAAAGGTGTGACTGTTCGACTAAAGTTTGTAAAAAGTGGGTAAGACAAGGTGCGAATGCCTTACAATGTATGATCAAAAGCGGGAGCGGAGGTGTTCAGCTGCAAGAAGGTCTACATGTCCATCAATAATTGCTAGAAAACATGAAAGAAACTTTTCGAAAATCAAACCGCACATGATCATAAGTGGGATAGGAGGTGTTCAGCTGCAAGGTGTGAATGTCCACCCATAATTCCTGAAAAATGGGCAAAAAAAAGGTGTGAATGCCCAACCATACATCATCAAAAGCAGGAGTAGAAGTGTTCGGCTACAAGAAGGTGTGAACGTCCAACCAAAATATGTAAAAAGAAGTTAAGAAAAGGTTCGAATATCCAACCAAACATAATCAAAAGCGGGAGAAGAGCTGTTCGACTGCAAGTAGGTGTGAATGTCAGATCATAATTTGCAAAAAGCTGATGAGAAAAGGTTCGAATGCCCGACTATACACCATCAAAAGCGGGAGCAGAGGTGTTCCGCTGTAAGACGGTGTGAATGTCCGACCATAGTTGGTAAAAAGCGGGTAAGAAAAGGTTAAAATAGCCGACTGTACACAATCAATAGCGGGAGCGAAGTTGTTCGGCTACAAGAAGGTGTGAACGTCCGACCATGGTTTGTAAAAAGCATTTAAGAAAAGGTTCGAATATCCAACCAAACATAATCAAAAGCGGGAGCAGAGCTGTTCGACTGCAAGTAGGTGTGAATGTCCAGCCATAATTACTCACAAACGGGGGTAGAAAAGGTAGTATTGCCAGACCATACATGATCAAAACAGGGAGCGGAGGTTCAGCTGCAAGGTGTGAATGTCTGACTATAGTTTGTAAAAAGCGGGTAAGACAAGGTGCGAATGCCCAACAATGTATGATCAAAAGAGAGAGCGGAGGTGTTCGGCTGCAAGGTCTGAATGTCCAACCATAATTTGTAAAAACCGGGTAAGAAAAGGCTCGAAAGCCCGACTATACATCATCAAAAGCGGGAGCGGAGGTGTTCAGCTGCAAGAAGGTGTGAATGTTCGACTAAAGTTTGTAAAAAGCTGGTAAGACAAGGAGCGATGTCCCGACATTGTATGATCAAAAGCGGGAGCGGAGGTGTCCAGCTGTGAGTAGGTGTGAATGTCCGACCATAATTGCTGAAAAATGTGTTAGAAAAGGTAAGAATACTGGACCATACATCATCAAAAGCGGGAGAGGTGGTGTTCGGCTGCAAGAAGGTGTGAAAGTCCGACAATGGTTTGTAAAAAGCGGGTAAAAAAAGGTTCGAATGCCCGAATATACATCATCAAAAGCGGAAGCGGAGGTGTTCGGATGCAAGAAGGTGTGAACGTCCGACCAAAGTTTGTAAAAAGCAGTGAAAAGCGAGAAAAAGCATTTCGTGAGTTCTGCATGATTTGGGATTTTGCTTATAAAATGCATTACTTCACTCAAACTATGTTAAAACTGATTTGTCCTTCATATTTACCATGTCTAGAAATATTTAAACAAAAAAACAACGTTGTACTTTGCAGTAAAAGAAAGAGCAAATCTAAAGTTTCAGTTATCTGAGTATAAGCCTGCTTTCCTGAGTTCTGCACGATTTCGGATTTTGCTATAAAATGAATTGCTTTGCTCAAACCAAGTTAAAACTGCTTTGTCCTTCCATATTCATCAATGTCTAGATCGACTTCAACAAAGAAAAACATTGGACTTTGCAGTAGAAGAAGTTGAAATCCATCTACACATTGATAAATATGAAGGACAAAGCAGTTCCCACTTGCCCATAAGAAAATAAGCTTATTCTCGAATTCCTGATCCTTCAGTGTTGCTCTTTCTTCTACTGCAAAATACAATGTTGTTCTTTGTTGAAGTCGATCTAGACATTGATAAATATGAAGGAAAAAGCAGTTTTAACTTGGTTTGAGTGAATGAATTCATTTTATACATAATATCCGAATTCGTGCAGAACTCATGAAAATAAGCTTATTCTCGGATTCCTAAAACTTTTGATTGGCTCTTTCTTTTACTGCAAAGTACAACGTTGTTTTTTTGTTTAAATCTATCGAGACATTGATAAATATGAAGGTAAAAGCCGTTTTAACATAGTTTGAGTGAAGGAATTGATTTTATAGATAAAATCCCAAATCATGCAGAACTCCTCAAAAGGGGCGTATGGCTTAATCACAAGTGTGGCTCTTTCTCATTCAGGGTAGTATGAGGAAGTTTATGCTTGAGATATATGTAGAAATGGGTACATATGAAGGACAAAGCAGTGTTAACTTAGTTTGAGTGAAGGAATTCATTTTATACATAAAATCCCAAATCATGCAGAACGTATGAAAAGAAGCTTATTCTCGGATTCCTGATCCTTCAGTTTTGCTCTTTCTTCTACTGCAAAATACAATGTTGTTCTTTGTTGAAGTCGATCTAGACATTGATAAATATGAAGGAAAAAGCAGTTTTAACTTGGTTTGAGTGAATGAATTCATTGTATACATAAAATCCGAAATCGTGCAGAACTCATGAAAATAAGCTTATTCTCGGATTCCTAAAACTTTTGATTTGCTCTTTCTTTTATTGCAAAGTACAACGTTGTTTTTTTTGTTTAAATCTATCGAGACATTGATAAATATGAAGGTAAAAGCCGTTTTAACATAGTTTGAGTGAAGGAATTAATTTTATAGATAAAATCCCAAATCATGCAGAACTCCTCAAAAGGGAGGTATGGCTTAATCACAAGTGTGGCTCTTTCTCATTCAGGGTAATATGAGGAAGTTTATGCTTGAAATATATGTAGAAATGGGTACATATGAAGGACAAAGCAGTGTTAACTTAGTTTGCGTAAAGAAATTCATTTTATACATAAAACCCGAAATCGTGCAGAACTCATGAAAATAAGCTTATTCTCGGATTCCTAAAACTTTTGATTTGCACTTTCTTTTACTGCAAAGTACAACGTTGTTTTTTGTTGAAATCTATCTAGACATTGATAAATACCAGCCGAAACTCTGCTGCCGCTTTTGATAATTTATGGTTGGGCATTCTTACCTTTTCTTACCCGCTTTTTACAAATTATGATCTTACATTCACACCTACTTGCAGTCGAACACCTTCTCATCCACTTATGATCATGTGCGGTTGGGCTTTCGCACCTTTTCTTACCCATTTTTCAGTAATTATGGGTGGACATTCAGACCTTCTTGCAGCCGAAAACCTCCACTCCTCTTTTGATCATACATTGTCGGGCATTCACACCTTGTCTTACGCGCTTTTTACAAACTTTAGTCGGACATTCAAACCTTCTTGCAGCTGAACCACCTCCGCTCCCTGTTTTGATCATATATGGTCTGGCAATAGTACCTTTTCTTACCCGTTTGTGAGTAATTATGGCTGGACATTCACACCTTCTTGCAGCCGAACACAACCTCTCCCGCTTTTGATGATATATGGTCCGGCATTCTTACCTTTTCTAACACATTTTTCAGCAATTATGGTCGGACATTCACACCTACTCACAGACGAACACCTCCGCTCCCACATTTGATAGTGTATAGTCGGGCATTCTCACCCTTTCTCATCAGCTTTTTGCAAATTATGATCTGACATTCACACCTACTTGCAGTCGAACAGCTCTGCTCCCGCTTTTGATTATGTTTGGTTGGATATTCGAACATTTTCTTAATGCTTTTTACAAACTTTGGTCGGACGTTCACACCGTCTTGCAGCCGAACACCTCCGCTTCCGCTTTTGATGGTGTATAGTTGGGCATTCGCACCTTTTTTTTTACCCATTTTTCAGGTATTATGGGTGGACATTCACACCTTCTTGCAGCTGAACACCTCCTCTCCCACTTATGATCATGTGTGGTTTGATTTTCGAAAATTTTCTTTCATGTTTTCTAGCAATTATTGATGGACATTTAGACCTTCTTGCAGCTGAACACCACCTCTCCCAATTTTGATGATGTATGGACCGGCATTTTTACCTTTTCTAACACATTTTTCAGCAATTATGGTTGGAGATTCACACCTACTCACAGCCGAATAACTCCGCTACCGCATTTGATGGTGTATAGTCGGGCATTCTCACCCTTTCTCATCAGCTTTTTGCAAATTATGATCTGACATTCACACCTACTTCCAGTTGAACAGCTCTGCTCCCGCTTTTGATTATGTTTGGTTAGATATTCGAACCTTATCTTAACTGCTTTTTACAAACTTTGGTCGGACGTTCACAATATCTTGCAGCCGAACACCTCCGCTTCCGCTTTTGATGGTGTATATTCGGGCATACGAACCTTTTCTTACCCGCTTTTTACAAACCAAGGTCGGACTTTCACACCTTCTCTTAGCTGAACAACTCCGCTCCCTCTTTTGATTGTGTACAGTCGGGTAATTTAACCTTTTCTTACCCGCTTTTTACCATCTATGGTCGGACATTCACACCGTCTTACAGCGGAACACCTCCACTCCCTCTTTTGATGATGTATGGTTAGGCATTCGCACCTTTTCTTACCCATTTTTCAGTAATTATGTGTAGACATTCACACCTTCTTGCAGCTGAACACCTCCTCTCCCGCTTATGATCATGTGCAGTTTGATATTCGAAAATTTTCTTTCATGTTTTCTAGCAATTATTGATGGACATTCAGACCGTCTTGCAGCTGAACACCTCCGCTCCCACTTTTGATCATACATTGTCGGGCATTCGCACCTTTTCTTACCCGCTTTTTACAAACCATGGTCGGACTTTCACAACTTTTAGTAGCTGAACACCTCCGCTCCCGCTATTGATTGTGTACAGTCGGGTATTTTAACCTTTTCTTACCCGCTTTTTACCAACTATGGTTGGACATTCACACCTTCTTACAGCAGAACACCTCCGCTCCCTGTTTTGATTATGTATGGTTTGACATTCGCATCTTCTCTCACCCGCCTTTTACTATGGTCGGCCATTCACAGCTTCCTCTCCACCATACTTGTATGGTGGGATATTCACACCCACCTGCATCCGAAGACCTCCGCCCCCACTTTTGTTGATATTTAGTCGGTCATTCGCACCTTACCCGCTTTTGGCAAACTATGGCCTTCTTGCAGCCCAACACCTCTTATCTCGCTTTTGATGATGTAAGGTTAGGCATTCAGACCTTGCTTCACCTGCTTTTCACCAAATATAGTCGGACATTCACACCCACTTGCATCCGAAGACCTCCGCCCCAAATTTTGTTGATATTTAGTCGGACATTCGCACCTTACCCGCTTTTGTCAAACTATGGCCTTCTTGCAGCCAAACACCTCTGATCTCGCTTTTGATGATGTAAGGTTGGGCATTCAGACCTTGCTTCACCTGCTTTTCACCAAATATAGTCGGACATTCACACCTTCTTGCAGCCGAACACTTCCGCTCCACCTTTTAGTGTTCTATCACACCTTTTTTTCACCGCATTTTATACATTATGGTTGGAAATTTTCAACCACTCTCATCCGAAGACCTCTCCTCCCGCTTTTGTTAATATATTTGAACTTTAGTCGGACATTCAAACCTTCTTGCAGCTGAACCACCTCCGCTCCCTGTTTTGATCATATATGGTCAGGCAATACTACCTTTTCTTACCCGTTTGTGAGTAATTATGGCTGGACATTCACACCTACTTGCAGCCGAACACAACCTCTCTCGCTTTTGATGATGTATGGACCGGCATTCTTACCTTTTCTAACACATTTTTCAGCAATTATGGTCGGAGATTCACACCTACTCACAGCTGAACAACTCCGCTCCCGCATTTGATGGTGTATAGTCGGGCATTCTCACCCTTTCTCATCAGCTTTTTGCAAATTATGATCTGACATTCACACCTACTTGCAGTTGAACAGCTCTGCTCCCGCTTTTGATTATGTATGGTTGGATATTCGAACCTTTTCTTAACTGCTTTTTACAAACTTTGGTTGGACGTTCACACCTTCTTGTAGCCGAACACATGCACTCCTGCTTTTGATGATGTATGGTTGGGCATTCGCACCTTTTTTTTTACCCATTTTTCAGGTATTATGGGTGGACATTCACACCTTCTTGCAGCTGAACACCTCCTCTCCCACTTATGATCATGTGTGGTTTGATTTTCGAAAATTTTCTTTCATGTTTTCTAGCAATTATTGATGGACATGTAGACCTTCTTGCAGCTGAACACCACCTCTCCCGATTTTGATTATGTATGGACCGGCATTTTTACCTTTTCTAACACATTTTTCAGCAATTATGGTTGGAGATTCACACCTACTCACAGCCGAACAACTCCGCTACCGCATTTGATGGTGTATAGTCGGGCATTCTCACCCTTTCTCATCAGCTTTTTGCAAATTATGATCTGACATTCACACCTACTTGCAGTCGAACAGCTCTGCTCCCGCTCTTGATTATGTTTGGTTGGATATTCGAACCTTTTCTTAACTGCTTTTTACAAACTTTGGTCGGACGTTCACAATATCTTGCAGCCGAACACCTCCGCTTCCGCTTTTGATGGTGTATATTCGGGCATACGAACCTTTTCTTACCCGCTTTTTACAAACCAAGGTCGGACTTTCACACCTTCTCTTAGCTGAACAACTCCGCTCCCTCTTTTGATTGTGTACAGTCGGGTAATTTAACCTTTTCTTACTCGCTTTTTACCATCTATGGTCGGACATTCACACCGTCTTACAACGGAACACCTCCGCTCCCTCTTTTGATGATGTATGGTTAGGCATTCGCACCTTTTCTTACCCATTTTTCAGTAATTATGGGTAGACATTCACACCTTCTTGCAGGTGAACACCTCCTCTCCCGCTTATGATCATGTGCAGTTTGATATTCGAAAATTTTCTTTCATGTTTTCTAGCAATTATTGATGGACATTCAGACCGTCTTGCAGCTGAACACCTCCGCTCCCACTTTTGATGGTGTATAGTCGGGCTTTCGAGCCTTTTCTTCCCCGGTTTTTACAAATTATGGTTGGACATTCAGACCTTCTTGCAGCCGAAAACCTCCACTCCCTCTTTTGATCATACATTGTTGGGCATTTGCACCTTTTCTTACCCGCTTTTTACAAACCATGGTCGGACTTTCACACCTTTTAGTAGCCGAACAACTCCGCTCCCGCTATTGATTGTGTACAGTCGGGTATTTTAACCTTTTCTTACCCGCTTTTTACCAACTATGGTTGGACATTCACACCTTCTTACAGCAGAACACCTCCGCTCCCTGTTTTGATTATGTATGGTTTGACATTCGCACCTTCTCTCACCCGCCTTTTACTATGGTCGGCCATTCACAGCTTCCTCTCCACCATACTTGTATGGTGGGATATTCACACCCACCTGCATCCGAAGACCTCCGCCCCCACTTCTGTTGATATTTAGTTGGTCATTCGCACCTTACCCGCTTTTGGCAAACTATGGCCTTCTTGCAGCCCAACACCTCTGATCTCGCTTTTGATGATTTAAGGTTGGGCATTCAGACCTTGCTTCACCTGCTTTTCACCAAATATAGTCGGACATTCACACCCACTTGCATCCGAAAACCTCCGCCCCCACTTTTGTTGATATTTAGTCGGACATTCGCACCTTACCCGCTTTTGGCAAACTATGGCCTTCTTGCAGCCAAACAACTCTGATCTCGCTTTTGATGATGTAAGGTTGGGCATTCAGACCTTGCTTCACCTGCTTTTCACCAAATATAGTCGGACATTCACACCTTCTTGCAGCCGAACACTTCTGCTCCACCTTTTAGTGTTCTATCACACCTTTTTTTTCACCGCATTTTATACATTATGGTTGGAAATTTTCAACCACTTTCATCCGAAGACCTCTCCTCCCGCTTTTGTTAATATATTTGAACTTTAGTTTGACATTCAAACCTTCTTGCAGCTGAACCACCTCCGCTCCCTGTTTTGATCATATATGGTCTGGCAATACTACCTTTTCTTACCCGTTTGTGAGTAATTATGGCTGGACATTCACACCTACTTGCAGCCGAACACAACCTCTCTCGCTTTTGATGATGTATGGACCGGCATTTTTACCTTTTCTAACACATTTTTCAGCAATTATGGTCGGAGATTCACACCTACTCACAGCCGAACAACTCCGCTCCCGCATTTGATGATGTATAGTCGGGCATTCTCACCCTTTCTCATCAGCTTTTTGCAAATTATGATCTGACATTCACACCTACTTGCAGTCGAACAGCTCTGCTCCCGCTCTTGATTATGTTTGGTTGGATATTCGAACCTTTTCTTAACTGCTTTTTACAAACTTTGGTTGGACGTTCACACCTTCTTGTAGCCGAACACATGCACTCCTGCTTTTGATGATGTATGGTTGGGCATTCGCACCTTTTTTTTTACCCATTTTTCAGGTATTTTGGTTGGACGTTCACACCTTCTTGTAGCCGAACACTTCCACTCCTGCTTTTGATGATGTATGGTTGGGCATTCATACCTTTTTTTTGCCCATTTTTCAGGAATTATGGGTGGACATTCACACCTTGCAGCTGAACACCTCCTATCCCACTTATGATAATGTGCGGTTTGATTTTCGAAAAGTTTCTTTCATGTTTTCTAGCAATTATTGATGGACATGTAGACCTTCTTGCAGCTGAACACCTCCGCTCCCGCTTTTGATCATACATTGTCAGGCATTCGCACCTTGTCTTACCCACTTTTTACAAACTTTAGTCGAACAGTCACACCTTTTTGCAGCCGAACACCACCTCTACCGCTTTTGATGATGTATGGTCCAGCATTCTTACCTTTTCTAACACATTCAACAGCAATTATGGTCGGACATTCACACCTACTCAGAGCCGAACACCTCCGCTCCCGCATTTGATGGTCTATAGTCGGGCATTCTACAGCGGAAAAGACTCATTCTTATGTTTGGTTAGATATTCGAACCTTTTCTTAACTGCTTTTTACAAACTTTGGTCGGACGTTCACAATATCTTGCAGCCGAACACCTCCGCTTCCGCTTTTGATGGTGTATATTCGGGCATACGAACCTTTTCTCACCCGCTTTTTACAAACCAAGGTCGGACTTTCACACCTTCTCTTAGCTGAACAACTCCGCTCCCTCTTTTGATTGTGTACAGTCGGGTAATTTAACCTTTTCTTACCCGCTTTTTACCATCTATGGTCGGACATTCACACCGTCTTACAGCGGAACACCTCCACTCCCTCTTTTGATGATGTATGGTTAGGCATTCGCACCTTTTCTTACCCATTTTTCAGTAATTATGGGTAGACATTCACACCTTCTTGCAGGTGAACACCTCCTCTCCCGCTTATGATGATGTGTGGTTTGATATTCGAAAATTTTCTTTCATGTTTTCTAGCAATTATTGATGGACATTCAGACCTTCTTGCAGCTGAACACCTCCGCTCCAGCTGTTGATGGTGTATAGTCGGGCTTTCGAGCCTTTTCTTCCCAGATTTTTACAAAATATGGATGGACATTCAGACCTTGTTTCAGCCGAAAACCTCCGCTCCCTCTTTTGATCATACATTGTCGGGCATTCGCACCTTTTCTTACCCGCTTTTTACAAACCATGGTCGGACTTTCACACCTTTTAGTAGCGGAACAACTCTGCTCCCGCTATTGATTGTGTACAATCGGGTATTTTAACCTTTTCTTACCTGCTTTTTGCCAACTATGGTCGGACATTCACACCTTCTTACAGCGGAACACCTCCGCTACCTCCTTTGATGGTGTATGTTCGGGCATTCGAACCTTTTCTTACCCGCTTTTTACAAACAATGGTCAGACATTCACACCTTCTTGCAGCCGAACACTTCCGCTCTACCTTTTAGTGTTCTATGGGGTATTCACACCTTTTTTTTCACCGCATTTCATAGATTATCCGAAGACCTCTCCTCCTGCTTTGGTTAATATATAGTCGAGCATTCGAACCTTTTCTTACCCGCTTTTTACAAATTATGGTCGAACATTCACACCTACTTGCAGCCGAACACCTCCGCTCCCGCTTTTGATGGTGTATAGTCGGGCTTTCGAGCCTTTTCTTCCCCGGTTTTTACAAATTATGGTTGGACATTCAGACCTTGCAGCCGAAGACCTCCGCTCCCTCTTTTGATCATACATTGTCAGGCATTCGCACCTACTTGCAGCCGAATACTTCCGCTCCACCTTTTAGTGATGTATGGTTGGCATTTGCACCTTTTCTTACCCTTTCTTACCCTACTGATTGCTTAAGATTAATTTGTTTTTTTTCAAACTACAACATTTTTTTAATTGTTGAAACTTGATTTGAAGTGGATAAATAAGGAGGACAAACAGTTTTAAGTCAGGCTGATAGAAGGAATTAATTTTATAGCAAAATCTGTATTTCGTCATATGTCGAGAGATGCTTATTGCTGAAGAAGTACAAAGTACAACGTTGTTTATCGTTGAAACTTGATTAGACATGAATAAATATGAAGGACAAAGCAGTCTTAACTTGGTTAGAGTTAAGGAATTCGTTTTATAGGAGAATCCGAATTCGTGCATAACTCGTAAAATAGAGCTTATTTTCGGATTCCTGAAGAATGAGTCTGGTTCTTTCTCATAATACAAAGTTTGTTGTTTATTGTTGAAACTTCATCAGAAGTGAAGAAATAAATGAATGCCTATCAACAAATGTGGGATCTAAACTCTACTGTTTCCTCTAAAATAATTTCCTTTCTCAATTCAGAAATGTGTGTGTGTAAGTCACAACACCCGTGACACCAAAACGGCTTTCTTTTCTCTCTTTTCTCTACACTCTGCACTGTGAGCACACACACCAAATCAGAAAGGCTTTTTTCTCTCTTTTCTACATTATGGACTGTGGGGACACAAAACCGCTCTCTCTTTTTTTTTTTGATTGTGTGCCAGGGCGTTGTCTCATGTATTAGATTATGCTTAAGATACGAATGGGTTTATCAGTCACATCAGAATCCATACATACTGATCCTCCCGTAATAAAATGGTCGGATCTTATCAAACACGGCTCTGGGAGCGAGCCGAGTGCGGGCTAACCGGGAGAATTGCTTGAAAGAAACGGCATACCAAATGAGCGGTCAGAACAAAGCCTCAATACGGTGTTCCCGTTGTGTTTTTGTTACTGCCACTGTTTGCTTTTTCACAAGAGCGCACCTGTTGAGGGGGGGCCTGGGGGGGCCTGGAGCGGAGGTTTTCGGCTGCAAGGTCTGAATGTCCAACCATAATTTGTAAAAACCGGGGAAGAAAAGGCTCGAAAGCCCGACTATACACCATCAAAAGCGGGAGCGGAGGTGTTCGGCTGCAAGTAGGTGTGAATGTTCGACCATAATTTGTAAAAAGCGGGTAAGAAAAGGTTCGAATGCCCGACTATATATTAACCAAAGCAGGAGGAGAGGTCTTCGGATAAGAGTGGGTGAGAATTTACAACCATAATCTATAAAATGCGGTGAAAAAAAAGGTGTGAATACCCCATAGAACACTAAAAGGTAGAGCGGAAGTGTTCGGCTGCAAGAAGGTGTGAATGTCTGACCATAGTTTGTAAAAAGCGGGTAAGAAAGGGTTTGAATGCCCGAACATACACCATCAAAGGAGGGAGCGGAGGTGTTCCGCTGTAAGAAGGTGTGAATGTCCGACCATAGTCTGCAAAAAGCAGGTAAGAAAAGGTTAAAATACCCGATTGTACACAATCAATAGCGGGAGCGGAGTTGTTCCGCTACTAAAAGGTGTGAAAGTCCGACCATGGTTTGTAAAAAGCGGGTAAGAAAAGGTGCGAATGCCCGACAATGTATGATCAAAAGAGGGAGCGGAGGTTTTCGGCTGAAACAAGGTCTGAATGTCCATCCATATTTTGTAAAAATCTGGGAAGAAAAGGCTCGAAAGCTCCAGCTGTTGATGGTGTATAGTCGGACACCATCAACAGCTGGAGCGGAGGTGTTCAGCTGCAAGAAGGTCTGAATGTCCATCAATAATTGCTAGAAAACATGGAAGAGAATTTTGGAATATCAAACCGCACATGATCATAAGCGGGAGAGGAGGTGTTCAAATGCAAGAAGGTGTGAATGTCCAACCATAATTACTGCAAAATGGGTAAGAAAAGGTACGAATGCCCAACCATACATGATCCTAACAGGGAGCGGAGGTGTTTGGCTGCGACAAGGTGTGTATGTCCACCCATAATTAATGAAAAGCGGGCAACAAGTAGGTTTGAATACCCATCATCAAAAGCAGGAGTGGATGTGTTCGGCTAAAAGAAGGTTTGAATGTCTGACCATAGTTTGTAAAAAGCGGGTAAGAAAAGGTTCGAGTGCCCGAACATACACCATCAAAGGAGGGAGCGGAGGTGTTCGGCTGCAAGTAGGTGTGAATGTTCGACCATAATTTGTAAAAAGCGGGTAAGAAAAGGTTTGAATGCCCGACTATATATTAACAAAAGCAGGAGGAGAGGTCTTCGGATAAGAGTGGGTGAGAATTTCCAACCATAATCAATAAAATGCGGTGAAAAAAAAGGTGTGAATACCCCATAGAACACTAAAAGGTGGAGCAGAAGTGTTCGGCTGCAAGAAGGTGTGACTGTTCGACTATATTTGGTGAAAAGCAGGTGAAGCAAGGTCTGAATGCCCAACCTTACATCATCAAAAACGAGATCAGAGGTGTTTGGCTGCAAGAAGGCCATAGTTTGCCAAAAGCGGGTAAGGTGCGAATGACCGACTAAATATCAACAAAAGTGGGGGCGGAGGTCTTCGGATGCAAGTGGGTGTGAATATCCCACCATACAAGTATGGTGGAGAGGAAGCTGTGAATGGCCAACCATAGTAAAAAGCGGGTGAGAAAAGGTGCGAATGTCCAATCATACATGATCAAAACAGGGAGCGGAGGTGTTTGGCTGCGACAAGGTGTGTATGTCCACCCATAATTAATGAAAAGCGGGCAACAAGTAGGTTTGAATACCCATCATCAAAAGCAGGAGTGGATGTGTTCGGCTACAAGAAGGTTTGAATGTCTGACCATAGTTTGTAAAAAGCGGGTAAGAAAAGGTTCGAGTGCCCGAACATACACCATCAAAAGAGGGAGCGGAGGTGTTCCGCTGTAAGACGGTGTGAATGTCCAACAATAGTTGGTAAAAAGCGGGTAAGAAAAGGTGCGAATGCCCGACAATGTATGATCAAAAGAGGGAGTGGAGGTTTTCGGCTGCAAGAAGGTCTGAATGTCCAACCATAATTTGTAAAAACCGGGGAAGAAAAGGCTCGAAAGCCCGACTATACACCATCAAAAGTGGGAGCGGAGGTGTTCAGCTTCAAGACGGTCTGAATGTCCATCAATGATTGCTAGAAAACATGAAAGAAAATTTTCGAATATCAAACTGCACATGATCATAAGCAGGAGAGGAGGTGTTCAGCTGCAAGAAGGTGTGAATGTCTACCCATAATTACTGAAAAATGGGTAAGAAAAGGTGTGAATGCCTAACCATACATCATCAAAAGAGGGAGCGGAGGTGTTCCGCTGTAAGACGGTGTGAATGTCCGACCATAGATGGTAAAAAGCGGGTAAGAAAAGGTTAAATTACCCGACTGTACACAATCAAAAGAGGGAGCGGAGTTGTTCAGCTAAGAGAAGGTGTGAAAGTCCGACCTTGGTTTGTAAAAAGCGGGTAAGAAAAAGTTCGTATGCCCGAATATACACCATCAAAAGCGGAAGCGGAGGTGTTCGGCTGCAAGATATTGTGAACGTCCGACCAAAGTTTGTAAAAAGCATTTAAGAAAAGGTTCGAATATCTAACCAAACATAAGAATCAGTCTTTTCCGCTGTAGAATGCCCGACTATAGACCATCAAATGCGGGAGCGGAGGTGTTCGGCTCTGAGTAGGTGTGAATGCCCGACCATAATTGCTGTTGAATGTGTTAGAAAAGGTAAGAATACTGGACCATACATCATCAAAAGCGGGAGAGGTGGTGTTCGGCTGCAAGAAGGTGTGAAAGTCCGACAATGGTTTTTAAAAAGCGGGTAAAAAAAGGTTCGAATGCCCGAATATACATCATCAAAAGCGGAAGCGGAGGTGTTCGGATGCAAGAAGGTGTGAACGTCCGACCAAAGTTTGTAAAAAGCAGTGAAAAGCGAGAAAAAGCATTTCTTGAGTTCTGCATGACTTGGGATTTTGCTTATAAAATGCATTACTTCATCAAACTATGTTAAAACTGATTTGTCCTTCATATTTACCATGTCTAGAAATATTTAAACAAAAAAACAACGTTGTACTTTGCAGTAAAAGAAAGAGCAAATCTAAAGTTTCAGGAATCCGAGTATAAGCCTGCTTTCATGAGTTCTGCACGATTTCGGATTTTGCTATAAAATGAATTGCTTTGCTCAAACCAAGTTAAAACTGCTTTGTCCTTCCATATTCATCAATGTCTAGATCGACTTCAACAAAGAAAAACATTGGACTTTGCAGTAGAAGAAGTTGAAATCCATCTACACATTGATAAATATGAAGGACAAAGCAGTTCCCACTTGCCCATAAGAAAATAAGCTTATTCTCGGATTCCTGATCCTTCAGTGTTGCTCTTTCTTCTACTGCAAAATACAATGTTGTTCTTTGTTGAAGTCGATCTAGACATTGATAAATATGAAGGAAAAAGCAGTTTTAACTTGGTTTGAGTGAATGAATTCATTTTATACATAAAATCCGAAATCGTGCAGAACTCATGAAAATAAGCTTATTCTCGGATTCCTAAAACTTTTGATTGGCTCTTTCTTTTACTGCAAAGTACAACGTTGTTTTTTTGTTTAAATCTATCGAGACATTGATAAATATGAAGGTAAAAGCCGTTTTAACATAGTTTGAGTGAAGGAATTGATTTTATAGATAAAATCCCAAATCATGCAGAACTCCTCAAAAGGGGCGTATGGCTTAATCACAAGTGTGGTTCTTTCTCATTCAGGGTAGTATGAGGAAGTTTATGCTTGAAATATATGTAGAAATGGGTACATATGAAGGACAAAGCAGTGTTAACTTAGTTTGAGTGAAGGAATTCATTTTATACATAAAATCCCAAATCATGCAGAACGTATGAAAAGAAGCTTATTCTCGGATTCCTGATCCTTCAGTTTTGCTCTTTCTTCTACTGCAAAATACAATGTTGTTCTTTGTTGAAGTCGATCTAGACATTGATAAATATGAAGGAAAAAGCAGTTTTAACTTGGTTTGAGTGAATGAATTTATTTTATACATAAAATCCGAAATCGTGCAGAACTCATGAAAATAAGCTTATTCTCGGATTCCTAAAACTTTTGATTTGCTCTTTCTTTTATTGCAAAGTACAACGTTGTTTTTTTTGTTTAAATCTATCGAGACATTGATAAATATGAAGGTAAAAGCCGTTTTAACATAGTTTGAGTGAAGGAATTAATTTTATAGATAAAATCCCAAATCATGCAGAACTCCTGAAAAGGGAGGTATGGCTTAATCACAAGTGTGGCTCTTTCTCATTCAGGGTAATATGAGGAAGTTTATGCTTGAAATATATGTAGAAATGGGTACATATGAAGGACAAAGCAGTGTTAACTTAGTTTGCGTGAAGAAATTCATTTTGTACATAAAATCCGAAATCGTGCAGAACTCATGAAAATAAGCTTATTCTCGGATTCCTAAAACTTTTGATTTGCACTTTCTTTTACTGCAAAGTACAACGTTGTTTTTTGTTGAAATCTATCTAGACATTGATAAATACCAGCCGAAACTCTGCTGCCGCTTTTGATAATTTATGGTTGGGCATTCTTACCTTTTCTTACCCGCTTTTTACAAATTATGATCTTACATTCACACCTACTTGCAGTCGAACACCTTCTCATCCACTTATGATCATGTGCGGTTGGGCTTTCGCACCTTTTCTTACCCATTTTTCAGTAATTATGGGTGGACATTCAGACCTTCTTGCAGCCGAAAACCTCCGCTCCTCTTTTGATCATACATTGTCGGGCATTCACACCTTGTCTTACCCGCTTTTTACAAACTTTAGTCGGACATTCAAACCTTCTTGCAGCTGAACCACCTCCGCTCCCTGTTTTGATCATATATGATCTGGCAATAGTACCTTTTCTTACCCGTTTGGGAGTAATTATGGCTGGACATTCACACCTTCTTGCAGCCAAACACAACCTTTCCCGCTTTTGATGATGTATGGTCCGGCATTCTTACCTTTTCTAACACATTTTTCAGCAATTATGGTCGGACATTCACACCTACTCACAGACGAACACCTCCGCTCCCACATTTGATAGTGTATAGTAGCGCATTCTCACCCTTTCTCATCAGCTTTTTGCAAATTATGATCTGATATTCACACCTACTTGCAGTCGAACAGCTCTGCTCCCGCTTTTGATTATGTTTGGTTGGATATTCGAACATTTTCTTAATGCTTTTTACAAACTTTGGTCGGACGTTCACACCGTCTTGCAGCCGAACACCTCCGCTTCCGCTTTTGATGGTGTATAGTTGGGCATTCGCACCTTTTTTTTACCCATTTTTCAGGTATTATGGGTGGACATTCACACCTTCTTGCAGCTGAACACCTCCTCTCCCACTTATGATCATGTGTGGTTTGATTTTCGAAAATTTTCTTTCATGTTTTCTAGCAATTATTGATGGACATTTAGACCTTCTTGCAGCTGAACACCACCTCTCCCGATTTTGATGATGTATGGACCGGCATTTTTACCTTTTCTAACACATTTTTCAGCAATTATGGTTGGAGATTCACACGTACTCACAGCCGAATAACTCCGCTACCGCTTTTGATGGTGTATAGTCGGGCATTCTCACCCTTTCTCATCAGCTTTTTGCAAATTATGATCTGACATTCACACCTACTTCCAGTTGAACAGCTCTGCTCCCGCTTTTGATTATGTTTGGTTAGATATTCGAACCTTTTCTTAACTGCTTTTTACAAACTTTGGTCGGACGTTCACAATATCTTGCAGCCGAACACCTCCGCTTCCGCTTTTGATGGTGTATATTCGGGCATACGAACCTTTTCTTACCCGCTTTTTACAAACCAAGGTCGGACTTTCACACCTTCTCTTAGCTGAACAACTCCGCTCCCTCTTTTGATTGTGTACAGTCGGGTAATTTAACCTTTTCTTACCCGCTTTTTACCATCTATGGTCGGACATTCACACCGTCTTACAGCGGAACACCTCCGCTCCCTCTTTTGATGATGTATGGTTAGGCATTCGCACCTTTTCTTACCCATTTTCAGTAATTATGGGTAGACATTCACACATTCTTGCAGCTGAACACCTCCTCTCCCGCTTATGATCATGTGCAGTTTGATATTGGAAAATTTTCTTTCATGTTTTCTAGCAATTATTGATGGACATTCAGACCGTCTTGCAGCTGAACACCTCCGCTCCCACTTTTGATGGTGTATAGTCGGGCTTTCGAGCCTTTTCTTCCCCGGTTTTTACAAATTATGGTTGGACATTCAGACCTTCTTGCAGCCGAAAACCTCCACTCCCTCTTTTGATCATACATTGTCGGGCATTCGCAACTTTTCTTACCCGCTTTTTACAAACCATGGTCGGACTTTCACACCTTTTAGTAGCCGAACAACTCCGCTCCCGTTATTGATTGTGTACAGTCGGGTATTTTAACCTTTTCTTACCCGCTTTTTACCAACTATGGTTGGACATTCACACCTTCTTACAGCAGAACACCTCTGCTCCCTGTTTTGATTATGTATGGTTTGACATTCGCACCTTCTCTCACCCGCCTTTTACTATGGTCGGCCATTCACAGCTTCCTCTCCACCATACTTGTATGGTGGGATATTCACACCCACCTGCATCCGAAGACCTCCGCCCCCACTTTTGTTGATATTTAGTCGGTCATTCGCACCTTACCCGCTTTTGGCAAACTATGGCCTTCTTGCAGCCCAACACCTCTGATCTCGCTTTTGATGATGTAAGGTTGGGCATTCAGACCTTGCTTCACCTGCTTTTCACCAAATATAGTCGGACATTCACACCCACTTGCATCCGAAGACCTCTCCTCCCGCTTTTGTTAATATATTTGAACTTTAGTCGGACATTCAAACCTTCTTGCAGCTGAACCACCTCCGCTCCCTGTTTTGATCATATATGGTCTGGCAATACTACCTTTTCTTACCCGTTTGTGAGTAATTATGGCTGGACATTCACACCTACTTGCAGCCGAAAACAACCTCTCTCGCTTTTGATGATGTATGGACCGGCATTCTTACCTTTTCTAACACATTTTTCAGCAATTATGGTCGGAGATTCACACCTACTCACAGCCGAACAACTCCGATCCCGCATTTGATGGTGTATAGTCGGGCATTCTCACCCTTTCTCATCAGCTTTTTGCAAATTATGATCTGACATTCACACCTACTTGCAGTTGAACAGCTCTGCTCCCGCTTTTGATTATGTATGGTTGGATATTCGAACCTTTTCTTTACTGCTTTTTACAAACTTTGGTTGGACGTTCACACCTTCTTGTAGCCGAACACATGCACTCCTGCTTTTGATGATGTATGGTTGGGCATTCGCACCTTTTTTTTACCCATTTTTCAGGTATTATGGGTGGACATTCACACCTTCTTGCAGCTGAACACCTCCTCTCCCACTTATGATCATGTGTGGTTTGATTTTCGAAAATTTTCTTTCATGTTTTCTAGCAATTATTGATGGACATTTAGACCTTCTTGCAGCTGAACACCACCTCTCCCGATTTTGATGATGTATGGACCAGCATTTTTACCTTTTCTAACACATTTTTCAGCAATTATGGTTGGAGATTCACACCTACTCACAGCCGAACAACTCCGCTACCGCATTTGATGGTGTATAGTCGGGCATTCTCACCCTTTCTCATCAGCTTTTTGCAAATTATGATCTGACATTCACACCTACTTGCAGTCGAACAGCTCTGCTCCCGCTTTTGATTATGTATGGTTGGATATTCGAACCTTTTCCTAACTGCTTTTTACAAACTTTGAGTGGACGTTCACACCTTCTTGTAGCCGAACACATGCACTCCTGCTTTTGATGATGTATGGTTGGGCATTCGCACCTTTTTTTTACCCATTTTTCAGGTATTATGGGTGGACATTCACACCTTCTTGCAGCTGAACACCTCCTCTCCCACTTATGATCATGTGTGGTTTGATTTTCGAAAATTTTCTTTCATGTTTTCTAGCAATTATTGATGGACATGTAGACCTTCTTGCAGCTGAACACCACCTCTCCCGATTTTGATTATGTATGGACCGGCATTTTTACCTTTTCTAACACATTTTTCAGCAATTATGGTTGGAGATTCACACCTACTCACAGCCGAACAACTCCGCTACCGCATTTGATGGTGTATAGTCGGGCATTCTCACCCTTTCTCATCAGCTTTTTGCAAATTATGATCTGACATTCACACCTACTTCCAGTCGAACAGCTCTGCTCCCGCTTTTGATTATGTTTGGTTAGATATTCGAACCTTTTCTTAACTGCTTTTTACAAACTTTGGTCGGACGTTCACAATATCTTGCATCCGAACACCTCCGCTTCCGCTTTTGATGGTGTATATTCGGGCATACGAACCTTTTCTTACCCGCTTTTTACAAACCAAGGTCGGACCTTCACACCTTCTCTTAGCTGAACAACTCCGCTCCCTCTTTTGATTGTGTACAGTCGGGTAATTTAACCTTTTCTTACCCGCTTTTTACCATCTATGGTCGGACATTCACACCGTCTTACAGCGGAACACCTCCGCTCCCTCTTTTGATTATGTATGGTTAGGCATTCGCACCTTTTCTTACCCATTTTTCAGTAATTATGGGTAGACATTCACACCTTCTTGCAGCTGAACACCTCCTCTCCCGCTCAGGATCATGTGCAGTTTGATATTCGAAAATTTTCTTTCATGTTTTCTAGCAATTATTGATGGACATTCAGACCGTCTTGCAGCTGAACACCTCCGCTCCCACTTTTGATGGTGTATAGTCGGGCTTTCGAGCCTTTTCTTCCCCGGTTTTTACAAATTATGGTTGGACATTCAGACCTTCTTGCAGCCGAAAACCTCCACTCCCTCTTTTGATCATACATTGTCGGGCATTCGCACCTTTTCTTACCCGCTTTTTACAAACCATGGTCGGACTTTCACACATTTTAGTAGCCGAACAACTCCGCTCCCGTTATTGATTGTGTACAGTCGGGTATTTTAACCTTTTCTTACCCGCTTTTTACCAACTATGGTTGGACATTCACACCTTCTTACAGCAGAACACCTCCGCTCCCTGTTTTGATTATGTATGGTTTGACATTCGCACCTTCTCTCACCCGCCTTTTACTATGGTCGGCCATTCACAGCTTCCTCTCCACCATACTTGTATGGTGGGATATTCACACCCACCTGCATCCGAAGACCTCCGCCCCAAATTTAGTTGATATTTAGTCGGACATTCGCACCTTACCCGCTTTTGGCAAACTATGGCCTTCTTGCAGCCAAACACCTCTGATCTCGCTTTTGATGATGTAAGGTTGGGCATTCAGACCTTGCTTCACCTGCTTTTCACCAAATATAGTCGGACATTCACACCCACTTGCATCCGAAGACCTCCGCCCCAAATTTTGTTGATATTTAGTCGGACATTCGCACCTTACCCGCTTTTGGCAAACTATGGCCTTCTTGCAGCCAAACACCTCTGATCTCGCTTTTGATGATGTAAGGTTGGGCATTTAGACCTTGCTTCACCTGCTTTTCACCAAATATAGTCGGACATTCACACCTTCTTGCAGCC
The DNA here is from genome assembly GCF_036924035.1 of Leuresthes tenuis. Classification (NCBI taxonomy): domain Eukaryota; kingdom Metazoa; phylum Chordata; class Actinopteri; order Atheriniformes; family Atherinopsidae; genus Leuresthes; species Leuresthes tenuis. The sequence continues at coordinate 27,715,253 of NW_027325372.1, read as the reverse complement.
GAACACTTCCGCTCCACCTTTTAGTGTTCTATCACACCTTTTTTTCACCGCATTTTATACATTATGGTTGGAAATTTTCAACCACTCTCATCCGAAGACCTCTCCTCCCGCTTTTGTTAATATATTTGAACTTTAGTCGGACATTCAAACCTTCTTGCAGCTGAACCACCTCCGCTCCCTGTTTTGATCATATATGGTCTGGCAATACTACCTTTTCTTACCCGTTTGTGAGTAATTATGGCTGGACATTCACACCTACTTGCAGCCGAACACAACCTCTCTCGCTTTTGATGATGTATGGACCGGCATTCTTACCTTTTCTAACACATTTTTCAGCAATTATGGTCGGAGATTCACACCTACTCAGAGCCGAACAACTCCGCTCCCGCATTTGATGGTGTATAGTCGGGCATTCTCACCCTTTCTCATCAGCTTTATGCAAATTATGATCTGACATTCACACCTACTTGCAGTCGAACAGCTCTGCTCCCGCTTTTGATTATGTATGGTTGGATATTCGAACCTCTTCTTAACTGCTTTTTACAAACTTTGGTTGGACGTTCACACCTTCTTGTAGCCGAACACATGCACTCCTGCTTTTGATGATGTATGGTTGGGCATTCGCACCTTTTTTTTACCCATTTTTCAGGTATTATGGGTGGACATTCACACCTTCTTGCAGCTGAACACCTCCTCTCCCACTTATGATCATGTGTGGTTTGATTTTCGAAAATTTTCTTTCATGTTTTCTAGCAATTATTGATGGACATTTAGACCTTCTTGCAGCTGAACACCACCTCTCCCGATTTTGATGATGTATGGACCGGCATTTTTACCTTTTCTAACACATTTTTCAGCAATTATGGTTGGAGATTCACACCTACTCACAGCCGAACAACTCCGCTACCGCATTTGATGGTGTATAGTCGGGCATTCTCACCCTTTCTCATCAGCTTTTTGCAAATTATGATCTGACATTCACACCTACTTGCAGTCGAACAGCTCTGCTCCCGCTTTTGATTATGTATGGTTGGATATTCGAACCTTTTCTTAACTGCTTTTTACAAACTTTGGTTGGACGTTCACACCTTCTTGTAGCCGAACACATGCACTCCTGCTTTTGATGATGTATGGTTGGGCATTCGCACCTTTTTTTTACCCATTTTTCAGGTATTATGGGTGGACATTCACACCTTCTTGCAGCTGAACACCTCCTCTCCCACTTATGATCATGTGTGGTTTGATTTTCGAAAAATTTCTTTCATGTTTTCTAGCAATTATTGATGGACATTTAGACCTTCTTGCAGCTGAACACCACCTCTCCCGATTTTGATGATGTATGGACCGGCATTTTTACCTTTTCTAACACATTTTTCAGCAATTATGGTTGGAGATTCACACCTACTCACAGACGAACAACTCCGCTACCGCATTTGATGGTGTATAGTCGGGCATTCTCACCCTTTCTCATCAGCTCTTTGCAAATTATGATCTGACATTCACACCTACTTCCAGTCGAACAGCTCTGCTCCCGCTTTTGATTATGTTTGGTTAGATATTCGAACCTTTTCTTAACTGCTTTTTACAAACTTTGGTCGGACGTTCACAATATCTTGCAGCCGAACACCTCCGCTTCCGCTTTTGATGGTGTATATTCGGGCATACGAACCTTTTCTTACCCGCTTTTTACAAACCAAGGTCGGACTTTCACACCTTCTCTTAGCTGAACAACTCCGCTCCCTCTTTTGATTGTGTACAGTCGGGTAATTTAACCTTTTCTTACCCGCTTTTTACCATCTATGGTCGGACATTCACACCGTCTTACAGCGGAACACCTCCGCTCCCTCTTTTGATGATGTATGGTTAGGCATTCGCACCTTTTCTTACCCATTTTTCAGTAATTATGGGTAGACATTCACACCTTCTTGCAGCTGAACACCTCCTCTCCCGCTTATGATCATGTGCAGTTTGATATTCGAAAATTTTCTTTCATGTTTTCTAGCAATTATTGATGGACATTCAGACCGTCTTGCAGCTGAACACCTCCGCTCCCACTTTTGATGGTGTATAGTCGGGCTTTCGAGCCTTTTCTTCCCCGGTTTTTACAAATTATGGTTGGACATTCAGACCTTCTTGCAGCCGAAAACCTCCACTCCCTCTTTTGATCATACATTGTCGGGCATTCGCACCTTTTCTTACCCGCTTTTTACAAACCATGGTCGGACTTTCACACCTTTTAGTAGCCGAACAACTCCGCTCCCGCTATTGATTGTGTACAGTCGGGTATTTTAACCTTTTCTTACCCGCTTTTTACCAACTATGGTTGGACATTCACACCTTCTTACAGCAGAACACCTCCGCTCCCTGTTTTGATTATGTATGGTTTGACATTCGCACCTTCTCTCACCCGCCTTTTACTATGGTCGGCCATTCACAGCTTCCTCTCCACCATACTTGTATGGTGGGATATTCACACCCACTTGCATCCGAAGACCTCCGCCCCCACTTTTGTTGATATTTAGTCGGTCATTCGCACCTTACCCGCTTTTGGCAAACTATGGCCTTCTTGCAGCCAAACACCTCTGATCTCGCTTTTGATGATGTAAGGTTGGGCATTCAGACCTTGCTTCACCTGCTTTTCACCAAATATAGTCGGACATTCACACCTTCTTGCAGCCGAACACTTCCGCTTTTAGTGTTCTATGAGGCATTCACATATTTTTTTTCACCGTATTTTATAGATTATGGTTGGAAATTCTCACCCACTCTCATCCGAAGACCTCTCCTCCCGCTTTTGTTAATATATAGTCGGGCATTCGAACCTTTTCTTACCCGCTTTTTACAAATTATGGTCGAACATTCACACCTACTTGCAGCTGAATACTTCCGCTCCACCTTTTAGTTATGTATGGTTGGCATTTGCACCTCTTTTTATACTGATTGCTGAAGATTAAGTTGTTCTTTCTCAAACTACAAATTTTTTTTAATTGTTGAAACTTGATTTGAAGTGGATAAATAAGGAGGACAAAAAGTTTTAAGTCAGGCTGATAGAAGGAATTAATTTTATAGCAAAATCTGTATTTCGTCATATGTCGAGAGATGCTTATTGCTGAAGAAGTTCTTTCTCATTCTACAAAGTACAACGTTGTTTATCGTTGAAACTTGATTAGACATGAATAAATATGAAGGACAAAGCAGTCTTAACTTGGTTTGAGTTAATGAATTTGTTTTATAGGAGAATCCGAATTCGTTCATAACCCATAAAATAGAGCTTATTTTCGGATTCCTGAAGAATGAGTCTGGTTCTTTCTCATAATACAAAGTTTGTTGTTTATTGTTGAAACTTCATCAGAAGTGAAGAAATAAATGAATGCCTATCAACAAATGTGGGATCTAAACTCTAGTGCTTCCTCTAAAATAATTTCCTTTCTCAATTTAGAAATGTGTGTGTGTAAGTCACAACACCCGTGACACCAAAACGGCTTTCTTTTCTCTACACTCTGCACTATGAGCACACACACCAAATCAGAAAGGCTTTTTTCTCTCTTTTCTACATTATGGACTGTGGGGACACAAAACCGCTCTCTCTCTTTTTTTTTTTTTATCGTGTGCCAGGGCGTTGTCTCACGTATTAGATTATGCTTAAGATATGAATGGGTTTATCAGTCACATCAGAATCCATACATACTGATCCTCCCGTAATAAAATGGTCGGATCTTATCAAACACACTTTGTTTCTTGTGACAATCAAGTCAGCGAAACAGCGTATACACGTCAAGACACTGAATCAAGTTTGCCACAAGAACTCATAAGTTTGGCAGTATTGCTCTGCCGTCAGCAATCATACACCCATTTTATTTTCGTGAGACATGTGCAAGCACCTGTTCATCTACTGTTCTATCACTATGAATTAGTGATCTATTATCAATAAGGATACTTCTACAACTACTATCAAAGTATGTCCGGACTTCTTATGTTGTCAGTTGCTATATATGAATAAGTGGGTAGCTACTGACAAGCATTAAGCATGTCACACAGCCCAAACATATAACATTTCAGGACACACCACACAGTTAACAACCACAGTGAAGCGTGTCAAAGCCCAAACATGTAACATTCAACAGGACACTTACACAACACATTCAAATCAAACAGTCAGACAACATACAAGAACATATACCCCAGCCGGCATTGCTCCCTGCCTATTTTCGTACAGCACACTATGTGTGCGCACACCTTTATTCACAAACTCTTCAACTTATACTCTTTTACCGAAGCTGCTACAGCTCGATTGGCCGAATACCCTTTGATCCTATTTCGGTGAATTTGACATCTGCCTTACATATAACAGATTAGCGGTTTAGCAGTTTTAATTTAGTTTGAGTTGTTTTTTTTGTTTAAATCTCAAGCGTCTCAACCAAGCAACGCTCACCATGGGGAAGGTGGCTATGCCAACTAGCCTGATGCCCTGCTCCCGCAGTGACGGATAATCGTACTCTGGTTTCTCTTCATAACGTACAAGTCTTTCGCCTTTTACTAAAGACTTCTGTGGAGAGCAGCACTAATGAGTTGTTTCTATTTTTGGCAGGCTTTACCTTTGCGGGTGAAGCCCTTTCTGTCTGTGCAAAAGAAATATTCTTACTGTGCAGAGTGACTTCTCTGAGTAGAATCGCCTTACTTGTTGCGACTGTGCCGATGTTCGAAGCTGGAGTGCAAAGTTGTTGCTTGAATGGTGCTTGCTGGAGTGTGCGGGAGTGCAAAGTTATACCATTTAAAAGGGCTGAAGAGTGCTCAGTGCAGCGGGTGGGCGACACTCTGGCCACCTTGAAAACCGAGGTTACATCCACTACCAGGGGCAGCCCAAGTACTGCCGCAAGTGTGGTGAGCATGGGCACCTGGTTGAGGCTTGTACCAAGGTGTTATGTGGGAAGAGCAGAGAAATTGGGCAAACTTTTGGAGAGTGTCCAAATGGCAGGAAATGTAATCTCTGTGGAGAATTAAATCACCTCTTCAGAGATTGCCCTAAATCTTTTGCCAACAAATTAAAGACGGTAAAGCCACAGTCAAGCCAACAAAGAGAAGGACCAAAGGTGGCAGTTGGTGAACAAAGTGAAGAGGTTGACCCAATAAATTCAAACTTCCCGCCAAAAGCTTGGATTGGAAGTGAGGAGCAAAAAGGGGAGGGGCCTGTAGAGGCCTCACCACTCAGTGTTGAAGTCTGTGAGAATTCACAGGCAGAGGGTGGAGCTACGCTAAATGAGGAGGAAGAGCAGACAGGTGAGTCTAGTGAAGATACTCACCTCCCCGAAGGTCAACAGCCGAAGAGGACGGCATCTGAGCCTCTGATTCCCCAGTGGTATCAGAGAAGAGGGGAAGGGTTAGGTCCCTTTCAGACAGTTCTTCAGTGGAAGAACCTAGAGTCTTCCCCTCCGACTCACCAAATGAGGTCTCCTTTTTAACTTCAGCTCTGCAATCAACCCCCAGGGACTCAAAGTTAAATGCAACATTGCGTCAGAGGCCAACACCGAGAGTCCGAAAAGGAAATATAGATCACCCTACTCACCTTTCACCTAAAGAAATGAAGGAAGAGCTAGTTTCCCAAGAAATAACCTGTGTGTAATTTGTTTTGATAACTTAGAAAAACGAAAATGACATACCTACTTTCCTTTATGCTTTTAATGGTTCTCACCTTCTCAACACTAAATGTGAGAAGTGTGAAATCAAAGACAAGAGCCCAGAGTATTTTATCCTTCTTAGACTCCATAAAATCAGATGTGTTTTTAATACAAGAATGTGGACTACCTTTTTTAAAAAACCATAGACAATGGGAGGAAATGTGGCCCCATTTATCGATATGGAGTGGCTCAAATCAAAATAAAAATGATGGTGTGGCCATTCTAATTAAAAATCCGCATGTTCTGGTGAAAGGTAGCACAGTGGTGAGAGACGGACGGGCACTTTTAGCACACTTGAATTTTATGGGGCAAGACTTTAACCTCTTAAATATTTATGGTTTCAATGGAAAAAATGAAAGGTATGACCTTTTAGAAGATATACAGCTTTACATGCTAGGGCAAGTACCTTTAGTTGTAGGAGGGGATTTTAACTGTATCTTGAGCAGGAAAGATAGAAAAAGAGCAGGGGTAGATTTTAAAGTGGATAAGACTTCGATTTTACTTCAGGGCATATGCAGGGATTTTAAGCTTACTGACTGTTTTAAAACCATGCATCCCAGAGAGGAGGGCTTCACCTGGTTTAGTCATGATGGCACCAGAGCCTCTCGCATTGATTATTTCTTTACTAGAGATTGCCCACCCACTGATGTTAGATTAACCCCTGTTTTCTTTTCAGACCACCTTATGCTCTCCTGCACCCTTTCACCCCCTTCTGGTGTGACGGTAGGAAGTGGTCTGTGGAAACTCAACTGTTCCCTGTTGGAGGATGAAATCATAGTCAGTCAGTACAGGGAATGTTATAAAGAGTGGCAGACCCTTCAAGACCTCTACGAAACACATGCACAATGGTGGGAAATGGTGAAGGAAACGACCCAGACTTTTTTTAAACAGCAAGGTAAACGTAAAAAAAGGAAAGAGAATAGATGTATGATGGGACTACATAAACGCTTACAGCGCTACTTTAAACTAAATCAGTGTGGCATAGACTTTAAAGAAGAAATCAAAGATGTCAAAAAGGAAATGTCAGTTTTAGCAGAAATAAAGAGTAAAGGAATTTTTGTAAGAAGCAGGGAGCAGGAAATTGAGGAAGGTGAAAAAGAAAGAAAGTTATAAATAAAAAGGAGTGTAATCAAAATCTAAAAAGAGAAGATGGGTTTTTAACAAAATCCACACAAGAGATGATTGAAACTGTACATACCTTTTATAGTAACATGTACAAAGAGAAACCAGTGCACTTGGAAACATCGGCAGAAATCTTAAAATTCGTTGACAAAACCGTAAAAGAGAATGCACACTTGACACAGAATTTTACTGCTTTAGAGTTAAAAAAATGCCTAACAGGTTTTAAGAGAAGTCGAGCTCCGGGTTTAGACGGGCTTCCTGCAGAATTCTATCTGACCTATTGGGACCTTTTATCATCAGACATTTTAGATGTTTTTAAAGATTTTGAAAAACTCGACCGACTGCCTGACAGTTTTAGAGTGGGAATAGTGACTCTACTTTATAAAAAAAATGATAAGACTGACCTAAAGAATTGGAGGCCAATCACACTTTTAAACTTTGACTGTAAACTTTTTAGCAAGGTTTTAGCGACACGGATGTCCTCTGTTTTAGAGGAGGTAATTCACCCAGACCAAGCTTGTGCCATCTCAGGGAGACAACTCACCGACAGCCTCGTACTGATTCGAGACATCATTGATTACGCTAGAGACAGAAACACCCGGCTTGTCATCTTAAATTTAGACTTTGAAAAAGCATTTGATCGGGTCTCGCATCAATATCTCTTTCAGGTGTTGCAGCCATCGAAAAGGGCCCGATTGTTCCTATTTGGTGAGCTTTGCTTGGTTGAGACGCTTGCCCCCCCCCCCCTGCTCCTCGGCTGACCAAGTAGAAACAATCTATTCGATGGCTGCCTTGTCTTTTACTCTGTGCAAAAGACAAGGCAGCCACAAACACCACGGGAACACCGTATTGAGGCTTTGTTCTGACCACTCATTCGGTGTCGCGTTTCTTTCAAGCAATTCTCCCGGTTAGCCCGCACTCGGCTCGCTCCCAGAGCCGTGTTAAAGTCCACTTCGCATTCACTCTCTTTTCTCAGCAGATTAAAAGAAAGTTTCATCTTGGGCTCCCTGAAACTTCCATCCTGCACCGCTGTTTGCTTTTTCACAAGAGCAGAGGAGAGCGCACTGTTCCCAGCGGCACTGCAGTACCGGGTCGAGGCTTGGAGTGAACGGAGCAAGCTTCTTTTTCAACTCCTATTCTTAAAAATCCATTTAATATGTTGTCCTCGTATAGAGGACATATTAAACTGATAAGAACAGATACTACACTTGATATTAGCCAAAAGGCCGAGAAGCGATAACTGTCCACTGTTTCAGGTCCGAGGGCCCTTGCTGGCACAATGCGCACTTGTAGCAGTGTTCTTTTTATGGCCATAGGTGGCCAGAGTGTCACGTTGCACCTCCGCCCACCCGCTGCACTGAGCACTCTTCAGCCCTTTTAAATGGTATAACTTTGCACTCCCGCATGCTCCAGCAAGCACCATTCAAGCAACAACTTTGCACTCCAGCTTCGAACATCGGCACAGTCGCAACAAGTAAGGCGACTCTACTCAGAGAAGTCACTCTGCAAAGTAGCAAGATTTCTTTTGCACAGACAGAAAGGGCTTCACCCGCAAAGGTAAAGCCTGCCAATAATAGAAACAACTCATTAGTGCTGCTCTCCACGGAAGTCTTTAATAAAAGGCGAAAGACTTGTATGTTATGAAGAGAAACCAGAGTACGATTATCCGTCACTGCGGGAGCAGGGCATCAGGCTAGTTGCCATAGCCACCTTCCCCATGGTGAGCTTTGCTTGGTTGAGACGCTTGCTCCCCCCCTTGCTCCTCGGCTGACCAAGTAGGAACAATCGGGCCCTATTCGATGGCTGCCTTGTCTTTTACTCTGTGCAAAAGACAAGGCAGCAACAAAAACACCACGAGAATCCTTTATTGAGGCTTTGTTCTGACCGCTCATTCGGTGTCGCGTTTCTTTCAAGCAATTCTCCCGGTTAGCCCGCACTCGGCTCGCTCCCAGAGCCGTGTTAAAGTCTACTTCGCATTCACTCTCTTTTCTCAGCAGACTCTTGGGATTTTATCAATAAAATGAATAAATTCACTCAAACTATGTTAAAACTGCTTTGTCCTTCATATTTACCATGTCTTGAAAGATTTAAACAAAAAAACCAACGTTGTACTTTGCAGTAAAAGAAATAGCAAATCTAAAGTTTCAGGAATCCGAGAATAAGCTTACTTTCATGAGTTCTTCACGATTTCGGATTTTGCTATAAAATGAATTCCTTCACTCAAACTAAATTAAAACTGCTAAACCGCTAATCTGTTATATGTAAGGCAGATGTCAAATTCACCGAATTAGGATTATTCGGTATTCGGCCAATCGAGCTGTAGCAGCTTCGGTAAAAGAGTATAAGTTGAAGAGTTTGTGAATAAAGGTGTGCGCACACATAGTGAGCTGTAGGAAAATAGGCAGGGAGCAATGCCGGCTGGCGTATATGTTCTTGTATGTTGTCTGACTGTTTGATTTGAATGTGTTGTGTAAGTGTCCTGTTGAATGTTACATGTTTGGGCTTTGACACGCTTCACTGTGGTTGTTAACTGTGTGGTGTGTCCTGAAATGTTATATGTTTGGGCTGTGTGACATGCTTAATGCTTGTCAGTAGCTACCCACTTATTCATATATAGCAACTGACAACGTAAGAAGTCCGGACATACTTTGATAGAGTAGTTGTAGAAGTATCCTTATTGATAATAGATAAACTAATTCATAGTGATAGAACAGTAGATGAACAGGTGCCTGCACATGTCTCACGAAAATAAAATGGGTGTATCATTGTTGATGGCAGAGCAATACTGCCAAACTTATGAGTTCTTGTGGCAAACTTGATTCAGTGTCTTGACGTGTATACGCTGTTTCGCTGACTTGATTGTCACAAGAAACAAAATGTGTTTGATAAGATCCGACCATTTTATTACGGGAGGATCAGTATGTATGGATTCTGATGTGACTGATAAACCCATTCGTATCTTAAGCACAATCTAATACGTGAGACAACGCCCTGGCACACGATAAAAAAAAAAAGAGAGAGCGGTTTTGTGTCCCCACAGTCCATAATGTAGAAAAGAGAGAAAAAAGCCTTTCTGATTTGGTGTGTGTGCTCATAGTGCAGTGTAGAGAAAAGAAAGCCGTTTTGGTGTCACAGGTGTTGTGACTTACACACACACATTTCTAAATTGTGAAAGGAAATTATTTTAGAGGAAGCACTAGAGTTTAGATCCCACATTTGTTGATAGGCATTCATTTATTTCTTCACTTCTGATAAAAATGATAAGACTGACCTAAAGAATTGGAGGCCCATCACACTTTTAAACTTTGACTGTAAACTTTTTAGCAAGGTTTTAACGACACGGATGTCCTCTGTTTTAGAGGAGGTAATTCACCCAGACCAGGCTTGTGCCATCTCAGAGAGACAACTCACCGACAGCCTCGTACTGATTCGAGACATCATTGATTACGCTAGAGACAGAAACACCCGGCTTGTCATCTTAAATTTAGACTTTGAAAAAGCTTTTGATCGGGTCTCGCATCAATATCTCTTTCAGGTGTTGCAGCCATCGAATAGGGCCCGATTGTTCCTACTTGGTGAGATTTGCTTGGTTGAGACGCTTGCTCCCCCCCCTTGCTCCTCGGCTGACCAAGTAGGAACAATCGGGCCCTATTCGATGGCTGCCTTGTCTTTTACTCTGTGCAAAAGACAAGGCAGCCACAAACACCACGGGAACACCGTATTGAGGCTTTGTTCTGACCACTCATTCGGTGTCGCGTTTCTTTCAAGCAATTCTCCCGGTTAGCCCACACTCGGCTCGCTCCCAGAGCTGTGTTAAAGTCTACTTCGCATTCACTCTCTTTTCTCAGCAGATTAAAAGAAAGTTTCATCTTGGGCTCCCTGAAACTTCCATCCTGCACCGCTGTTTGCTTTTTCACAAGAGCAGAGAAGAGCGCACCGTTCCCAGCGGCACTGCAGTACCGGGTCGATGCTTGGAGTGAACGGAGCAAGCTTCTTTTTCAACTCCTATTCTTAAAAATCCATTTAATATGTAGTCCTCGTATAGAGGACATATTAAACTGATAAGAACAGATACTACACTTGATCTTAGCCAAAAGGCCGAGAAGCAATAACTGTCCACTGTTTCAGGTCCGAGGGCCCTTGCTGGCACAATGCGCACTTGTAGCAGTGTTCTTTTTATGGCCATAGGTGGCCAGAGTGTCACGTTGCACCTCCGCCCACCCGCTGCACTGAGCACTCTTCAGCCCTTTTAAATGGTATAACTTTGCACTCCCGCATGCTCCAGCAAGCACCATTCAAGCAACAACTTTGCACTCCAGCTTCGAACATCGGCACAATCGCAACAAGTAAGGCGACTCTACTCAGAGAAGTCACTCTGCACAGTAACAAGATTTCTTTTGCACAGACAGAAAGGGCTTCACCCGCAAAGGTAAAGCCTGCCAAAAATAGAAACAACTCATTAGTGCTGCTCTCCACGAAAGTCTTTAGTAAAAGGCGAAAGACTTGTATGTTATGAAGAGAAACCAGAGTACGATTATCCGTCACTGCGGGAGCAGGGCATCAGGCTAGTTGCCATAGCCACCTTCCCCATGGTGAGCGTTGCTTGGTTGAAACGCTTGCCCCTGTGCAATCGACAAGGCAGCAACAAAAACACCACGGGAACACCGTATTGAGGCTTTGTTCTGACCGCTCATTCGGTGTCGCGTTTCTTTCAAGCAATTCTCCTGGTTAGCCCACACTCGGCTCGCTCCCAGAGCCGTGTTAAAGTCTACTTCGCATTCACTCTCTTTTCTCAGCAGACTCTTGGGATTTTATCTATAAAATGAATTCCTTCACTCAAACTATGTTAAAACTGCTTTGTCCTTCATATTTACCATGTCTAGAAAGATTTAAACAAAAAAAAAACAACGTTGTACTTTGCAGTAAAAGAAAGAGCAAATCTAAAGTTTCAGGAATCCGAGAATAAGCTTACTTTCATGAGTTCTTCACGATTTCGGATTTTGCTATAAAATGAATTCCTTCACTCAAACTAAATTAAAACTGCTAAACCGCTAATCTGTTACATGTAAGGCAGATGTCAAATTCACCGAAATAGGATCTAAGGGTATTCGGCCAATCGAGCTGTAGCAGCTTTGGTAAAAGAGTATAAGTTGAAGAGTTTGTGAATAAAGGTGTGCGCACACATAGTGAGCTGTAGGAAAATAGGCAGGGAGCAATGCCGGCTGGGGTATATGTTCTTGTATGTTGTCTGACTGTTTGATTTGAATGAGTTGTGTAAGTGTCCTGTTGAATGTTACATGTTTGGGCTTTGACACTTCACTGTGGTTGTTAACTGTGTGGTGTGTCCTGAAATGTTATATGTTTGGGCTGTGTGACATGCTTAATGCTTGTCAGTAGCTACCCACTTATTCATATATAGCAACTGACAACATAAGAAGTCTGGACATACTTTGATAGTAGTTGTAGAAGTATCCTTATTAATAATAGATAAACTAATTCATAGTGATAGAACAGTAGATGAACAGGTGCCTGCACATGTCTCACGAAGATAAAATGGGTGTATGATTGCTGACGGCAGAGCAATACTGCCAAACTTATGAGTTCTTGTGGCAAACTTGATTCAGTGTCTTGACGTGTATACGCTGTTTCGCTGACTTGATTGTCACAAGAAACAAAGTGTGTTTGATAAGATCCGACCATTTTATTACGGGAGGATCAGTATGTATGGATTCTGAAGTGACTGATAAACCCATTCGTATCGTAAGCATAATCTAATACGTGAGACAACGCCCTGGCACACAATCAAAAAAAAAAAGAGAGAGCGGTTTTGTGTCCCCACAGTCCATAATGTAGAAAAGAGAGAAAAAAGCCTTTCTGATTTGGTGTGTGTGCTCATAGTGCAGAGTGTAGAGAAAAGAAAGCCGTTTTGGTGTCACGGGTGTTGTCACATTTCTAAATTGTGAAAGGAAATTATTTTAGAGGAAGCACTAGAGTTTAGATCCCACATTTGTTGATAGGCATTCATTTATTTCTTCACTTCTGATAAAAATGATAAGACTGACCTAAAGAATTGGAGGCCCATCACACTTTTAAACTTTGACTGTAAACTTTTTAGCAAGGTTTTAACGACACGGATGTCCTCTGTTTTAGAGGAGGTAATTCACCCAGACCAGGCTTGTGCCATCTCAGAGAGACAACTCACCGACAGCCTCGTACTGATTCGAGACATCATTGATTACGCTAGAGACAGAAACACCCGGCTTGTCATCTTAAATTTAGACTTTGAAAAAGCTTTTGATCGGGTCTCGCATCAATATCTCTTTCAGGTGTTGCAGCCATCGAATAGGGCCCGATTGTTCCTACTTGGTGAGATTTGCTTGGTTGAGACGCTTGCTCCCCCCCCTTGCTCCTCGGCTGACCAAGTAGGAACAATCGGGCCCTATTCGATGGCTGCCTTGTCTTTTACTCTGTGCAAAAGACAAGGCAGCCACAAACACCACGGGAACACCGTATTGAGGCTTTGTTCTGACCACTCATTCGGTGTCGCGTTTCTTTCAAGCAATTCTCCCGGTTAGCCCACACTCGGCTCGCTCCCAGAGCTGTGTTAAAGTCTACTTCGCATTCACTCTCTTTTCTCAGCAGATTAAAAGAAAGTTTCATCTTGGGCTCCCTGAAACTTCCATCCTGCACCGCTGTTTGCTTTTTCACAAGAGCAGAGAAGAGCGCACCGTTCCCAGCGGCACTGCAGTACCGGGTCGATGCTTGGAGTGAACGGAGCAAGCTTCTTTTTCAACTCCTATTCTTAAAAATCCATTTAATATGTAGTCCTCGTATAGAGGACATATTAAACTGATAAGAACAGATACTACACTTGATCTTAGCCAAAAGGCCGAGAAGCGATAACTGTCCACTGTTTCAGGTCCGAGGGCCCTTGCTGGCACAATGCGCACTTGTAGCAGTGTTCTTTTTATGGCCATAGGTGGCCAGAGTGTCACGTTGCACCTCCGCCCACCCGCTGCACTGAGCACTCTTCAGCCCTTTTAAATGGTATAACTTTGCACTCCCGCATGCTCCAGCAAGCACCATTCAAGCAACAACTTTGCACTCCAGCTTCGAACATCGGCACAATCGCAACAAGTAAGGCGACTCTACTCAGAGAAGTCACTCTGCACAGTAACAAGATTTCTTTTGCACAGACAGAAAGGGCTTCACCCGCAAAGGTAAAGCCTGCCAAAAATAGAAACAACTCATTAGTGCTGCTCTCCACGAAAGTCTTTAGTAAAAGGCGAAAGACTTGTATGTTATGAAGAGAAACCAGAGTACGATTATCCGTCACTGCGGGAGCAGGGCATCAGGCTAGTTGCCATAGCCACCTTCCCCATGGTGAGCGTTGCTTGGTTGAAACGCTTGCCCCTGTGCAATCGACAAGGCAGCAACAAAAACACCACGGGAACACCGTATTGAGGCTTTGTTCTGACCGCTCATTCGGTGTCGCGTTTCTTTCAAGCAATTCTCCTGGTTAGCCCACACTCGGCTCGCTCCCAGAGCCGTGTTAAAGTCTACTTCGCATTCACTCTCTTTTCTCAGCAGACTCTTGGGATTTTATCTATAAAATGAATTCCTTCACTCAAACTATGTTAAAACTGCTTTGTCCTTCATATTTACCATGTCTAGAAAGATTTAAACAAAAAAAAAACAACGTTGTACTTTGCAGTAAAAGAAAGAGCAAATCTAAAGTTTCAGGAATCCGAGAATAAGCTTACTTTCATGAGTTCTTCACGATTTCGGATTTTGCTATAAAATGAATTCCTTCACTCAAACTAAATTAAAACTGCTAAACCGCTAATCTGTTACATGTAAGGCAGATGTCAAATTCACCGAAATAGGATCTAAGGGTATTCGGCCAATCGAGCTGTAGCAGCTTTGGTAAAAGAGTATAAGTTGAAGAGTTTGTGAATAAAGGTGTGCGCACACATAGTGAGCTGTAGGAAAATAGGCAGGGAGCAATGCCGGCTGGGGTATATGTTCTTGTATGTTGTCTGACTGTTTGATTTGAATGAGTTGTGTAAGTGTCCTGTTGAATGTTACATGTTTGGGCTTTGACACTTCACTGTGGTTGTTAACTGTGTGGTGTGTCCTGAAATGTTATATGTTTGGGCTGTGTGACATGCTTAATGCTTGTCAGTAGCTACCCACTTATTCATATATAGCAACTGACAACATAAGAAGTCTGGACATACTTTGATAGTAGTTGTAGAAGTATCCTTATTAATAATAGATAAACTAATTCATAGTGATAGAACAGTAGATGAACAGGTGCCTGCACATGTCTCACGAAGATAAAATGGGTGTATGATTGCTGACGGCAGAGCAATACTGCCAAACTTATGAGTTCTTGTGGCAAACTTGATTCAGTGTCTTGACGTGTATACGCTGTTTCGCTGACTTGATTGTCACAAGAAACAAAGTGTGTTTGATAAGATCCGACCATTTTATTACGGGAGGATCAGTATGTATGGATTCTGAAGTGACTGATAAACCCATTCGTATCGTAAGCATAATCTAATACGTGAGACAACGCCCTGGCACACAATCAAAAAAAAAAAGAGAGAGCGGTTTTGTGTCCCCACAGTCCATAATGTAGAAAAGAGAGAAAAAAGCCTTTCTGATTTGGTGTGTGTGCTCATAGTGCAGAGTGTAGAGAAAAGAAAGCCGTTTTGGTGTCACGGGTGTTGTCACATTTCTAAATTGTGAAAGGAAATTATTTTAGAGGAAGCACTAGAGTTTAGATCCCACATTTGTTGATAGGCATTCATTTATTTCTTCACTTCTGATAAAAATGATAAGACTGACCTAAAGAATTGGAGGCCCATCACACTTTTAAACTTTGACTGTAAACTTTTTAGCAAGGTTTTAACGACACGGATGTCCTCTGTTTTAGAGGAGGTAATTCACCCAGACCAGGCTTGTGCCATCTCAGAGAGACAACTCACCGACAGCCTCGTACTGATTCGAGACATCATTGATTACGCTAGAGACAGAAACACCCGGCTTGTCATCTTAAATTTAGACTTTGAAAAAGCTTTTGATCGGGTCTCGCATCAATATCTCTTTCAGGTGTTGCAGCCATCGAATAGGGCCCGATTGTTCCTACTTGGTGAGATTTGCTTGGTTGAGACGCTTGCTCCCCCCCCTTGCTCCTCGGCTGACCAAGTAGGAACAATCGGGCCCTATTCGATGGCTGCCTTGTCTTTTACTCTGTGCAAAAGACAAGGCAGCCACAAACACCACGGGAACACCGTATTGAGGCTTTGTTCTGACCACTCATTCGGTGTCGCGTTTCTTTCAAGCAATTCTCCCGGTTAGCCCACACTCGGCTCGCTCCCAGAGCTGTGTTAAAGTCTACTTCGCATTCACTCTCTTTTCTCAGCAGATTAAAAGAAAGTTTCATCTTGGGCTCCCTGAAACTTCCATCCTGCACCGCTGTTTGCTTTTTCACAAGAGCAGAGAAGAGCGCACCGTTCCCAGCGGCACTGCAGTACCGGGTCGATGCTTGGAGTGAACGGAGCAAGCTTCTTTTTCAACTCCTATTCTTAAAAATCCATTTAATATGTAGTCCTCGTATAGAGGACATATTAAACTGATAAGAACAGATACTACACTTGATCTTAGCCAAAAGGCCGAGAAGCGATAACTGTCCACTGTTTCAGGTCCGAGGGCCCTTGCTGGCACAATGCGCACTTGTAGCAGTGTTCTTTTTATGGCCATAGGTGGCCAGAGTGTCACGTTGCACCTCCGCCCACCCGCTGCACTGAGCACTCTTCAGCCCTTTTAAATGGTATAACTTTGCACTCCCGCATGCTCCAGCAAGCACCATTCAAGCAACAACTTTGCACTCCAGCTTCGAACATCGGCACAATCGCAACAAGTAAGGCGACTCTACTCAGAGAAGTCACTCTGCACAGTAACAAGATTTCTTTTGCACAGACAGAAAGGGCTTCACCCGCAAAGGTAAAGCCTGCCAAAAATAGAAACAACTCATTAGTGCTGCTCTCCACGAAAGTCTTTAGTAAAAGGCGAAAGACTTGTATGTTATGAAGAGAAACCAGAGTACGATTATCCGTCACTGCGGGAGCAGGGCATCAGGCTAGTTGCCATAGCCACCTTCCCCATGGTGAGCGTTGCTTGGTTGAAACGCTTGCCCCTGTGCAATCGACAAGGCAGCAACAAAAACACCACGGGAACACCGTATTGAGGCTTTGTTCTGACAGTGCAGAGTGTAGAGAAAAGAGAGAAAAGAAAGCCGTTTTGGTGTCACGGGTGTTGTGACTTACACACACACATTTCTGAATTGAGAAAGGAAATTATTTTAGAGGAAGCACTAGAGTTTAGATCCCACATTTGTTGATAGGCATTCATTTATTTCTTCACTTCTGATGAAGTTTCAACAATAAACAACAAACTTTGTATTATGAGAAAGAACCAGACTCATTCTTCAGGAATCCGAAAATAAGCTCTATTTTACGAGTTATGCACGAATTCGGATTCTCCTATAAAACGAATTCCTTAACTCTAACCAAGTTAAGACTGCTTTGTCCTTCATATTTATTCATGTCTAATCAAGTTTCAACGATAAACAACGTTGTACTTTGTACTTCTTCAGCAATAAGCATCTCTCGACATATGACGAAATACAGATTTTGCTATAAAATTAATTCCTTCTATCAGCCTGACTTAAAACTGTTTGTCCTCCTTATTTATCCACTTCAAATCAAGTTTCAACAATTAAAAAAATGTTGTAGTTTGAGAAAAAACAACTTAATCTTAAGCAATCAGTAGGGTAAGAAAGGGTAAGAAAAGGTGCAAATGCCAACCATACATCACTAAAAGGTGGAGCGGAAGTATTCGGCTGCAAGTAGGTGCGAATGCCTGACAATGTATGATCAAAAGAGGGAGCGGAGGTTTTCGACTGCAAGGTCTGAATGTCCAACCATAATTTGTAAAAACCGGGGAAGAAAAGGCTCGAAAGCCCGACTATACACCATCAAAAGCGGGAGCGGAGGTTTTCGGCTGCAAGTAGGTGTGAATGTTCGACCATAATTTGTAAAAATCGGGTAAGAAAAGGTTCGAATGCCCGACTATATATTAACCAAAGCAGGAGGAGAGGTCTTCGGATAAGAGTGGGTGAGAATTTACAACCATAATCTATAAAATGCGGTGAAAAAAAAGGTGTGAATACCCCATAGAACACTAAAAGGTAGAGCGGAAGTGTTCGGCTGCAAGAAGGTGTGAATGTCTGACCATAGTTTGTAAAAAGCGGGTAAGAAAAGGTTCGAATGCCCGAACATACACCATCAAAGGAGGGAGCGGAGGTGTTCCGCTGTAAGAAGGTGTGAATGTCCGACCATAGTTGGCAAAAAGCAGGTAAGAAAAGGTTAAAATACCCGATTGTACACAATCAATAGCGGGAGCAGAGTTGTTCCGCTACTAAAAGGTGTGAAAGTCCGACCATGGTTTGTAAAAAGCGGGTAAGAAAAGGTGCGAATGCCCGACAATGTATGATCAAAAGAGGGAGTGGAGGTTTTCGGCTGAAACAAGGTCTGAATGTCCATCCATATTTTGTAAAAATCTGGGAAGAAAAGGCTCGAAAGCCCGACTATACACCATCAACAGCTGGAGCGGAGGTGTTCAGCTGCAAGAAGGTCTGAATGTCCATCAATAATTGCTAGAAAACATGGAAGAGAATTTTCGAATATCAAACCGCACATGATCATAAGCAGGAGAGGAGGTGTTCAAATGCAAGAAGGTGTGAATGTCCACCCATAATTACTGCAAAATGGGTAAGAAAAGGTACGAATGCCCAACCATACATGATCCTAACAGGGAGCGGAGGTGTTTGGCTGCGACAAGGTGTGTATGTCCACCCATAATTAATGAAAAGCGGGCAACAAGTAGGTTTGAATACCCATCATCAAAAGCAGGAGTGGATGTGTTCGGCTACAAGAAGGTTTGAATGTCTGACCATAGTTTGTAAAAAGCGGGTAAGAAAAGGTTTGAATGCCCGAACATACACCATCAAAGGAGGGAGCGGAGGTGTTCCGCTGTAAGAAGGTGTGAATGTCCAACCATAATTGGCAAAAAGCAGGTAAGAAAAGGTTAAAATACCCTATTGTACACAATCAATAGCGGGAGCAGAGTTGTTCCGCTACTAAAAGGTGTGAAAGTCCGACCATGAATTGTAAAAAGCGGGTAAGAAAAGGTGCGAATGCCCGACAATGTATGATCAAAAGAGGGAGTGGAGGTTTTCGGCTGAAAGAAGGTCTGAATGTCCATCCATAATTTGTAAAAATCGGGGAAGAAAAGGCTCGAAAGCCCGACTATACACCATCAACAGCTAGAGCGGAGGTGTTCAGCTGCAAGAAGGTCTGAATGTCCATCAATAATCGCTAGAAAACATGGAAGAGAATTTTCGAATATCAAACCGCACATGATCATAAGCGGGAGAGGAGGTGTTAAAATGCAAAAAGGTGTGAATGTCCACCCATAATTACTGCAAAATGGGTAAGAAAAGGTACGAATGCCCAACCATACATCATCAAAAGCAGGAGTGGATGTGTTCGGCTACAAGAAGGTTTTAATGTCCGACCATAGTTTGTAAAAAGCGGGTAAGAAAAGGTTCGAATGCCCGAACATACACCATCAAAAGAGGGAGCGGAGGTGTTCCACTGTAAGAAGGTGTGAATGTCTGACCATAGTTGGTAAAAAGCGGGTAAAAAAAGGTGAAAATACCTGACTGTACACAATAAATAGCGGGAGCGGAGTTGTTCGGCTACTAAAAGGTGTGAAAGTCCGACCCTGGTTTGTAAAAAGCGGGTAAGAGAAGGTGCGAATGCCCGACAATGTATGATCAAAAGAGGGAGCGGAGGTTTTCGGCTGCAAGAAGGTCTGAATGTCCAACAATAATTTTGTAAAAACCGGGGAAGAAAAGGCTCGAAAGCCCGACTATACATCATCAAAAGCGGGAGCGGAGGTGTTCAGCTGCAAGAAGGTCTGAATGTCCATCAATAATTGCTAGAAAACATGAAAGAAAATTTTCGAATATCAAACCACACATCATCATAAGCGGGAGAGGAGGTGTTCAGCTGCAAGAAGGTGTGAATGTCCGACCATAGTTTGTAAAAAATGGGTAAGAAAAGGTGCGAATGCTCAACCATACATCATCAAAAGCAGGAGTGGATGTGTTCGGCTAAAAGAAGGTTTGAATGTCCGACCATAGTTCGTAAAATGCCGGTAAGAAAAGGTTCGAATGCCCGAACATACACCATCAAAAGAGGGAGCGGAGGTGTTCCGCTGTAAGACGGTGTGAATGTCCAACAATAGTTGGTAAAAAGCGGGTAAGAAAAGGTTAAAATACCCGACTGTACACAATCAATAGCGGGAGCGGAGTTGTTCGGCTACAAGAAGGTGTGAAAGTCCGACCATGGTTTGTAAAAAGCGGGTAAGAAAAGGTTCGAATGCCCGAATATATACCATCAAAAGCGGAAGCGGAGGTGTTCGGCTGAGAGAAGGTGTGAACGTCCGACCAAAGTTTGTAAAAAGCAGTGAAGAAAAGTTTCGAATATCCAACCAAACATAATCAAAAGCGGGAGCAGAGCTGTTCGACTGCAAGTAGGTGTGAATGTCAGATCATAATTTGCAAAAAGCTGATGAGAAAGGGTGAGAATGCCCGACTATACACCATCAAATGCGGGAGCGGAAGTGTTCGGCTGTGAGTAGGTGTGAATGTCAAACCATAATTGCTGAAAAATGTGTTAGAAAAGACAAGAATGCCGGACCATACATCATCAAAAGCGGGAAAAGTGGTGTTCGGCTGCAAGTAGGTGTGAATGTCCAGCCATAACTACTCACAAACCGGTAAGAAAAGGTAGTATTGCCAGACCATACATTATCAAAACAGGGAGCGGAGGTGGTTCAGCTGCAAGGTGTGAATGTCTGACTAAAGTTTATAAAAAGCGGGTAAGACAAGGTGCGAATGCCTGACAATGTATGATCAAATGAGGGAGCGGAGGTTTTCGGCTGCAAGGTCTGAATGTACAACCATAATTTGTAAAAACCGGGGAAGAAAAGGCTCGAAAGCCCGACTATACACCATCAAAAGCGGGAGCGGAGGTGTTCGGCTGCAAGTAGGTGTGAATGTTCGACCATAATTTGTAAAAAGCGGGTAAGAAAAGGTTTGAATGCTCGACTATATATTAACAAAAGCAGGAGGAGAGGTCTTCGGATAAGAGTGGGTGAGAATTTCCAACCATAATCAATAAAATGCGGTGAAAAAAAAGGTGTGAATACCCCATAGAACACTAAAAGGTGGAGCAGAAGTGTTCGGCTGCAAGAAGGTGTGACTGTTCGACTATATTTGGTGAAAAGCAGGTGAAGCAAGGTCTGAATGCCCAACCTTACATCATCAAAAACGAGATCAGAGGTGTTTGGCTGCAAGAAGGCCATAGTTTGCCAAAAGCGGGTAAGCTGCGAATGACCGACTAAATATCAACAAAAGTGGGGGCGGATGTCTTCGGATGCAAGTGGGTGTGAATATCCCACCATACAAGTATGGTGGAGAGGAAGCTGTGAATGGCCGACCATAGTAAAAAGCGGGTGAGAAAAGGTGCGAATGTCCAATCATACATGATCAAAACAGGGAGCGGAGGTGTTTGGCTGCGACAAGGTGTGTATGTCAACCCATAATTAATGAAAAGCGGGCAACAAGTAGGTTTGAATACCCATCATCAAAAGCAGGAGTGGATGTGTTCGGCTACAAGAAGGTTTGAATGTCTGACCATAGTTTGTAAAAAGCGGGTAAGAAAAGGTTTGAGTGCCCGAACATACACCATCAAAAGAGGGAGCGGAGGTGTTCCGCTGTAAGACGGTGTGAATGTCCAACAATAGTTGGTAAAAAGCGGGTAAGAAAAGGTTAAAATACCCGACTGTACACAATCAATAGCGGGAGCGGAGTTGTTCGGCTACAAGAAGGTGTGAAAGTCCGACCACGGTTTGTAAAAAGCGGGTAAGAAAAGGTGCGAATGCCCGACAATGTATGATCAAAAGAGGGAGTGGAGGTTTTCGGCTGCAAGAAGGTCTGAATGTCCAACCATAATTTGTAAAAACCGGGGAAGAAAAGGCTCGAAAGCCCGACTATACACCATCAAAAGTGGGAGCGGAGGTGTTCAGCTTCAAGACGGTCTGAATGTCCATCAATAATTGCTAGAAAACATGAAAGAAAATTTTCAAATATCAAACTGCACATGATCATAAGCAGGAGAGGAGGATTTCAGCTGCAAGAAGGTGTGAATGTCTACCCATAATTACTGAAAAATGGGTAAGAAAAGGTGCGAATGCCTAACCATACATCATCAAAAGAGGGAGCGGAGTTGTTCCGCTGTAAGACGGTGTGAATGTCCGACCATAGATGGTAAAAAGCGGGTAAGAAAAGGTTAAATTACCCGACTGTACACAATCAAAAGAGGGAGCGGAGTTGTTCAGCTAAGAGAAGGTGTGAAAGTCCGACCTTGGTTTGTAAAAAGCGGGTAAGAAAAGGTTCGTATGCCCGAATATACACCATCAAAAGCGGAAGCCGAGGTGTTCGGCTGCAAGATACTGTGAACGTCCGACCAAAGTTTGTAAAAAGCAGTTAAGAAAAGGTTTGAATATCTAACCAAACATAAGAATGAGTCTTTTCCGCTGTAGAATGCCCGACTATAGACCATCAAATGCGGGAGCGGAGGTGTTCGGCTCTGAGTAGGTGTGAATATCCGACCATAATTGCTGAAGAATGTGTTAGAAAAAGTAAGAATGCTGGACCATACATCATCAAAAGCGGTAGAGGTGGTGTTCGGCTGCAAAAAGGTGTGACTGTTCGACTAAAGTTTGTAAAAAGTGGGTAAGACAAGGTGCGAATGCCTGACAATGTATGATCAAAAGCGGGAGCGGAGGTGTTCAGCTGCAAGAAGGTCTACATGTCCATTAATAATTGCTAGAAAACATGAAAGAAACTTTTCGAAAATCAAACCGCACATGATCATAAGTGGGATAGGAGGTGTTCAGCTGCAAGGTGTGAATGTCCACCCATAATTCCTGAAAAATGGGCAAAAAAAAGGTGTGAATGCCCAACCATACATCATCAAAAGCAGGAGTGGAAGTGTTTGGCTACAAGAAGGTGTGAACGTCCAACCAAAATATGTAAAAAGAAGTTAAGAAAAGGTTCGAATATCCAACCAAACATAATCAAAAGCGGGAGCAGAGCTGTTCGACTGCAAGTAGGTGTGAATGTCAGATCATAATTTGCAAAAAGCTGATGAGAAAGGGTGAGAATGCCCGACTATACATCATCAAATGCGGGAGCGGAGTTGTTCGGCTGTGAGTAGGTGTGAATCTCCGACCATAATTGCTGAAAAATGTGTTAGAAAAGGTAAAAATGCCGGTCCATACATCATCAAAAGCGAGAGAGGTTGTGTTCGGCTGCAAGTAGGTGTGAATGTCCAGCCATAATTACTCACAAACGGGTAAGAAAAGGTAGTATTGCCAGACCATATATGATCAAAACAGGGAGCGGAGGTGGTTCAGCTGCAAGAAGGTTTGAATGTCAAACTAAAGTTCAAATATATTAACAAAAGCGGGAGGAGAGGTCTTCGGATGAAAGTGGTTGAAAATTTCCAACCATAATGTATAAAATGCGGTGAAAAAAAAGGTGTGATAGAACACTAAAAGGTGGAGCGGAAGTGTTCGGCTGCAAGAAGGTGTGAATGTCCGACTATATTTGGTGAAAAGCAGGTGAAGCAAGGTCTGAATGCCCAACCTTACATCATCAAAAGCAAGATCAGAGTTGTTAGGCTGCAAGAAGGCCATAGTTTGCCAAAAGCGGGTAAGGTGCGAATGTCCGACTAAATATCAACAAAATTTGGGGCGGAGGTTTTCGGATGCAAGTGGGTGTGAATATCCCACCATACAAGTATGGTGGAGAGGAAGCTGTGAATAGCTGACCATAGTTTGGAAAAAGCGGGTAAGAAAAGGTTTGAATGCCCGAACATACACCATCAAAAGAGGGAGCGGAGGTGTTCCGCTGTACGAAGGTGTGAATGTCCGACCATACTTGGTAAAAAGCGGGTAAGAAAAGGTTAAAATACCCGACTGTACACAATCAATAGCGGGAGCGGATGTGTTCGGCTACAAGAAGGTGTGACAGTCCGACCATGTTTTGTAAAAAGCGGGTAAGAAAAGGTGCGAATGTCCGACAATGTATGATCAAAAGAGAGAGCGGAGGTTTTCGGATACACGAAGGTTTGAATGTCCTACCATAGTTTGTAAATAGCGGGTAAGAAAAGGTTCGAATGCCCGACTATACACCATAAAAAGCGGGAGCGGAGGTGTTCCGCTGTAAGACGGTGTGAATGTCCGACCATAGTTGGTAAAAAGCGGGTAAGAAAAGGTTAAAATACCCGACTGTACACAATCAATAGCGGGAGCGGAGTTGTTCGGCTACAAGAAGGTGTGAAAGTCCGACCATGGTTTGTAAAAAGCAGTTAAGAAAAGGTTCGAATATACAACCAAACATGATCAAAAGCGGGAGCAGAGCTGTTCGACTGCAAGTAGGTGTGAATGTCCAGCCATAATTACTCACAAACGGGGGAAGAAAAGGTAGTATTGCCAGACCATACATGATCAAAACAGGGAGCGGAGGTTCAGCTGCAAGGTGTTAATGTCTGACTATAGTTTGTAAAAAGCGGGTAAGACAAGGTGCGAATGCCCAACAATGTATGATCAAAAGAGAGAGCGGAGGTGTTCGGCTGCAAGGTCTGAATGTCCAACCATAATTTGTAAAAACCGGGTAAGAAAAGGCTCGAAAGCCCGACTATACATCATCAAAAGCGGGAGCGGAGGTGTTCAGCTGCAAGAAGGTGTGAATGTTCGACTAAAGTTTGTAAAAAGCTGGTAAGACAAGGAGCGATGTCCCGACATTGTATGATCAAAAGCGGGAGCGGAGGTGTCCAGCTGTGAGTAGATGTGAATGTCCGACCATAATTGCTGAAAAATGTGTTAGAAAAGGTAAGAATACTGGACCATACATCATCAAAAGCGGGAGAGGTGGTGTTCGGCTGCAAGAAGGTGTGAAAGTCCGACAATGGTTTGTAAAAAGCGGGTAAAAAAAGGTTCAAATGCCCGAATATACATCATCAAAAGCGGAAGCGGAGGTGTTCGGATGCAAGAAGGTGTGAACGTCCGACCAAAGTTTGTAAAAAGCAGTGAAAAGCGAGAAAAAGCATTTCGTGAGTTCTGCATGATTTGGGATTTTGCTTATAAAATGCATTACTTCACTCAAACTATGTTAAAACTGATTTGTCCTTCATATTTACCATGTCTAGAAATATTTAAACAAAAAAAACAACGTTGTACTTTGCAGTAAAAGAAAGAGCAAATCTAAAGTTTCAGGAATCCGAGTATAAGCCTGCTTTCATGAGTTCTGCACGATTTCGGATTTTGCTATAAAATGAATTGCTTTGCTCAAACCAAGTTAAAACTGCTTTGTCCTTCCATATTCATCAATGTCTAGATCGACTTCAACAAAGAAAAACATTGGACTTTGCAGTAGAAGAAGTTGAAATCCATCTACACATTGATAAATATGAAGGACAAAGCAGTTCCCACTTGCCCATAAGAAAATAAGCTTATTCTCGGATTCCTGATCTTTCAGTGTTGCTCTTTCTTCTACTGCAAAATACAATGTTGTTCTTTGTTGAAGTCGATCTAGACATTGATAAATATGAAGGAAAAAGCAGTTTTAACTTGGTTTGAGTGAATTAATTCATTTTATACATAAAATCCGAAATCGTGCAGAACTCATATAAATAAGCTTATTCTCGGATTCCTAAAACTTTTGATTGGCTCTTTCTTTTACTGCAAAGTACAACGTTGTTTTTTTTTGTTTAAATCTATCGAGACATTGATAAATATGAAGGTAAAAGCCATTTTAACATAGTTTGAGTGAAGGAATTGATTTTATAGATAAAATCCCAAATCATGCAGAACTCCTCAAAAGGGGCGTATGGCTTAATCACAAGTGTGGTTCTTTCTCATTCAGGGTAGTATGAGGAAGTTTATGCTTGAAATATATGTAGAAATGGGTACATATGAAGGACAAAGCAGTGTTAACTTAGTTTGAGTGAAGGAATTCATTTTATACATAAAATCCCAAATCATGCAGAACGTATGAAAAGAAGCTTATTCTCGGATTCCTGATCCTTCAGTTTTGCTCTTTCTTCTACTGCAAAATACAATGTTGTTCTTTGTTGAAGTCGATCTAGACATTGATAAATATGAAGGAAAAAGCAGTTTTAACTTGGTTTGAGTGAATGAATTTATTTTATACATAAAATCCGAAATCGTGCAGAACTCATGAAAATAAGCTTATTCTCGGATTCCTAAAACTTTTGATTTGCACTTTCTTTTACTGCAAAGTACAACGTTGTTTTTTGTTGAAATCTATCTAGACATTGATTACATTCACACCTAGTTGCAGTCGAACACCTTCTCATCCACTTATGATCATGTGCGGTTGGGCTTTCGCACCTTTTCTTACCCATTTTTCAGTAATTATGGGTGGACATTCAGACCTTCTTGCAGCCGAAAACCTCCGCTCCTCTTTTGATCATACATTGTCGGGCATTCACACCTTGTCTTACCCGCTTTTTACAAACTTTAGTCGGACATTCAAACCTTCTTGCAGCTGAACCACCTCCGCTCCCTGTTTTGATCATATATGGTCTGGCAATACTACCTTTTCTTACCCGTTTGTGAGTAATATTTGGCTGGACATTCACACCTTCTTGCAGCCGAACACAACCTCTCCCGCTTTTGATGATATATGGTCCGGCCTTCTTACCTTTTCTAACACATTTTTCAGCAATTATGGTCGGACATTCACACCTACTCACAGACGAACACCTCCGCTCCCACATTTGATAGTGTATAGTCGGGCATTCTCACCCTTTCTCATCAGCTTTTTGCAAGTTATGATCTGATATTCACACCTACTTGAAGTCGAGCAGCTCTGCTCCCGCTTTTGATTATGTTTGGTTGGATATTCGAACATTTTCTTAATGCTTTTTATAAACTTTGGTCGGACGTTCACACCGTCTTCCAGCAGAACACCTCCGCTTCCGCTTTTGATGGTGTATAGTCGGGCATTCGAGCCTTTTCTTACCCACCTATTACTTACTATGGGTGGACATTCAAACCTTCTTGTAGCCGAACACATCCGCTCCTGCTTTTGATGATGTATGATTTGGCATTCGCACCTTTTCTTACCCATTTTTCAGTAATTATTGGTCGGACATTCAGACCTTCTTGCACCTGAACACCTCTGCTCCCGCTTTTGATGGTGTATAGTCGGGCTTTCGAGCCTTTTCTTCCCCGATTTTTACAAATTATGGTTGGACATTCAGACCTTGCAGCCGAAAACCTCCGTTCCCTCTTTTGATCATACATTGTCGGGCATTCGCCCCTTGTCTTACACGGTTTTTACAAACTTTAGTCAGACATTCACACCTTGCAGCTGAACCACCTCCATTCCCTGTTTTGATCATGTGTGGTCTGGAAATACTACCTTTTCTTCCCCCGTTTGTGAGTAATTATGGCTGGACATTCACACCTACTTGCAAGCGAAAAACCACCTCTCCCGCTTTTGATGATGTATTGTCCGTTATTCTAGTCTTTTCTATCACATTTTTCAGCAATTATGATCTGACATTTACACCTACTTGCAGTCGAACAGCTCTGCTCCCGCTTTTGATTATGTTCGGTTGGATATTCAAACCTTTTCTTAACTGCTTTTTACAAACTTTGGTCGGACGTTCACACCTTCTTGCAGCTGAACACCCCCGCTTCCGCTTTTGATGGTATATATTCGGGTATTCGAACCTTCTCTTACCCGCTTTTTACAAACCATGGTTGGACTTTCATACCTTCTTGTAGCTGAACAACTCCACTCCTGCTTTTGATGATTTATGGTTGGACATTCGCATCTTTTCCTACCCATTTTTCAGTAATTATAGGTGGATATTCACATCTTCTTGCAGCTGAACACCTCCTCTCCCGCTAATGATCATGTAAGGTTTGATATTCGAAAATTTCTTTCATGTTTTAAAGCAATTATTAATGGACATTCACACCTACTTGCAGCCGAACACCACCTCTCCCGCTTTTGATGATGTATGGACCGGCATTCTTACCTTTTCTAACACATTTTTCAGCAATTATGGTTGGAGAATCACACCTACTCACAGCCGAACAACTCCGCTACCGCATTTGATGGTGTATAGTCGGGATTTCTCACCCTTTCTCATCAGCTTTTTGCAAATTATTCTCTGACATTCACACCTACTTGCAGTCGAACAGCTCTGCTCCCGCTTTTGATTATGTTTGGTTAGATATTCGAACCTTTTCTTAACTGCTTTTTTACAAACTTTGGTCGGACGTTCACACCGTCTTACAGCGGAACACCTCCGCTCCCTCTTTTGATGGTGTATGTTCGGGCATTCGAACCTTTTCTTACCCGCTTTTTACAAACCAGGGTCGGACTTTCACACCTTTTAGTAGCCGAACAACTCCGCTCCCGCTATTGATTGTGTACAGTCGGGTATTTTAACCTTTTCTTACCCGCTTTTTACCAACTATGGTCGGACATTCACACCGTCTTACAGCGGAACACCTCCTCTCCCGCTTATGATCATGTACGGTTTGATATTCGAAAATTTACTTTCTTGTTTTAAAGCAATTATTGATGGACATTCAAACCTTCTTTTTGATGGTGTATAGTCGGGCTTTCGAGCCTTTTCTTCCCGCTTTTTACAAACCATGGTCGGACTTTCACACCTTCTTGTAGCCGAACAACTCCGCTCCTGCTATTGATTGTGTACAGTCGGGTATTTTAACCTTTTCTTACCCGCTTTTTGCCAACTATGGTCGGACATTCACACCGTCTTACAGCGGAACACCTCTGCTCCCGCTTTTGATGGTGTATAGTCGGGCATTCAAACCATTTCTTACCCGCTTTTTACAAACTATATTGGGACATTCAAACCTTCTTGTATCCGAAAACCTCCGCTCTCTCTTTTGATCATACATTGTCGGACATTCGCACCTTTTCTTACCCGCTTTTTACAAACCATGGTCGGACTTTCACACCTTCTTGTAGCCGAACACATCCGCTCCCGCTATTGATTGTGTACAGTCGGGTATTTTAACCTTTTCTTACCCGCTTTTTACCAACTATGGTCGGCTATTCACAGCTTCCTCTCCACCATACTTGTATGGTTGGATATTCACACCCACTTGCATCCGAAGACCTCTGCCCCAAATTTCGCACCTTACCCGCTTTTGGCAAACTATGGCCTTCTTGCAGCCAAACACCTCTGATCTCGCATTTGATGATGTAAGGTTTGGCATTCAGACCTTGCTTCACCTGCTTTTCACCAAATATAGTCGGACATTCACACCTTCTTGCAGCCGAACACTTCCGCTCCACCTTTTAGTGTTCTATCACACCTTTTTTTCACCGCATTTTATACATTATGGTCGGAAATTTTCAACCACTCTCATCCGAAGACCTCTCCTCCCGCTTTCTTTAATATATTTGAACTTTAGTCGGACATTCAAACCTTCTTGCAGCTGAACCACCTCCGCTCCCTGTTTTGATCATATATGGTCTGGCAATACTACCTTTTCTTACCCGTTTGTGAGTAATTATGGCTGGACATTCACACCTACTTGCAGCCGAACACAACCTCTCTCGCTTTTGATGATGTATGGACCGGCATTTTTACCTTTTCTAACACATTTTTCAGCAATTATGGTTGGAGATTCACACCTACTCACAGCCGAACAACTCCGCTACCGCATTTGATGGTGTATAGTCGGGCATTCTCACCCTTTCTCATCAGCTTTTTGCAAATTATGATCTGACATTCACACCTACTTGCAGTCGAACAGCTCTGCTCCCGCTTTTGATTATGTTTGGTTGGATATTCGAACCTTTTCTTAACTTCTTTTTACATATTTTGGTTGGACGTTCACACCTTCTTGTAGCCAAACACTTCCACTCCTGCTTTTGATGATGTATGGTTGGGCATTCACACCTTTTTTTTGCCCATTTTTCAGGAATTATGGGTGGACATTCACACCTTGCAGCTGAACACCTCCTATCCCACTTATGATCATGTGCGGTTTGATTTTCGAAAAGTTTCTTTCATGTTTTCTAGCAATTATTGATGGACATGTAGACCTTCTTGCAGCTGAACACCTCCGCTCCCGCTTTTGATCATACATTGTCAGGCATTCGCACCTTGTCTTACCCACTTTTTACAAACTTTAGTCGAACAGTCACACCTACTTGCAGCCGAACACAACCTCTCTCGCTTTTGATGATGTATGGACCGGCATTCTTACCTTTTCTAACACATTTTTCAGCAATTATGGTCGGAGATTCACACCTACTCACAGCCGAACAACTCCGCTCCCGCATTTGATGGTGTATAGTCGGGCATTCTCACCCTTTCTCATCAGCTTTTTGCAAATTATGATCTGACATTCACACCTACTTGCAGTTGAACAGCTCTGCTCCCGCTTTTGATTATGTATGGTTAGATATTCGAACCTTTTCTTAACTGCTTTTTACAAACTTTGGTCGGACGTTCACAATATCTTGCAGCCGAACATCTCCGCTTCCGCTTTTGATGGTGTATATTCGGGCATACGAACCTTTTCTTACCCGCTTTTTACAAACCAAGGTCGGACTTTCACACCTTCTCTTAGCTGAACAACTCCGCTCCCTCTTTTGATTGTGTACAGTCGGGTAATTTAACCTTTTCTTACCCGCTTTTTACCATCTATGGTCGGACATTCACACCTTCTTGCAGCTGAACACCTCCTCTCCCGCTTATGATCATGTGCAGTTTGATATTCGAAAATTTTCTTTCACATTTTCTAGCAATTATTGATGGACATTCAGACCGTCTTGCAGCTGAACACCTCCGCTCCCACTTTTGATGGTGTATAGTCGGGCTTTCGAGCCTTTTCTTCCCCGGTTTTTACAAATTATGGTTGGATATTCAGACCTTCTTGCAGCCGAAAACCTCCACTCCCTCTTTTGATCATACATTGTCGGGCATTCGCACCTTTTCTTACCCGCTTTTTACAAACCATGGTCGGACTTTCACACCTTTTAGTAGCCGAACAACTCCGCTCCCGCTATTGATTGTGTACAGTCGGGTATTTTAACCTTTTCTTACCCGCTTTTTACCAACTATGGTTGGACATTCACACCTTCTTACAGCAGAACACCTCCGCTCCCTGTTTTGATTATGTATGGTTTGACATTCGCACCTTCTCTCACCCGCCTTTTACTATGGTCGGCCATTCACAGCTTCCTCTCCACCATACTTGTATGGTGGGATATTCACACCCACTTGCATCCGAAGACCTCCGCCCCCACTTTTGTTGATATTTAGTCGGTCATTCGCACCTTACCCGCTTTTGGCAAACTATGGCCTTCTTGCAGCCAAAAACCTCTGATCTCGCTTTTGATGATGTAAGGTTGGGCATTCAGACCTTGCTTCACCTGCTTTTCACCAAATATAGTCGGACATTCACACCCACTTGCATCCGAAGACCTCCGCCCCAAATTTTGTTGATATTTAGTCGGACATTCGCACCTTACCCGCTTTTGGCAAACTATGGCCTTCTTGCAGCCAAACACCTCTTTTCTCGCTTTTGATGATGTAAGGTTGGGCATTCAGACCTTGCTTCACCTGCTTTTCACCAAATATAGTCGGACATTCACACCTTCTTGCAGCCGAACACTTCCGCTCCACCTTTTAGTGTTCTATCACACCTTTTTTTCACCGCATTTTATACATTATGGTTGGAAATTTTCAACCACTCTCATCCGAAGACCTCTCCTCCCGCTTTTGTTAATATATTTGAACTTTAGTCGGACATTCAAACCTTCTTGCAGCTGAACCACCTCCGCTCCCTGTTTTGATCATATATGGCCTGGCAATACTACCTTTTCTTACCCGTTTGTGAGTAATTATGGCTGGACATTCACACCTACTTGCAGCCGAACACAACCTCTCTCGCTTTTGATGATGCATGGACCGGCATTCTTACCTTTTCTAACACATTTTTCAGCAATTATGGTCGGACATTCACACCTACTCACAGCCGAACAACTCCGCTCCCACTTATGATCATGTGTGGTTTGATTTTCGAAAATTTTCTTTCATGTTTTCTAGCAATTATTGATGGACATTTAGACCTTCTTGCAACTGAACACCACCTCTCCCGATTTTGATTATGTATGGACCGGCATTTTTACCTTTTCTAACACATTTTTCAGCAATTATGGTTGGAGATTCACACCTACTCACAGCCGAACAACTCCGCTACCGCATTTGATGGTGTATAGTTGGGCATTCTCACCCTTTCTCATCAGCTTTTTGCAAATTATGATCTGACATTCACACCTACTTGCAGTCGAACAGCTCTGCTCCCGCTTTTGATTATGTATGGTTGGATATTCGAACCTTTTCTTAACTGCTTTTTACAAACTTTGGTTGGACGTTCACACCTTCTTGTAGCCGAACACATGCACTCCTGCTTTTGATGATGTATGGTTGGGCATTCGCACCTTTTTTTTACCCATTTTTCAGGTATTATGGGTGGACATTCACACCTTCTTGCAGCTGAACACCTCCTCTCCCACTTATGATCATGTGTGGTTTGATTTTCGAAAATTTTCTTTCATGTTTTCTAGCAATTATTGATGGACATTTAGACCTTCTTTCAGCTGAACACCACCTCTCCCGATTTTGATTATGTATGGACCGGCATTTTTACCTTTTCTAACACATTTTTCAGCAATTATGGTTGGAGATTCACACCTACTCACAACCGAACAACTCCGCTACCGCATTTGATGGTGTATAGTCGGGCATTCTCACCCTTTCTCATCAGCTTTTTGCAAATTTTGATCTGACATTCAAACCTACTTCCAGCCAAACACCTCTGATCTCGCTTTTGATGATGTAAGGTTGGGCATTCAGACCTTGCTTCACCTGCTTTTCACCAAATATAGTCGGATATTCACACCTTCTTGCAGCCGAACACTTCCGCTTTTAGTGTTCTATGAGGCATTCACATATTTTTTTTCACCGTATTTTATAGATTATGGTTGGAAATTCTCACCCACTCTCATCCGAAGACCTCTCCTCCCGCTTTTGTTAATATATAGTCGGGCATTCGAACCTTTTCTTACCCGCTTTTTACAAATTATGGTCGAACATTCACACCTACTTGCAGCTGAATACTTCCGCTCCACCTTTTAGGTATGTTTGGTTGGCATTTGCACCTCTTTTTATACTGATTGCTGAAGATTAAGTTGTTCTTTCTCAAACTACAAATTTTTTTTAATTGTTGAAACTTGATTTGAAGTGGATAAATAAGGAGGACAAACAGTTTTAAGTCAGGCTGATAGAAGGAATTAATTTTATAGCAAAATCTGTATTTCGTCATATGTCGAGAGATGCTTATTGCTGAAGAAGTTCTTTCTCATTCTACAAAGTACAACGTTGTTTATCGTTGAAACTTGATTAGACATGAATAAATATGAAGGACAAAGCAGTCTTAACTTGGTTTGAGTTAATGAATTCGTTTTATAGGAGAATCCGAATTCGTGCATAACTCATAAAATAGAGCTTATTTTCGGATTCCTGAAGAATGAGTCTGGTTCTTTCTCATAATACAAAGTTTGTTGTTTATTGTTGAAACTTCATCAGAAGTGAAGAAATAAATGAATGCCTATCAACAAATGTGGGATCTAAACTCTAGTGCTTCCTCTAAAATAATTTCCTTTCTCAATTTAGAAATGTGTGTGTGTAAGTCACAACACCCGTGACACCAAAACGGCTTTCTTTTCTCTACACTCTGCACTATGAGCACACACACCAAATCAGAAAGGCTTTTTTCTCTCTTTTCTACATTATGGACTGTGGGGACACAAAACCGCTCTCTCTCTTTTTTTTTTTTTATCGTGTGCCAGGGCGTTGTCTCACGTATTAGATTATGCTTAAGATACGACTGGTTTTATCAGTCACATCAGAATCCATACATACTGATCCTCCCGTAATAAAATGGTCGGATCTTATCAAACACACTTTGTTTCTTGTGACAATCAAGTCAGCGAAACAGCGTATACACGTCAAGACACTGAATCAAGTTTGCCACAAGAACTCATAAGTTTGGCAGTATTGCTCTGCCGTCAGCAATGATACACACATTTTATTTTCGTGAGACATGTGCAAGCACCTGTTCATCTACTGTTCTATCACTATGAATTAGTGATCTATTATCAATAAGGATACTTCTACAACTACTATCAAAGTATGTCCGGACTTCTTATGTTGTCAGTTGCTATATATGAATAAGTGGGTAGCTACTGACAAGCATTAAGCATGTCACACAGCCCAAACATATAACATTTCAGGACACACCACACAGTTAACAACCACAGTGAAGCGTGTCAAAGCCCAAACATGTAACATTCAACAGGACACTTACACAACACATTCAAATCAAACAGTCAGACAACATACAAGAACATATACCCCAGCCGGCATTGCTCCCTGCCTATTTTCGTACAGCACACTATGTGTGCGCACACCTTTATTCACAAACTCTTCAACTTATACTCTTTTACCGAAGCTGCTACAGCTCGATTGGCCGAATACCCTTTGATCCTATTTCGGTGAATTTGACATCTGCCTTACATATAACAGATTAGCGGTTTAGCAGTTTTAATTTAGTTTGAGTGAAGGAATTCATTTTATAGCAAAATCCGAAATCGTGAAGCACTCATGAAAGTAAGCTTATTCTCGGATTCCTGAAACTTTAGATTTGCTCTTTCTTTTACTGCAAAGTACAACGTTGTTTTTTTTGTTTAAATCTTTCTAGACATGGTAAATATTAAGGACAAAGCAGTTTTCACATAGTTTGAGTGAAGGAATTCATTTTATAGATAAAATCCCAAGAGTCTGCTGAGAAAAGAGAGTGAATGCGAAGTAGACTTTAACACGGCTATGGGAGCGAGCCGAGTGTGGGCTAACCGGGAGAATTGCTTGAAAGAAACGCGACACCGAATGAGCGGTCAGAACAAAGCCTCAATACGGGATTCTCGTGGTGTTTTTGTTGCTGCCTTGTCTTTTGCACAGAGTAAAAGACAAGGCAGCCATCGAATAGGGCCCGATTGTTCCTACTTGGTCAGCCGAGGAGCAAGGGGGGGGGAGCAAGCGGCTCAACCAAGCAAAGCTCACCATGGGGAAGGTGGCTATGCCAACAAGCCTGATGCCCTGCTCCCGCAGTGACGGATAATCGTACTCTGGTTTCTCTTCATAACGTACAAGTCTTTCGCCTTTTACTAAAGATTTCTGTGGAGAGCAGCACTAATGAGTTGTTTCTATTTTTGGCAGGCTTTACCTTTGCGGGTGAAGCCCTTTCTGTCTGTGCAAAAGAAATCTTCTTACTGTGCAGAGTGACTTCTCTGAGTAGAGTCGCCTTACTTGTTGCGACTGTGCCGATGTTCGAAGCTGGAGTGCAAAGTTGTTGCTTGAATGGTGCTTGCTGGAGCGTGCGGGAGTGCAAAGTTATACCATTTAAAAGGGCTGAAGAGTGCTCAGTGCAGCGGGTGGGCGACACTCTGGCCACCTTGAAAACCGAGGTTACATCCACTACCAGGGGCAGCCCAAGTTCTGCCGCAAGTGTGGTGAGCATGGGCACCTGGTTGAGGCTTGTACCAAGGTGTTATGTGGGAAGAGCAGAGAAATTGGGCAAACTTTTGGAGAGTGTCCAAATGGCAGGAAATGTAATCTCTGTGGAGAATTAAATCACCTCTTCAGAGATTGCCCTAAATCTTTTGCCAACAAATTAAAGACGGTAAAGCCACAGTCAAGCCAACAAAGAGAAGGACCAAAGGTGGCAGTTGGTGAACAAAGTGAAGAGGTTGACCCAATAAATTCAAACTTCCCGCCAAAAGCTTGGATTGGAAGTGAGGAGCAAAAAGGGGAGGGGCCTGTAGAGGCCTCACCACTCAGTGTTGAAGTCTGTGAGAATTCACAGGCAGAGGGTGGAGCTACGCTAAATGAGGAGGAAGAGCAGACAGGTGAGTCTAGTGAAGATACTCACCTCCCCGAAGGTCAACAGAAGGTCAATTTGTTGATAGGCATTCATTTATTTCTTCACTTCTGATGAAGTTTCAACAATAAACAACAAACTTTGTATTATGAGAAAGAACCCGAATCATTCTTCAGGAATCCGAAAATAAGCTCTATTTTATGAGTTATGCACGAATTCGGATTCTCCTATAAAACGAATTCCTTAACTCAAACCAAGTTAAGACTGCTTTGTCCTTCATATTTATTCATGTCTAATCAAGTTTCAACGATAAACAACGTTGTACTTTGTAGAATGAGAAAGAACTTCTTCAGCAATAAGCATCTCTCGACATATGACGAAGTACAGATTTTGCTATAAAATTAATACCTTCTATCAGCCTGACTTAAAACTGTTTGTCCTCCTTATTTATCCACTTCAAATCAAGTTTCAACAAATAAAAAAATGTTGTAGTTTGAGAAAGTAAAACTTAATCTTCAGCAATCAGTATAAAAAGAGGTGCAAATGCCAACCATACATACCTAAAAGGTGGAGCGGAAGTATTCAGCTGCAAGTAGGTGTGAATGTTCGACTATAATTTGCAAAAAGCGGGTAAGAAAAGGTTCGAATGCCCAACTATATATTAACAAAAGCGGGAGGAGAGGTCTTCGGATGAGAGTGGGTGAGAATTTCCAACCATAATCTATAAAATACGGTGAAAAAAAATATGTGAATGCCTCATAGAACACTAAAAGCGGAAGTGTTCGGCTGCAAGAAGGTGTGAATGTCCGACTATATTTGGTGAAAAGCAGGTGAAGCAAGGTCTGAATGCCCAACCTTACATCATCAAAAGCGAGATCAGAGGTGTTTGGCTGCAAGAAGGCCATAGTTTTCCAAAAGCGGATAAGGTGCGAATGTCCGACTAAATATCAACAAAATTTGGGGCGGAGGTCTTCGGATGCAAGAAGGTGTGAATGTCCACCCATAATTCATGAAAAATGGGTAAAAAAAGGTGCGAATGCCTAACAATACATTATCAAAAGCAGGTGTGAATGTCAGATCATAATTTGTAAAAAGCTGATGAGAAAGGGTGAGAATGCCCGACTATACACCATCAAATGCGGGAGCGGAGGTGTTCGGCTCTGAGTAGGTGTGAATGTCCGACCATAATTGCTGAAGAATGTGTTAGAAAAGGTAAGAATGCTGGACCATACATCATCAAAAGCGGGAGAGGTGGTGTTCGGCTGCAAAAAGGTGTGACTGTTCGACTAAAGTTTGTAAAAAGTGGGTAAGACAAGGTGCGAATGCCTGACAATGTATGATCAAAAGCGGGAGCGGAGGTGTTCAGCTGCAAGAAGGTCTACATGTCCATCAATAATTGCTAGAAAACATGAAAGAAACTTTTCGAAAATCAAACCGCACATGATCATAAGTGGGATAGGAGGTGTTCAGCTGCAAGGTGTGAATGTCCACCCATAATTCCTGAAAAATGGGCAAAAAAAAGGTGTGAATGCCCAACCATACATCATCAAAAGCAGGAGTGGAAGTGTTCGGCTACAAGAAGGTGTGAACGTCCAACCAAAATATGTAAAAAGAAGTTAAGAAAAGGTTCGAATATCCAACCAAACATAATCAAAAGCGGGAGCAGAGCTGTTCGACTGCAAGTAGGTGTGAATGTCAGATCATAATTTGCAAAAAGCTGATGAGAAAGGGTGAGAATGCCCGACTATACATCATCAAATGCGGGAGCGGAGTTGTTCGGCTGTGAGTAGGTGTGAATCTCCGACCATAATTGCTGAAAAATGTGTTAGAAAAGGTAAGAATGCCGGTCCATACATCATCAAAAGCGAGAGAGGTTGTGTTCGGCAACGTGGATTCATGCCAGTCACTGTAAGAAGGTACCAGAACCAGTAGATGACTTCCACCCTGACATACATCAGCCTAACCAACACGCCCGGAAGGACAAAGATAAGAGTCAGCAGTAAAAGCTGTACTCCACCGGTGTGTTAAGTGCTAGTAACCTCTGACACCGAAGATTGAAACATCCTTACTGAGACCTGCGATGAAGATGATCATACACATGCTGTGAACCATGGAAGAAACTGTTTGTTGTTTGTATTTTCTTATTTGTAACCAGCATGTGCACATTGTATCTTGATTTCACAGGAAGCAATAATACAGGGCTGCTGTATTTTTCCCTGTGTGAAAGGCCTCATTGTATGTATCTCACCAAATGATTCAAATGACTCAAAGAACTTTTTTGCTTTCAAAATTTTTCCTCTAGTGACGCTGACTTAGAGAGGCATGAAGATAATCATATTTAATTGTTCATGTTTTGATTGTTTATCATTGGACCCTTTATCACTATGATGCCTGCATTTTAAACTCACGTTGTGTGCAAATGCAGGCTGATGTTTTACAGATAAAGTTATTATTTTCCTTGTTTCTTTTGGGTTGATTAATATAATGGTATTATTATAATCAAAAGGGAGGAATGTAATGGAAAATAATTCTTATATGCATTGTATTGAGTGTTACTGTGTATAACCTGCAAATGACTGAGCTGCAAGGTACCACCCTGCCCTGTTTTCTTAAATTCCTCTTTACAATGGTGGGCTTGTTATTATGAGATAGCTGCACTTTAGGGGGGACAGGGTTAGGCTGGTATTTACGAGTGTGTCTGGGTAACCTCAACTAATGGTTGGGGAGGAAAGTTAGAAGAACAATCAACTATACCCAAAAACAGATGACGTGATGAGTGGGCAATATAACTGTGTGTTTTTGCTTCAGTGGTCAGAGCAACTCTGTATTCTGTACTGTGTTGTTCTCTCTTGCAAGATATTATTATTAAAGCCTCTTATCTCCTCAAAAGAAAATAACTGACTCCCCAAGTGCAAGTGTCAGGACAAATGATCAAACTTCTCCAAGCTTCAGTCTGCAGAGAGGTACAAGACAGGGTTGCCCACTTTCGCCCTCACTTTTTGCTATTTTCATCGAACCTTTAGCAGCTGCTATCAGACAAGATAGAAATATTAAAGGCATCCAACCCCAAAATATTGAGCATAAAATAAGTCTTTATGCTGATGATGTATTACTTTTCCTTCAGAACTCACAGACGTCTCTCACTCACACGATCACACTCATAAATAAATTCTCAGCACTTTCTGACTACTCTATCAATTGGTCTAAGACCACAGTTCTGCCCATTAACTATAGGGACCAGAATATACCTGCGATCACTTTACAGTCAGGAAATATTAGATATTTAGGCATAAACATTTCCTCCAGGCTCTCAGAGCTAACAAAGCTAAATTATGTGCAATTATTAAAGACAGTAGAGGACGATCTCTCTCGTTTGAAGTCCTTACCTATATCACTTATGGGGAGAGTTACAACCATTAAAATGATGATACTACCAAAAGGTAACTATTTGTTCTCAATGATCCCCATAAAACCATCTGCTACTTGGTTTAAGTCACTAGGTTCATGCATCTCCAAATTTCTGTGGAAAAACAAACCACCACGTATTAGTTTAAAAACCCTACAGAAGACCAAGGACAGTGGTGGATTAGATTTACCTAATTTTCAGCACTATTCATAAAGTTAGTGTTAGTGTATCTGGTCTCCCTCTCGGATAGTTTCTGGCTGATGTAAAGCACTGGGCGGTCAACGCCCCGCACCTGCTGGGAAAGAACAGCCCCCGACCCCCTTCCCGATGCATCAGTCTGCAGGACAAATGGGAGAGAGGAGTTAGGTGTGTGGAGAAGAGGCTCCCCACAGAGGGTCTGCTTTACCCTCTCAAGTGACACCTGGCACTGCTTCGTCCACCGGACCGGATCAGAGGCACCTTTTCGCGAAGTTGGGAATAAATCGCCGGTAATATCCGGCCAGCCCCAAAAACCGCCTCACCTCTTTCTTGATCTTAGGTTTTGGGCAGGCTGCAATCGCTGCTGTCTTGTCTACCTGTGGACGCACCTGTCCGCCGCCCAAGTGGTACCCCAGATACCGTACCTCCCTCCATCCAACTGCACACTTCTTTGGGTTGGCCGTGAGCCCCGCCTGCCGCAGTGACTCCAGCACTGCCGCCCAGCTGTTGCTATGGATGATGACGTCATCCAGGTAAGCGGCAGCATACGCAGGAACTTACATCATGAAAAGCGAGATCAGAGGTGTTTGGCTGAGAGAAGGCCACAGTTTGCGATGCAATAATTAAAGGCCTCATGCCAGATGTCGCCACTGAAGTAAAGAACATTTACGTGGGATGGTGTGAGGGTCCTCGTTTGGCTGACGTTTGCCGATATGCTCGCCATGCTCATAACCAAGTTGAGACGCGTAAGACAACCAAAAGGGACAAGTGTGAAAAGGAGCTGCATTTGGCAGCCATGACCATGTATTCCGCAGTGTGTGTAAACAGAGGACGAGGCCGAAGTCGAAGACGTGGACGTGTGGGAGTGGAGGTCGAAATGGGCCACGCCAGAGCTATGATCCGAATATTTGTTTTTACTGTGGCCAGACTGGACAGCTGAAAAGTGATGAAATTGGGCAAAAGGCTGACTGAGGGTGGGAGGCAGGTTCTGGACGTCACGCGGCAGCGGAGCCTCCACTAATGGGTGATAGCACAAACACACTCACACATTTTTCCTGCTCTGTGTAGTGAAGAAACGCTTGCCGACTGTGATTCACGTAGTAAAGTTTTGCATGCTATTTCCGTCCTAGAGCAAAGATATTTCTCTCAGAATATAGGAACTTATGTTCATCAGTAGTGACGTCAGGGGAGTTTTATTGTCCTCCAAAGTTAAGTGGAAACCACGTTTACTGTATGTCTGCATCAGGCCAGGTTGTGAAGGAGAAAATGACAATGCCCATTGCGTGTTGTCACTCCCGATGAGCTCTCCTTCAAACACTCATTTTTGTTATCAGAGTTGTGTCCCATTAACCTGATGGGCTGTGATCTCATGTGTAAATTAGGCATTATTTTAACTTCTACACCAGAGGGTGTTAAGGTTATGTTACAGCCTGACAAAGTTTTCACAGCAGTGCAGTTTGATTCATCGGCACTTACATATGCTTATGAGTGGAAACTTCCCAGCTCTCCTTTTTCACAACAACTAGTGGAAGAAGCAAAAGCGTTAGTTTCACCCCTTTCTGATTTCATGCAACCTACTGATTTGCACTGCACATCACACATTTCTTTGGGGCTATGAGAAGAAGTGAAAAAATATGTGCGCCTACTTTATTGGCTGTGTCGCTCACTCCAGAGCACTTCGATTTTTTAATGTTTGTGGTACTCGCCCTCACATTTCCTTGGCCAAACGTACACACTGGCAGTGACAAGGTGTGGGAGAGTTTGTTGCTACATGTCAGAAAGAAATGGAGTGGACCGTTTCACCTGCTGATCCAAATTTGATGTTTTCTGAACGATTGTCAGCATACAAAAAAACATTTTTGAGTACAATGCATTGTCAAAGAACTGTGGACTTAATTCCTACCACAGAATCACATTTTGAAGCATGTTTTTTATCTGAAACAGATTTGTCTTCGATACCCATGTTGGCTGAAGTGCCCAATGATCTTTGGGCTAAGAGCAAATATGATGTGGGGTTGATAAAAGGCTGTGAACCAGTAATTTTCACCCCTAAATCAGACATTTGTCCATGTAAAAAACAATACCCTTTTAAGCCTGAAGCAATTAAAGGGATTAAACCTGTTTTTCAATCTTTTCAGAAAACAGGCGTTATTGTTCCTTTTGAAAATTCACCTGTACTTACTCCATTGTTTCCTGTTAAAAAGATTAAAGATGCTGGCCAGCCAGATGAATGGCGTTTTGTACAGGACCTCCAAGCGGTGAATGCTGCAGTTCAGCCACATGCTCCTACTGTGCCCAACCCACACACTATTTTGTCTCAAATTACATCAGATGCACAGTTTTTCTCAGTGGTTGACTTGTCGCCAGTGCACCCTGATAGCCCATTTTGGTTTGCTTTTTAGTTTGAAGGGAGATCTTGGACTTTTACCCGGTTATGCCAGGGGTACTGTGAAAGTCCCACTATTTACAATGCTGCCCTCAAAGCTAGTCTGGATTAACTTCAATCAACCACAGGCTCTGCTCTTTTGCAGTATGTGGATGACATCCTTTTATGTGGTCCATCTAAACAACAGTGTGAAAAAGACAGTGAATCTGTTGAAACATCTTCCTTCTTATGGCCATAAAGCCAGCCTTTCTAAGTTACAGTTTGTACAGGACAAATGTGTACAATGTGCACATGCTGGTTACAAATAAGAAAGTACAAACAACAAACAGTTTCTGCCATGGTTCACAGCATGTGTATGATCACCTTCATCGCAGGTCTCAGTAAGGATGTTTCAATCTTCGGTGTCAGAGGTTACTAGCACTTAACACACCGGTGGAGTACAGCTTTTACTGCTGACTCTTATCTTTATCCTTCCGGGCGTGTTGGTTAGGCTGATGTATGTCAGGGCGGAAGTCATCTACTGGTTCTGGTACCTTCTTACAGTGACTGGCATGAATCCAGGTTGCTCTCTCTGCAACTTTAACAGCTGTATGAGTGACCAGTAGTACCTGGAACGGGCCTTGCCAACGTTT
Organism: Leuresthes tenuis; assembly: GCF_036924035.1. Classification (NCBI taxonomy): domain Eukaryota; kingdom Metazoa; phylum Chordata; class Actinopteri; order Atheriniformes; family Atherinopsidae; genus Leuresthes; species Leuresthes tenuis. The sequence continues at coordinate 27,672,602 of NW_027325372.1, read as the reverse complement.
GGACTTCCAATGTTTCCTGCGAAGTTCCTTCACCACCTGTCATCTGGTTGGAGTGGTGTGTTTTCTGTGGCTGGAAGGGCTGCTTTTACTGTCTGTGAAACTTGAGATAGAACAGTGGAAAGGTTTCGACAGTAAGACAACATAGCATCATCACAAACAGTTGTGGAAGGGAGGGGTCTGGTTACAGGTCCCAATCCCAGGTTAGGAGGTCTGCCAAATAAAATTTCAAATGGGCTGAGATTCACTTGAGCTCTGATTCTCATTCTCATGTAGGTAAGCACAATAGGTAATACTTTTGTCCATGGCAGACCTGTTTCTTCACAACATTTGGCTAACTTGGGCTTTAATGTACCATTTTCTCTTTCCACAGCACCTCCACTCTGTGGATGATAAGCACAGTGTGTGCGCAAGGTTATTCCCAGGAATTTACCAACCTCAGTCAATGCAGTGTTTACAAAATGTGTGCCATTATCACTGCTGATCTTCTCTGGAATGCCCCATCTAGGAATGATTTCTGTTTAGCAGTGCTTTAGTCACTGCATTACTGTTTGCATGTTTTGCAGGGAAAACTTCAACCCATTTACTAAACACGTCCACTATTACTAGTGCATATTTCTTTCCTTCAGCTGGTGTGAGTTCAACAAAATCCATCATCAAATGTTCAAAAGGTTTCTCTGGTGGAGGGTGTGCAACTTGCGATGTGTGTAATGCCTTTCCTACATTATGTGTGGCACAAACCATACATGACTGACAGTATTTTTGCGCATATGAACTGAACCCTTTTGTGAACCACTGAGCAGTGAGTGCATTCAGCATCCCCCCTTTTGACACATGGTCCAACCCATGTGTCAATTTTGAAAAATGAGGAAAAAAATGTTTAGGTAGACAGGGTTTACCATCAGGTCCCATCCAAACACCATCCATATGAGTTGCACCCACAGAGGACCAAATGCGTCCAGAGGACCAAATTTCATCTGCAGAGGCAAAAGTTTGCAAAGCATGGAGATCTGTGAGGGAGTCTTCTGCCTGCAAAGAGAGGGAAGCGAAAACAGGAAAAGATTTAGCTGCTTGCTTAGCTGCAGCATCAGCTCTGGCATTGCCACAAGCAACAGGATCGTCTGAGTTAGTGTGAGCCGCACACTTACAGACCGAGATTGCTGTAGGCAAAAGGATCACATCAAGAAGATCAGAAACCTGCTTGGAGTTCAGAATAGTTTTACCATCTGATTTAAGGAAATGCCTGTGTTTCCACAGCGCACCAAAGTCATGAACAACACCAAAAGCATATCTGGAATCTGTGTAAATAGTGACAGACTTACCAGCTGCCAACTTACAAGCTTCAGTAAGTGCAATAAGCTCAGTAGTTTGAGCAGAGAAATGTTTAGGAAGAGAACCAGACAACAAAGTGTCATGTGAAGAACATACTGCAAACCAAACACAGTTAGTACCTGTGGCTGGATCACGCAAAGCTGATCCATCTACAAAAAGAATCATGTCAGAGTTTGGAAGAGGAGTCTCTAAAAGACAGGTCGGGGTGTACAAACTTGTTCCAAAACAGCTTCACAGTCATGAGGCTCCCCATCCTCAAGAGTCGGAAGCAAAGTAGCAGGATTCAGAACAGTACAACGTTTAACAGTGACATTTGGCATATCACAGAGGTGTATCTGAGCCAACGAGCAGTTGAAAGATGTGAAGCTTTCTGCTCGAGAAGAATAATGGCAACAGCATGAGGAACCAAAACAGTCAAATTAGCGTAGCCCACAATATCTTGGGAGGCCAGGACAGCTTTCTCTGCAGCTGCAACAACACGAAGACAACCAGGCAGGCCTGCAGCCACAGAGTCCAGTTTTGCTGAGAAATGAGCCACTGGCCTTTGCCTGCCCCATGTTCCTGCATAAGAACAGATGTCATGCTTCTCATCAACTGCCTGTATGAAAGGTTTATGAGGATCTGGAATGCCAAGTGTTGGTGCTGTTTGAAGAGCCAGCTTAAGCTGACTAAAGGCTGATTCAGCCTCAGGAGTCCATGGAACACGATCAGCTGACTGGAGGCCTTTACCATGGATAAGAGCACCTAAGAGAGCTTCGAGAAAAGAGTAGTTAGGAATAAAGTTCCTGCAGTAAGATGTTATACCTAAGAATGACATAAGCTGTTTTTTAGTAACCGGTTTAGGAATGATCTGAACTGCAGCAACACGTTTAGGAGAAAGTGAGCGCCCATCCTTAGAAATCACATGACCCAAAAAGGTGACTTCGTCCTGTACAAACTGTAAATTAGAAAGGCTGGCTTTATGGCCATAAGAATGAAGATGTTTCAACAGATTCACTGTCTTTTTCACACTGTTGTTTAGATGGACTACATAAAAGGATGTCATCCACATACTGCAAAAGAGCAGAGCCTGTGGTTGATTGAAGTTAATCCAGACTAGCTTTGAGGGCAGCATTGTAAATAGTGGGACTTTCACAGTACCCCTGGCATAACCGGGTAAAAGTCCAAGATCTCCCTTCAAACTAAAAAGCAAACCAAAATGGGCTATCAGGGTGCACTGGCGACAAGTCAACCACTGAGAAAAACTGTGCATCTGATGTAATTTGAGACAAAATAGTGTGTGGGTTGGGCACAGTAGGAGCATGTGGCTGAACTGCAGCATTCACCGCTTGGAGGTCCTGTACAAAACGCCATTCATCTGGCTGGCCAGCATCTTTAATCTTTTTAACAGGAATCAATGGAGTAAGCACAGGTGAATTTTCAAAAGGAACAATAACGCCTGTTTTCTGAAAAGATTGAAAAACAGGTTTAATCCCTTTAATTGCTTCAGGCTTAAAAGGGTATTGTTTTTTACATGGACAAAAGTCTGATTTAGGGGTGACAATTACTGGTTCACAGCCTTTTATCAACCCCACATCATATTTGCTCTTAGCCCAAAGATCATTGGGCACTTCAGCCAACATGGGTATCGAAGACAAATCTGTTTCAGATAAAAAACATGCTTCAAAATGTGATTCTGTGGTAGGAATTAAGTCCACAGTTCTTTGACAATGCATTGTACTCAAAAATGTTTTTTTGTATGCTGACAATCGTTCAGAAAACATCAAATTTGGATCAGCAGGTGAAACGGTCCACTCCATTTCTTTCTGACATGTAGCAACAAACTCTCCCACACCTTGTCACTGCCTGTGTGTACGTTTGGCCAAGGAAATGTGAGGACGAGTACCACAAACATTAAAAAAATCGAAGTGCTCTGGAGTGAGCGACACAGCCAATAAAGTAGGCGCACATATTTTTTCACTTCTTCTCATAGTCATTGTCAGGCCCCAAAGAAATGTGTGATGTGCAGTGCAAATCAGTAGGTTGCATGAAATCAGAAAGGGGTGAAACTAACGCTTTTGCTTCTTCCACTAGTTGTTGTGAAAAAGGAGAGCTGGGAAGTTTCCACTCATAAGCATATGTAAGTGCCGATGAATCAAACTGCACTGCTGTGAAAACTTTGTCAGGCTGTAACATAACCTTAACACCCTCTGGTGTAGAAGTTAAAATAATGCCTAATTTACACATGAGATCACAGCCCATCAGGTTAATGGGACACAACTCTGATAACAAAAATGAGTGTTTGAAGGAGAGCTCATCAGGAGTGACAACACGCAATGGGCATTGTCATTTTCTCCTTCACAACCTGGCCTGATGCAGACATACAGTAAACGTGGTTTCCACTTAACTTTGGAGGACAATCAAACTCCCCTGACGTCACTACTGATGAACATAAGTTCCTATATTCTGAGAGAAATATCTTTGCTCTAGGACGGAAATAGCATGCAAAACTTTACTACGTGATATGATGTATTTTAAATTATGATCTGACATTCACACCTGCTTTTGATAATGTATTGTTAGGCATTCGCACCTTTTTTTTACCCATTTTTCATGAATTATGGGTAGACATTCACACCTTCTTGCAGCCGAACACCTCCTCTCCCGCTTATGATCATGTGCGGTTTGATATTCGAAAATTTACTTTCTTGTTTTAAAGCAATTATTGATGGACATTCAAACCTTCTTTTTGATGGTGTATAGTCGGGCTTTCGAGCCTTTTCTTCCCGGTTTTTACAAACCATGGTCGGACTTTCACACCTTCTTGTAGCCGAACAACTCCGCTCCCGCTATTGATTGTGTACAGTCGGGTATTTTAACCTTTTCTTACCCGCTTTTTACCAACTATGGTCGGACATTCACACCGTCTTACAGCGGAACACCTCTGCTCCCGCTTTTGATGGTGTATAGTCGGGCATTCGAACCTTTTCTTACCCGCTTTTTACAAACTATGGTGGGACATTCAAACCTTCTTGTATCCGAAAACCTCCGCTCTCTCTTTTGATCATACATTGTCGGACATTCGCACCTTTTCTTACCCGCTTTTTACAAACCATGGTCGGACTTTCACACCTTCTTGTAGCCGAACAACTCCGCTCCCGCTATTGATTGTGTACAGTCGGGTATTTTAACCTTTTCTTACCCGCTTTTTACCAACTATGGTCGGACATTCACACCTTCGTACAGCGGAACACCTCCGCTCCCTCTTTTGATGGTGTATGTTCGGGCATTCAAACCTTTTCTTACCCGCTTTTTCCAAACTATGGTCGGCTATTCACAGCTTCCTCTCCACCATACTTGTATGGTGGAATATTCACACCCACTTGCATCCGAAGACCTCCGCCCCAAATTTTGTTGATATTTAGTCGGACATTCGCACCTTACCCGCTTTTGGAAAACTATGGCCTTCTTGCAGCCAAACACCTCTGATCTCGCTTTTGATGATGTAAGGTTGGGAATTCAGACCTTGCTTCACCTGCTTTTCACCAAATATAGTCGGACATTCACACCTTCTTGCAGCCGAACACTTCCGTTTTTAGTGTTCTATGAGGCATTCACATATTTTTTTTCACCGTATTTTATAGATTATGGTTGGAAATTCTCACCCACTCTCATCCGAAGACCTCTCCTCCCGCTTTTGTTAATATATAGTCGGGCATTCGAACCTTTTCTTACCCGCTTTTTACAAATTATAGTCGAACATTCACACCTACTTGCAGCTGAATACTTCCGCTCCACCTTTTAGGTATGTATGGTTGGCATTTGCACCTCTTTTTATACTGATTGCTGAAGATTAAGTTGTACTTTCTCAAAATACAACATTTTTTTATTTGTTGAAACTTGATTTGAAGTGGATAAATAAGGAGGACAAACAGTTTTAAGTCAGGCTGATAGAAGGAATTCATTTTATAGCAAAATCTGTACTTCGTCATATGTCGAGAGATGCTTATTGCTGAAGAAGTTCTTTCTCATTCTACAAAGTACAACGTTGTTTATCGTTGAAACTTGATTAGACATGAATAAATATGAAGGACAAAGCAGTCTTAACTTGGTTTGAGTTAAGGAATTCGTTTTATAGGAGAATCCGAATTCGTGCATAACTCATAAAATAGAGCTTATTTTCGGATTCCTGAAGAATGATTCTGGTTCTTTCTCATAATACAAAGTTTGTTGTTTATTGTTGAAACTTCATCAGAAGTGAAGAAATAAATGAATGCCTATCAACAAATGTGGGATCTAAACTCTAGTGCTTCCTCTAAAATAATTTCCTTTCTCAATTTAGAAATGTGTGTGTGTAAGTCACAACACCCGTGACACCAAAACGGCTTTCTTTTCTCTACACTCTGCACTATGAGCACACACACCAAATCAGAAAGGCTTTTTTCTCTCTTTTCTACATTATGGACTGTGGGGACACAAAACCGCTCTCTCTCTTTTTTTTTTTATCGTGTGCCAGGGCGTTGTCTCATGTATTAGATTATGCTTAAGATACGAATGGGTTTATCAGTCACATCAGAATCCATACATACTGATCCTCCCGTAATAAAATGGTCGGATCTTATCAAACACACTTTGTTTCTTGTGACAATCAAGTCAGCGAAACAGCGTATACACGTCAAGACACTGAATCAAGTTTGCCACAAGAACTCATAAGTTTGGCAGTATTGCTCTGCCATCAGCAATGATACACCCATTTTATTTTCGTGAGACATGTGCAAGCACCTGTTCATCTACTATTCTATCACTATGAATTAGTGATCTATTATCAATAAGGATACTTCTACAACTACTATCAAAGTATGTCCGGACTTCTTATGTTGTCAGTTGCTATATATGAATAAGTGGGTAGCTACTGACAAGCATTAAGCATGTCACACAGCCCAAACATATAACATTTCAGGACACACCACACAGTTAACAACCACAGTGAAGCGTGTCAAAGCCCAAACATGTAACATTCAACAGGACACTTACACAACACATTCAAATCAAACAGTCAGACAACATACAAGAACATATACCCCAGCCGGCATTGCTCCCTGCCTATTTTCGTACAGCACACTATGTGTGCGCACACCTTTATTCACAAACTCTTCAACTTATACTCTTTTACCGAAGCTGCTACAGCTCGATTACCACCTTTTAGGTATGTATGGTTGGCATTTGCACCTCTTTTTATACTGATTGCTGAAGATTAAGTTGTACTTTCTCAAACTACAACATTTTTTTATTTGTTGAAACTTGATTTGAAGTGGATAAATAAGGAGGACAAACAGTTTTAAGTCAGGCTGATAGAAGGAATTCATTTTATAGCAAAATCTGTACTTCGTCATATGTCGAGAGATGCTTATTGCTGAAGAAGTTCTTTCTCATTCTACAAAGTACAACGTTGTTTATCGTTGAAACTTGATTAGACATGAATAAATATGAAGGACAAAGCAGTCTTAACTTGGTTTGAGTTAAGGAATTCGTTTTATAGGAGAATCCGAATTCGTGCATAACTCATAAAATAGAGCTTATTTTCGGATTCCTGAAGAATGATTCTGGTTCTAGCCTTTTGGCTAAGATCAAGTGTAGTATCTGTACTTATCAGTTTAATATGTGATATGTCTATGCAAGGACTACATATTAAATGGATTTTTATCAATAGGAGTTGAAAAAGGAGCTTGCTCCATTCACTCCAAGCATCGACCCGGTACTGCAGTGCCGCTGGGAACGGTGCGCTCTCCTCTGCTCTTGTGAAAAAGCAAACAGCGGTGCAGGATGGAAGTTTCTTTTAATCTGCTGAGAAAAGAGAGTGAATGCGAAGCAGACTTTAACACGGCTCTGGGAGCGAGCCGAGTGCGGGCTAACCAGGAGAATTGCTTGAAAGAAACGCGACACCGAATGAGCGGTCAGAACAAAGCCTCAATACGGTGTTCCTGTGGTGTTTTTATAAAATGCGGTGTAAAAAAAGGTGTGAATGCCCCATAGAAAACTAAAAGGTGGAGCGGAAGTGTTCGGCTGCAAGAAGGTGTGAATGTCCGACTATATTTGGTGAAAAGCAGGTGAAGCAAGGTCTGAATGCCCAACCTTACATCATCAAAAGCGAGATCAGAGGTTTTTGGCTGCAAGAAGGTCATAGTTTGCCAAAAGCGGGTAAGGTGCGAATGATCGGCTAAATATCAACAAAAGTGGGGGCGGAGGTCTTCGGATGCAAGTGGGTGTGAATATCCCACCATACAAGTATGGTGGAGAGGAAGCTGTGAATGGCCGACCATAGTTTGCAAAAAGCGGGTGAGAAAAGGTGCGAATGTCCAACCATACATGATCAAAACAGGGAGCGGAGTGTGTTTGGCTGCGACAAGGTGTGAATGTCCACCCATAATTAATGAAAAGCGGGCAACAAGTAGGTTCGAATGCCCAACCATACATCATCAAAAGCAGGAGTGGATGTGTTCGGCTACAAGAAGGTTTGAATGTCCGAGCATAGTTTGTAAAAAGCGGGTAAGAAAAGGTTCGAATGCCCGAACATACACCATCAAAAGAGGGAGCGGAGGTGTTCCGCTGTAAGACGGTGTGAATGTCCGACCATAGTTGGTAAAAAGCGGGTAAGAAAAGGTTAAAAAACCCGACTGTACACAATCAATAGCGGAAGCGGAGTTGTTCGGCTACAAGAAGGTGTGAAAGTCCACCAATAATTACTGAAAAATGGGTAAGAAAAGGTGTGAATGCCCAACTATACATCATGAAAAGCAGAAGTGGATGTGTTCGGCCACAAGAACGTTTGAATGTCCGACCATAGTTTGTAAAAGGCGGGTAAGAAAAGGTTCGAATGCCCGTACATACACAATCAAAAGAGGGAGCGGAGGTGTTTCGCTGTAAGAAGGTGTGAATGTCCGAGCATAGTTTGTAAAAAGTGGGTAAGAAAAGGTTCGAATGCCAGAACATACACCATCAAAAGAGGGAGCGGAGGTGTTCCGCTGTAAGAAGGTGTGAATGTCCGACCATAGTTGGTAAAAAGCGGGTAAGAAAAGGTTCGAATGCCAAAATATACACCATCAAAAGCGGAAGCCGAGTTGTTCGGCTGCAAGTAGGTGTGAATGTCAGATCATAATTTGCAAAAAGCTGATGAGAAAGGTGTGAATGACCGACAATAATTGCTGAAAAATGTGTTAGAAAAGGTAAGAATGCCGGACCATTCATCATCAAAAGCGGGAGAAGAGGTGTTCGGCTGCAAGAAGCTGTGAATGTCCAGCCATAATTAGTCAAAAACGGGTACGAAAAGGTAGTATTGCCAGACCATAAATGATCAAAAAAGGGAGCGGAGGTTTTTCGCTGTAAGAAGGTGTGAATATCCGACCATAATTGGTAAAAAGCGGGTAAGAAAAGGTGCGAATGCCCGACAATGTATGATCAAAAGAGGGAACGGAGGTTTTCGGCTGCAAGAAGGTCTAAATGTCCAACCATAATTTGTAAAAACCGGGGAAGAAAAGGCTCGGAAGCCCAACTATACACCATCAACAGCGGGAGCGGAGGTGTTCAGCTGCAAGAAGGTGTGAATGTCCACCCATAATTCCTCAAAAATGGGTAAAAAAAAAGGTGCGAATGCCCAACCATACATCATCAAAAGCAGGACTGGATGTGTTAGGCTACAAGAAGGTTTGAATGTCCGAGCATAGTTTGTAAAAAGCGGGTAAGAAAAGTTTCGAATGCCCGAACATACACCATCAAAAGAGGGAGCGGAGGTGTTCCGCCATAAGAAGGTGTGAATGTCCGACCGTAGTTGGTTAAAATACCCGACTGTACACAATCAATAGCGGGAGCGAATGTGTTCGGCTACAAGAAGGTGTGAATGGCCGACCATTTTTTGTAAATAGCGGGTAAGAAAAGGTGCGAATGCCCGACAATGTATGATCAAAAGAGGGAGCGGAGGTTTTCGGCTAAAAGAAGGTCTGAATGTCCAACCATAATTTGTAAAAACCGGGGAAGAAAAGGCTCGAAAGCCCGACTATACACCATCAAAAGCGGGAGCAGAGGGGTTCAGCTGCAACAAGGTCTGAATGTCCATCAATAATTGCTAGAAAACATGAAAGAAAATTTTCGAATATCCAACCGCACATGATCATAAGTGGGAGAGGAGGTGTTCAGCTGCAAGAAGGTGTGAATGTCCACCCATAATTCCTCAAAAATGGGTAAAAAAAAAGGTGCGAATGCCCAACCATACATCATCAAAAGCAGGACTGGATGTGTTAGGCTACAAGAAGGTTTGAATGTCCGAGCATAGTTTGTAAAAAGCGGGTAAGAAAAGGTTCGAATGCCCGAACATACACCATCAAAAGAGGGAGCGGAGGTGTTCCGCCATAAGAAGGTGTGAATGTCCGACCGTAGTTGGTTAAAATACCCGACTGTACACAATCAATAGCGGGAGCGAATGTGTTCGGCTACAAGAAGGTGTGAATGGCCGACCATTTTTTGTAAATAGCGGGTAAGAAAAGGTGCGAATGCCCGACAATGTATGATCAAAAGAGGGAGCAGAGGTTTTCGGCTAAAAGAAGGTCTGAATGTCCAACCATAATTTGTAAAAACCGGGGAAGAAAAGGCTCGAAAGCCCGACTATACACCATCAAAAGCGGGAGCAGAGGGGTTCAGCTGCAAGAAGGTCTGAATGTCAATCAATAATTGCTAGAAAACATGAAAGAAAATTTTCGAATATCAAACCGCACATGATCATATGCGGGAGAGGAGGTGTTCAGCTGCAAGAAGGTGTGAATGTCTACCCATAATTCCTGAAAAATGGGTAAAAAAAGGTGCGAATGCCCAACCATACATCATCAAAAGCATGTGTGAATGTCAGATCATAATTTGCAAAAACCTGATTGTGTGCAGCTGAACACCTCTGCTCCCGCTTTTGATGGTGTATAGTCGGGCTTTCGAGGCTTTTCTTCAACGGTGTTTACAAATTACGGTTGGAAATTCAGACCTTGCAGCCGAACACCTCCGCTCCCTCTTTTGATCATACATTGTCGGGCATTCGCACCTTGTCTTACCCGCGTTTTACAAACCATGGTCGGACTTTCACACCTTCTTGTAGCTGAACAACTCCGCTCCCGCTATTGATTGTGTACAGTCGGGTATTTTAACCTTTTCTTACCCGCTTTTTACCAATTATGGTCGGACATTCACACCGTCTTACAGCGGAACACCTCCGCTCCCTCTTTTGATGGTGTATGTTCGGGCATTCGAACTTTTTCTTACCCACTTTTTACAAACTATGGTCGGACATTCAAACCTTCTTGTAGCAGAACACATCCACTTCTTCTTTTGATGATGTATGGTTGGGCATTCGCACCTTTTCTTACCCATTTTTCAGGAATTATGGCTGGACATTCACACCTACTTGCAGTCGAACAGCTCTGCTCCCACTTTTTATTATGTTTGGTTGGATATTCGAACCTTTTCTTAACTGCTTTTTACAAACTTTGGTCGGACGTTCACAACTTCTTACAGCCGAACACCTCCGCTTCCGCTTTTGATGGTATATATTCGGGCATTCGAACCTTTTCTTACCCGCTTTTTACCAACTATGGTCGGACATTCACACCGTCTTTCAGCGGAACACCTCCGCTCCCTCTTTTGATGGTGTATGTTCGGGCATTCGCACCTTTTCTTACCCGCTTTTTACAAACTATGGTCGTACATTCAAACCTTCTTGTAGCCGAAAACCTCCACTCCCTCTTTTGATCATACTTTGTCGGGCATTCGCACCTTTTCTTACCCGCTTTTTACAAACTATGCTCGGACATTCAAACCTTCTTCTAGCCAAACACATCCACTCCTGCTTTTGTTGATGTATGGTTGGGCATTCAAACCTACTTGTTGCCCGCTTTTCATTAATTATGGGTGGACATTCACACCTTGTCGCAGCCAAACACCTCCGCTCCCTGTTTTGATCATGTATGGTTGGACATTCGCACCTTTTCTCACCCACTTTTTGCAAACTATGGTCGGCTATTCACAGCTTCCTCTCCACCATACTTGTATGGTGGGATATTCACACCTACTTGCATCCGAAGACCTCCGCCCCCACTTTTGTTGATATTTAGTCGGTCATTCACACCTTACCCGTTTTCTTGCCGCCAAACACCTCTGATCTCGCTTTTGATGATGTAAGATTGGGCATTCAGACCTTGCTTCACCTGCTTTTCACCAAATATAGTCGGACATTCACACCTTCTTGCAGCCGAACACTTCCGCTCCACCTTTTAGTTTTCTATGGGGCATTCACACCTTTTTTTACACCGCATTTTATAAAAACACCACAGGAACACCGTATTGAGGCTTTGTTCTGACCGCTCATTCGGTGTCGCGTTTCTTTCAAGCAATTCTCCTGGTTAGCCCGCACTCGGCTCGCTCCCAGAGCCGTGTTAAAGTCTTCTTCGCATTCACTCTCTTTTATCAGCAGATTAAAAGAAAGTTTCATCTTAGGCTCCCTGAAACTTCCATCCTGCACCGCTGTTTGCTTTTTCACAAGAGCAGAGGAGAGCGCACCGTTCCCAGCGGCACTGCAGTACCGGGTCGATGCTTGGAGTGAACGGAGCAAGCTCCTTTTTCAACTCCTATTGATAAAAATCCATTTAATATGTAGTCTCGCATAGAGGACATATCAGACATTAAACTGATAAGAACAGATACTACACTTGATCTTAGCCAAAAGGCAGAGAAGCGATAACTGTCCACTGGTTCACGTCCGAGGGCCCTTCCTGGCACAATGCGCACTTGTAGCGGTGTTCTTTTTATGGCCATAGTGTCACTTTGCACCTCCGCCCACCCGCTGCACTGAGCACTCTTCAGCCCTTTTAAATGGTATAACTTTACACTACCACACGCTCCAGCGAGCACCATTCAAGCAACAACTTTGCACTCCAGCTTCGAACATCGGCACAGTCGCAACAAGTAAGGCGACTCTACTCAGAGAAGTCACTCTGCACAGTAACAAGATTTCTTTTGCACAGACAGAAAGGGCTTCATCCGCAAAGGTAAAGCCTGCCAAAAATAGAAACAACTCATTAGTGCTGCTCAACGTTGTACTTTGCAGTAAAAGAAAGAGCAAATCTAAAGTTTCAGGAATCCGAGAATAAGCTTACTTTCATGAGTTCTTCACGATTTCGGATTTTGCTATAAAATGAATTCCTTCACTCAAACTAAATTAAAACTGCTAAACTGCTAATCTGTTACATACAAGGCAGATGTCAAATTCACCGAAATAGGATCTAAGGGTATTTGGCCAATCGAGCTGTAGCAGCTTCGGTAAAAGAGTATAAGTTGAAGAGTTTGTGAATAAAGGTGTGCGCACACATAGTGAGTTGTAGGAAAATAGGCAGGGAGCAATGCCGGCTGGGGTATTTGTTCTTGTATGTTGTCTGACTGTTTGATTTGAATGTGTTGTGTAAGTGTCCTGTTGAATGTTACATGTTTGGGCTTTGACACGCTTCACTGTGGTTGTTAACTGTGTGGTGTGTCCTGAAATGTTATATGTTTGGGCTGTGTGACATGCTTAATGCTTTTCAGTAGCAACCCACTTATTCATATATAGCAACTGACAACATAAGAAGTCCGGACATACTTTGATAGTAGTTGTAGAAGTATCCTTATTGATAATAGATAAACTAATTCATAGTGATAGAACAGTAGATGAACAGGTGCCTGCACATGTCTCATGAAAATAAAATGGGTGTATGATTGCTGACGGCAGAGCAATACTGCCAAACTTATGAGTTCTTGTGGCAAACTTGATTCAGTGTCTTGACGTGTATACGCTGTTTCGCTGACTTGTCACAAGAAACAAAGTGTGTTTGATAAGATCCGACCATTTTATTACGGATCTTATCAGTATGGATTCTGATGTGACTGATAAACCCATTCGTATCTTAAGCATAATCTAATACGTGAGACAACGCCCTGGCACACAATCAAAAAAAAAAAAGAGAGAGAGCGGTTTTGTGTCCCCACAGTCCATAATGTAGAAAAGAGAGAAAAAAGCCTTTCTGATTTGGTGTGTGTGCTCACAGTGCAGAGTGTAGAGAAAAGAGAGAAAAGAAAGCCATTTTGGTGTCACGGGTGTTGTGACTTACACACACACATTTCTGAATTGAGAAAGGAAATTATTTTAGAGAAAGCACTAGAGTTTAGATCCCATATTTGTTGATAGGCATTCATTTAATTTTTCTTTTAATCAGTTTTAAAGTGAATACTAACTGAGAAATGAAAAAGGTGAAGAGTTTAGAAGCTTGGTTCAAGAGCAAAACTTGGTTTATGATCAGCTGAGTCTCTAAACAGAACAGCAAAGGGCTTCATCGAACATTTAAAAAAGATTCAGATTGTTAGAATATCCAGAATTTATAGGAATGGTGGTGATTACTCTTATTTTCTAGAATGGAAATAACTGCACCATGTCTGTTTTATGAATTTAAGGGGCTAAAAAGTTTTGTTCTCGTTTTTCTATGATTAACCGAATGTATGTGAGAGTCCAAACAGACAGAAGGGTTACGGCCGAGCGCTGGACCTTCCAAAAAAGATGAGACAGGCTGGACCTGTGCCATACTACTTAAGACCGGCATGTGGATAACAGGTTCTTTAAACTCTCACACACACAAACTCACACACGTTCGCACACATACACCCATACACACACACATTCTTGAACTTGCTGCAAGATTAAACATTTGCATTAACTGACTCCAGCAACTCTGAGTCTCATTGAGAGACTTTTCTCAACAATTGGGTCCTCAAACCAGATCTCAACGTTTTTTCCGCTTTCCAGGGTCGGAGCTGAAACCGTGCACGGGGGAGTCCAGTACTCCTAATGAAAGACCCCCTGCTGAATTGCGGTAATTAGGGGCCAGTGTCCACTGAAAGGGGGAAACAGGGACGAGATCGTACTTTTGAATCAATGGCCAGAAGCCATTGGCAGTGCAGGCATCAACAATAATGGTGTTATTTCACCCATTAACACTTAAGGTACCTCATGCAGTGGCTGTGATATGGTTACTTAACAAAATATCTTTACCAGACATCTCTCCTACATAACAGTTCTTCTTTCACAGCCACACCTTGTTGTCGAGAGATGTGCTACACTTAATCCATCCACACTGCTACCTACCCCACAGATGGAAAGCCTCATGATTGCATGTCAGAAATAACCATCAGTGTTTTACCCAGGCCAGACTTAACTGATATACGTTATGAAAATGCAGAAATAACTATATTTATTCAACAGGTCAAGCAAAAAACCCTGATGGCACAAATGCTACAGGATTTGCAGTAGTAACAGAAACTGAAGTTTTCTTAAAACAACCACTACCAAAAAATTACTCTGTTCAAGCAGTCGAATTGGTAGCTTTAACTGAAGCTTGTAAATTAAATAACAAAAAGGTTGTTAACGTTTACACTGACAGTCAGTATGCCTTCTCAACTGTACATGTGTTAACACAGCATTGGAAAAACAGGTATGTTGACATCCACAGCTAAATGTATAAACTACAAATATTTTAGCATTATTAGATGTTATTCAATTGCCATTTACAATAGACTCGTATGAATGACCGGAAGGAAAACCATACTGCCAAAGAATTTGTTTAAATATGCTGCAGTATTGAGCCACGGACCATGTCATGTCTCAACAGGAGGGATGGAAGCAATAATGAACAAGGTTTTTACAGCATATGGTTTTACTTATTATTGAATTTTTTTTTTTAGAATAAATAAATGAATAAAGTTTTGTCTAGCAGGTCAAATATGTGCAAAATACATTCCACAGGGCAATCTAAGACCAAAACGAAGATAATTCCCTAAGCCAGTGTATCTTTTTCAACATATTTGTTTGGATTTCATTATTTCATTATTGTGTAGATTTCATTGAACTAAATTAATGTTAAGGGAAACGATTCTGCTCAGTGACAACAGATGTTTTTACCAAATGGTCTGAAATATTTCCATGTGCACAAGCAGATGCACTCTCAGTAGCAAAATCACGCGTAAAATAACTCATTTCTAGATTTGAAATTCCTGAAAAGATCTTCAGTGATAATTTGACACACTTTGTAAGCTATGTCATCTCACTGATGGCAAAGAACTTAAAATAGATCTTAGAAACCACTGTGATATAGAAGGTTTCGCTAACACATTGGAATTGTTTTACTATTTACATATGCATGTGCAGTGAAGAATTGCTTGCTGCTGATAAATGCAAAGAAGAACAGCTTACACATAGATGCTCACATATAGGCTGCTGAATGCAATGAAGACCTGCTTATCCAGTAAAGTTCAATGTCAATGTGTAATATTCAATTAGGATTTGCAAAACAGTGAAGTTAAACAATGAATGGGTCCATAGTCGGTATGAGAAGACTACAGGAATATTTACCTGGGTGTACGTTCAAACAGAGATGAGAAAATTGCGATAAATTATTGTTTGTTTGTTTGTTAGTATGTATATGAATGTTATGTGTATAAACTGGGTTGAGTTGTAGTTACTCAGTAGTGTCTCAGTGAAACAACCGACGGGGGAAGCCTTGCGGTGACAACAAAAGCAGTGTTTTACTGATCAGTCAAGTTGCTCCAGTGTACTCCATACAAACTGGTTGGCTACTGAAGGGATAGAAAATGGGGAATACTTGTTTTAAAGCAAACAAGACAAATACATGTTTTAACGGGACCCAGACAATATTATATAGATGTCGCCACTGAAGTAAAGAACATTTACGTGGGATGGTGTGAGGGTCCTCGTTTGGCTGACGTTCGCCGATATGCTCGCCATGCTCAGAACCAAGTTGAGACGCGTAAGACAACCAAAAGGGACAAGTGTGAAAAGGAGCTGCATTTGGCAGCCATGACCATGTATTACGCAGTTGGTGTAAACAGAGGACGAGGCCGAAGTCGAAGACGTGGACGTGTGGGAGAGGAGGTCGAAATGGGCCACGCCAGAGCTATGATCCGAATATTTGTTTTTATTGTGGCCAGACTGGACACTGGAAGAAGGACTGTCCACAGCTAAAAAGTGATGAAATTGGGCAAAAGGCTGACTGAGGGTGGGAGGCAGGTTCTGGACGTCACGCGGCAGCGGAGCCTCCACTAATGGGTGATAGCACAAACACACTCACACATTTTTCCTGCTCTGTGTAGTGAAGCAACGCTTGCCGACTGTGATTCACGTAGTAAAGTTTTGCATGCTATTTCCGTCCTAGAGCAAAGATATTTCTCTCAGAATATAGGAACTTATGTTCATCAGTAGTGACGTCAGGGGAGTTTGATTGTCCTCCAAAGTTAAGTGGAAACCACGTTTACTGTATGTCTGCATCAGGCCAGGTTGTGAAGGAGAAAATGACAATGCCCATTGCGTGTTGTCACTCCCGATGAGCTCTCCTTCAAACACTCATTTTTGTTATCAGAGTTGTGTCCCATTAACCTGATGGGCTGTGATCTCATGTGTAAATTAGGCATTATTTTAACTTCTACACCAGAGGGTGTTAAGGTTATGTTACAGCCTGACAAAGTTTTCACAGCAGTGCAGTTTGATTCATCGGCACTTACATATGCTTATGAGTGGAAACTTCCCAGCTCTCCTTTTTCACAACAACTAGTGGAAGAAGCAAAAGCGTTAGTTTCACCCCTTTCTGATTTCATGTAACCTACTGATTTGCACTGCACATCACACATTTCTTTGGGGCCTGACAATGACTATGAGAAGAAGTGAAAAAATATGTGCGCCTACTTTATTGGCTGTGTCGCTCACTCCAGAGCACTTCGATTTTTTTAATGTTTGTGGTACTCGCCCTCACATTTCCTTGGCCAAACGTACACACTGGCAGTGACAAGGTGTGGGAGAGTTTGTTGCTACATGTCAGAAAGAAATGGAGTGGACTGTTTCACCTGCTGATCCAAATTTGATGTTTTCTGAACGATTGTCAGCATACAAAAAAACATTTTTGAGTACAATGCATTGTCAAAGAACTGTGGACTTAATTCCTACCACAGAATCACATTTTGAAGCATGTTTTTTATCTGAAACAGATTTGTCTTCGATACCCATGTTGGCTGAAGTGCCCAATGATCTTTGGGCTAAGAGCAAATATGATGTGGGGTTGATAAAAGGCTGTGAACCAGTAATTGTCACCCCTAAATCAGACTTTTGTCCATGTAAAAAACAATACCCTTTTAAGCCTGAAGCAATTAAAGGGATTAAACCTGTTTTTCAATCTTTTCAGAAAACAGGCGTTATTGTTCCTTTTGAAAATTCACCTGTGCTTACTCCATTGTTTCCTGTTAAAAAGATTAAAGATGCTGGCCAGCCAGATGAATGGCGTTTTGTACAGGACCTCCAAGCGGTGAATGCTGCAGTTCAGCCACATGCTCCTACTGTGCCCAACCCACACACTATTTTGTCTCAAATTACATCAGATGCACAGTTTTTCTCAGTGGTTGACTTGTCGCCAGTGCACCCTGATAGCCCATTTTGGTTTGCTTTTTAGTTTGAAGGGAGATCTTGGACTTTTACCTGGTTATGCCAGGGGTACTGTGAAAGTCCCACTATTTACAATGCTGCCCTCAAAGCTAGTCTGGATTAACTTCAATCAACCACAGGCTCTGCTCTTTTGCAGTATGTGGATGACATCATTTTATGTAGTCCATCTAAACAACAGTGTGAAAAAGACCAAATGACTCAAATAACTTTCTTGCTTTCAAAATCTTTCCTCTAGTGACGCTGACTTAGAGAGGGATGAAGATAATCATGTTTAATTGTTCATGTTTTGATTGTTTATCATTGGACCCTTTATTACTATGATGCCTGCATTTTAAACTCACGTTGTGTGCAAATGCAGGCTGATGTTTTACAGATAAAGTTATTATTTTCCTTGTTTCTTTTGGGTTGATTAATATAATGGTATTATTATAATCAAAAGGGAGGAATGTAATGGAAAATAATTCTTATATGCATTGTATTGAGTGTTACTGTGTATAACCTGCAAATGACCGAGCTGCAAGGTACCACCCTGCCCTGTTTTCTTAAATTCCTCTTTACAATGGTGGGCTTGTTATAATGAGATAGCTGCACTTTAGGGGGGACAGGGTTAGGCTGGTATTTACGAGTGTGTCTGGGTAACCTCAACTGATGGTTGGGGAGGAAAGTTAGAAGAACAATCAATTATACCCAAAAACAGATGACGTGATGAGCGGGCAATATAACTGTGTGTTTTTGCTTCAGTGGTCAGAGCAACTCTGTATTCTGTATTGTGTTGTTCTCTCTTGCAAGATATTATTATTAAAGTCTCTTATCTCCTCACAAGAAAATAACTGACTCCCCAAATGCAAGTGTCAGGACAAATGATCAAACTTCTCCAAGCTTCAGTCTGCAGAGAAGTACAAGACAGGGTTGCTCACTTTCTCCCTCACTTTTTGCTAATTTCATCAAACCTTTAGCAGCTGCTATCAGACAAGATAGAAATATTAAAGACATCCAACCCCAAAATATTGAGCATAAAATAAGTCTTTATGCTGATGATGTATTACTTTTCCTTCAGAACTCACAGACGTCTCTCACTCACACGATCACACTCATAAATAAATTCTCAGCACTTTCTGACTACTCTATCAATTGGTCTAAGACCACAGTTCTGCCCATTAACTGTAGGGTCCAGAATATACCTGCGATCACTTTACAGTCAGGAAATATTAGATATTTAGGCATAAACATTTCCTCCAGGCTCTCAGAGCTAACAAAGCTAATTTATGTGCAATTATTAAAGACAGTAGAGGACAATCTCTCTCGTTGGAAGTCCTTACCTATATCACTTATGGGGAGAGTTACAACCATTAAAATGATGATACTACCAAAAGTTAACTATTTGTTCTCAATGATCCCCATAAAACCAACCTTCTACTTGGTTTAAGTCACTAGATTCATGCATCTCCAAATTTCTGTGGAAAAACAAACAGAAGACAGAAGACCAGAAGACCAAGGACAGTGGTGGATTAGATTTACCTAATTTTCAGCACTATTCCTTAGCCAATAGGTTACGGTATATATCAAAATGGTTTAAACCTAGCCCAATAGATGAACATGGATAAATATAGAACAAGCATTGTGTGATAATCTGGAAATCTCTGACCTGCCACTTATTAGTCAAAACGTAAAAAATCACAAATGTTTCAAAAGCATTAACATCAGCACCTCTCTGACAGCCTGGTGGGAATTTCTTAAAATAACAAAGTCTTCACTTGTCCCGTGTAAGCTTACACCCATCTGGAACAATCCTGACATCCTGCAAAACAAAAAAATGCTAAACTTTACTCTCTGGAAGATCAAAGGAATCAAACATCTGGAACATATAATCCAAAATGGACATTTTATTTCATTTGATGAGCTCATATCACAACATGAGATAGGCAGCAATAAATTCCTAGAATATCAACAACTTAAGTCTATAATAACAAAGAAATATATCCTCCACCAACCAGACTTACAACTCCCGATTAGGGTAGCAGAATTTCTAAGCATCTGCACCCCAAAACTACTATCAAAAATATATGAATTATTGTCTAAGATAGATGACACAATGTCTCTACCATCCTCAAAATGGGAGGCAGATTTATCCATCAGTTCTAGTCATAGCTTCTGGCCACAAATATGTTTGAACACCTTCAGAATGACTCAAAATCCTAATTTACAGCTCATACAATACAAAATTCTTCATAGAACACACTATACAGGACAAAGGATGTTCAGGATGGGTCTAACACACTCAAACATCTGCTCACATTGCACAGATAACACACCTGATGATTATGCACACGCTTTGTTTTTTTGTGCGCCTGTCCAGAAGTTCTGGCTTGAAGTCTGTGCGGACCTATCAACATGGCTAAAGTGTAGCATTCCTGCATGCCCCACACTGTGCATACTGGGTGACTTAGACAACATCAACGTGGAATTTAGCTTAGCACACATGATCCTCACAGTGTTATGTATAGCAAAGAAAACTATTCTCATGAACTGGAAAGCGAAGAACAATCTGTGTATTAACCAGTTTAGAAATTTTCTTTTAGATTATATTAGCATGGAAACAATGTCTGCCTCCTCAAAACATCAATTGGCTGAATTTAATTCTCTCTGGTCTCCTCTGATTAGCTTGATGACATAGTGTTGGTGGTGGGTTGCTGTCCCGTCGCTCTGGGCGGTTGGGTGTGTGCTGGGGGGGGCTGTGTGGCTTCGGGCGTCTGGTGGTCTCTCGGGTCGTGGGGACCGGGTTGGTCATTGCTGGGGGGGACTGTGTGTCGGGCTTGGAGGGCAGTTTTGGGGGCTTGCGGGTGGGGCTGTCTTGCGGTGTGGGGCGGGGTCCCTTAGGGGCCTTGGGGTGGTGGCTGCTGGCTCTGTACCGGGTGACCGGGCCGCTCTGGCGTGGGTGGTGGAGCTGGGCCTGGACCTGGTGGCTTGCCGCTGCCTTGCGCCCGGGGCGGGGCCCTGCCTGTGCCTGGGGGGTCTGGGTTGCCCTGGACATGCCACAATATGCGTGGGTTGGTGCAGGTCCTGGTGCCGGCCTTGTTGCTCTGGGAACTCCAAGGTGTCCGCAGGTGGTTATTTTCTTTAGGGTGTTGGGGCGTGCGGTGAGGGGGAGGGGGTCTGTGTGGGGGTGTGCTTTTCCCCTGTTGGGGGGGGCCTGGGGGGGCCTGGGTGATGGTGGGTCTCGCTGCTGCGACTGGTGTGACCGGGTGATTTGTTTGTTTGTTTGTTTGATTTTTGTTGTTGTTTGTTTGTTTTTGTAGAGGTCCTCCGGGGTGGGGTTGGGTTGAGTGGGGTGGGGCGGGATGGGTTCCTTCTGGGGGTACAGTAGCTCCCGGAATATGGTGACTGCAGGCCCCGAGCCTGGTGGACATCAGGCCCTCCTGCCCTGTGTTGGGTCCCAGGTAGCGGGGATGCCTATTGCAGCCAGTCTCTGGCTGCCCTCTCCGGGGTGGGAGGGACCAGGAGGATGAATTAATTATTCTGCTAGTTTATATATTGTAAACATAAACAATAAACATTTATAAAACTTCCCTTGGCAAAGCAAATCTGTTTGGCATAAATGTATTCAGACTACAATTCGGCTGACATAATGCACAATTCCAGATTTTGATATAAAATGAATTCCTTCACTCAAACCAAGTTAAAACTGCTTTTTCCTTCATATTTATCCATGTCTAAATAGCTTTAAACAAAAAAGAACGTTGTACTTTGCAGGATAGGAAAGAACAACACTAAACCTTTAGGAATCCGAGAATAAGCTTATTTTCACGAGTTCTACACAATTTCGGATTTTGATATAAAATGAATTCCTTCACTCAAACCAAGTTAAAACTGCTTTGTCCTTCATATTTATCCATGTCTAAATAGCTTTAAACAAAAACGAACGTAGTACGTTTCAGGATAGGAAACAACAACACTAAATTTTTTCAGGAATCCAAGAATAAGCTTCTTTTCACGAGTTCTACACAATTCCGGATTTTGATATAAAATGAATTCCTTCACTCAAACCAAGTTAAAACTGCTTTGTCCTTCATATTTTTGCATGTCTAAATAGGTTTTAGGCATAAAATTCTTCATATTACCCTGTATGTGAAAGAAGCATACTTGTGATGGAGCAATACACTCCTTTTGGGTAACCTAAACTGATGGTTGGGGAGGAAAGTTAGAAGAACAATCAACTATCAACCAAAGACAGATGACGTGATGAGCGGGCAATATAACTGTGTGTTTTTGCTTCAGTGGTCAGAGCAACTCTGTATTCTGTACTGTGTTGTTCTCTCTTTCAAGATATTATTATTAAAGCCTCTTATCTCCTCAGAAGAAAATAACTGACTCTGTGCGTTACTAAATTTCCACCACAATTTTGGCGTCACGAACAGGATCCCTCGACTGGTGTCTCTGGACTGGATCGCAGTGCATGGCCAGCCTGGACTGAAGTAGCTGTTCCAGCCTCATACCTCCAAGGCCTTTTCTGAGAGAGAGGACTGGCAGGTCCTTTTCTTGAATACCAGCGCTGGGATCATTTTTGAAATATGATAGTCTGAGACGATAGGACTGCTGTTTAGTTTTTATTTGAATAAAAGAGTGTTTCCCGGTTGTGTCATTAGTGAGACAGAGATTTCATGGGTAAGTGAAACTTTTGAAGCAGTCCGAAGAAGTGTGAAGTACTCAGAAGAAGTGTGAGTACAGATTAAGGTCCTCATTGGAGACGTCCTTTGAGTGAAGGAATATATTTCCCCATTCCAAGTCTGAGAATGGGAAACAGTAGGTCTCAGACTTTTGACCCTACCGGGGGACCTAAGCATGATGAAATGAAAAAGACATATGGTCCAGAGGTTTTCCACCTGAAGGTTCTTTTAGTATGTTAGAAATAAGAAAATTAGAAGAAAAGTTTTGCAAATATGAGAAAGAGATGAAGCAAAAAAAAGAAAATTGAGTTTAAATAAGAAGTAAGAAAGGTATAGAATTTTGGAAAAAATAAAGTGTATTAAGAGAAAGAAAGGAAAATGTTAAACAAATGCCATGACGGAATGATGATAATAATTTAGTATTAGCTGTGCCGGATCCAGACCTGGACTCCTGCCCTGCAACAACAACAGCCAGCCCTGCCACAAGCCTCTGGCTCTCGGGAAGAAGGGACTTCTTCCATCCTCCCTCGGGAAGAAATTCCATCATTCTCACAACATCAGTTACATAGGTCTGATGATGAGGAAAAGGAAGACGTTTGGTTCTCCAGCGTACCTGCCCAAGAACTTTTAACGCAAGTGACAAAAATCCTTTACCCACAATCTGGACTTCAGAGATCTAAACGTGAGAAAAAACAAAACCAGATTCAAACCATGCCTATGGTTAAAGTTGCAGTTCCCACTGGACCATTACTGGTTTATCGACCCTGGACTGAGACTGACATCATGGAAGCATAACAATGCTTACCAGATCCAGAGATTTCTGGACCCCATTTTGCTGACGAGTTGCGAGATTTCTGCGCACAATCTGCCCGACTGGGGTTGAATTGCGTCGCATATTGGCAAAAAAGTTCAAACCGACCGACCTCTGCAAAATAGAGGCCAGTATGCTACAACTGGATTTGCGACCTACCAACAGTGAACGAGGACATAATGATAACGCTCAATATGAAGCAGCCATCCAAAGACTGTGTCAAGCCATCACCACTATATTTCCAACCAAAATCAATATGTCCCACATTTACACCTGCAAACAGAAACCCGGTGAAGGGACTGATGATTTTGTACACCGCATCCTTGAGGAAGTCAGCAAGCACAGCGGTCATCAGAGACCAAGGGATTTGGGTAATGAATCAGGACCATGGGAGAGTATTGCATGCAATGCAATAATTAAAGGCCTCATGCCAGATGTCGCCACTGAAGTAAAGAACATTGGGATGGTGTGAGGGTCCTCGTTTGGCTGACGTTCGCGATATGTTTGCCATGCTCATAACCAAGTTGAGACGCGTAAGACAACCAAAAGGGACAAGTGTGAAAAGGAGCTGCATTTGGCAGCCATGACCATGTATTACGCAGTTGGTGTAAAAAGAGGACGAGGCCGAAGTTGAAGACGTGGACGTGTGGGAGAGGAGGTCGAAATGGGCCACGCCAGAGCTATGATCCGAATATTTGTTTTTACTGTGGCCAGACTGGACACTGGAAGAAGGACTGTCCACAGCTGAAGAGTGATGAAACGCTTGCTGACTGTGATTCACGTAGTAAAGTTTTGCATGCTATTTCCGTCCTAGAGCAAAGATATTTCTTTCAGAATATAGGAACTTATGTTCATCAGTAGTGACGCCAGGGGAGTTTGATTGTCCTCCAAAGTTAAGTGGAAACCACGTTTACTGTATGTCTGCCTCAGGCCAGGTTGTGAAGGAGAAAATGACAATGCCCATTGCGTGTTGTCACTCCCGATGAGCTCTCCTTCAAACACTCATTTTTGTTATCAGAGTTGTGTCCCATTAACCTGATGGGCTGTGATCTCATGTGTAAATTAGGCATTATTTTAACTTCTACACCAGAGGGTGTTAAGGTTATGTTACAGCCTGACAAAGTTTTCACAGCAGTGCAGTTTGATTCATCGGCACTTACATATGCTTATGAGTGGAAACTTCCCAGCTCTCCTTTTTCACAACAACTAGTGGAAGAAGCAAAAGCGTTAGTTTCACCCCTTTCTGATTTCATGCAACCTACTGATTTGCACTGCACATCACACATTTCTTCGGGGCCTGACAATGACTATGAGAAGAAGTGAAAAAATATGTGCGCCTACTTTATTGGCTGTGTCGCTCAGCCAATAAAGTAGGCTGAGCGACACAGCGTCTCAAGATACTCACCTCCCCGAAGGTCAACAGCCGAAGAGGACGGCATCTGAGCCTCTGATTCCCCAGTGGTATCAGAGAAGAGGGGAAGGGTTAGGTCCCTTTCAGACAGTTCTTCAGTGGAAGAACCTAGAGTCTTCCCCTCCGACTCACGAAATGAGGTCTCCTTTTTAACTTCAGCTCTGCGATCAACCCCCAGGGACTCAAAGTTAAATGCAACATTGCGTCAGAGGCCAACACCGAGAGTCCGAAAAGGAAATATAGATCACCCTACTCACTTTTCACCTAAAGAAATGAAGGAAGAGCTAGTTTCCCAAGAAATAACCTGTGTGTAATTTGTTTTGATAACTTAGAAAAACGAAAATGACATACCTACTTTCCTTTATGCTTTTAATGGTTCTCACCTTCTCAACACTAAATGTGAGAAGTGTGAAATCAAAGACAAGAGCCCAGAGTATTTTATCCTTCTTAGACTCCATTAAATCAGATGTGTTTTTAATACAAGAATGTGGACTACCTTTTTTAAAAAACCATAGACAATGGGAGGAAATGTGGCCCCATTTATCGATATGGAGTGGCTCAAATCAAAATAAAAATGATGGTGTGGCCATTCTAATTAAAAATCCGCATGTTCTGGTGAAAGGTAGCACAGTGGTGAGAGACGGACGGGCACTTTTAGCACACTTGAATTTTATGGGGCAAGACTTTAACCTCTTAAATATTTATGGTTTCAATGGAAAAAATGAAAGGTATGACCTTTTAGAAGATATACAGCTTTACATGCTAGGGCAAGTACCTTTAGTTGTAGGAGGGGATTTTAACTGTATCTTGAGCAGGAAAGATAGAAAAAGAGCAGGGGTAGATTTTAAAGTGGATAAGACTTCGATTTTACTTCAGGGCATATGCAGGGATTTTAAGCTTACTGACTGTTTTAAAACCATGCATCCCAGAGAGGAGGGCTTCACCTGGTTTAGTCATGATGGCACCAGAGCCTCTCGCATTGATTATTTCTTTACTAGAGATTGCCCACCCACTGATGTTAGATTAACCCCTGTTTTCTTTTCAGACCACCTTATGCTCTCCTGCACCCTTTCACCCCCTTCTGGTGTGACGGTAGGAAGTGGTCTGTGGAAACTCAACTGTTCCCTGTTGGAGGATGAAATCATAGTCAGTCAGTACAGGGAATGTTATAAAGAGTGGCAGACCCTTCAAGACCTCTACGAAACACATGCACAATGGTGGGAAATGGTGAAGGAAACGACCCAGACTTTTTTTAAACAGCAAGGTAAACGTAAAAAAAGGAAAGAGAATAGATGTATGATGGGACTACATAAACGCTTACAGCGCTACTTTAAACTAAATCAGTGTGGCATAGACTTTAAAGAAGAAATCAAAGATGTCAAAAAGGAAATGTCAGTTTTAGCAGAAATAAAGAGTAAAGGAATTTTTGTAAGAAGCAGGGAGCAGGAAATTGAGGAAGGTGAAAAAGAAAGAAAGTTATAAATAAAAAGGAATGTAATCAAAATCTAAAAAGAGAAGATGGGTTTTTAACAAAATCCACACAAGAGATGATTGAAACTGTACATACCTTTTATAGTAACATGTACAAAGAGAAACCAGTGCACTTGGAAACATCGGCAGAAATCTTAAAATTCGTTGACAAAACCGTAAAAGAGAATGCACACTTGACACAAAATTTTACTGCTTTAGAGTTAAAAAAATGCCTAACAGGTTTTAAGAGAAGTCGAGCTCCGGGTTTAGACGGGCTTCCTGCAGAATTCTATCTGACCTATTGGGACCTTTTATCATCAGACATTTTAGATGTTTTTAAAGATTTTGAAAAACTCGACCGACTGCCTGACAGTTTTAGAGTGGGAATAGTGACTCTACTTTATAAAAAAAATGATAAGACTGACCTAAAGAATTGGAGGCCAATCACACTTTTAAACTTTGACTGTAAACTTTTTAGCAAGGTTTTAGCGACACGGATGTCCTCTGTTTTAGAGGAGGTAATTCACCCAGACCAAGCTTGTGCCATCTCAGGGAGACAACTCACCGACAGCCTCGTACTGATTCGAGACATCATTGATTACGCTAGAGACAGAAACACCCGGCTTGTCATCTTAAATTTAGACTTTGAAAAAGCATTTGATCGGGTCTCGCATCAATATCTCTTTCAGGTGTTGCAGCCATCGAAAAGGGCCCGATTGTTCCTACTTGGTGAGCTTTGCTTGGTTGAGACGCTTGCCCCCCCCCCCTGCTCCTCGGCTGACCAAGTAGAAACAATCTATTCGATGGCTGCCTTGTCTTTTACTCTGTGAAAAAGACAAGGCAGCCACAAACACCACGGGAACACCGTATTGAGGCTTTGTTCTGACCACTCATTCGGTGTCGCGTTTCTTTCAAGCAATTCTCCCGGTTAGCCCGCACTCGGCTCGCTCCCAGAGCCGTGTTAAAGTCCACTTCGCATTCACTCTCTTTTCTCAGCAGATTAAAAGAAAGTTTCATCTTGGGCTCCCTGAAACTTCCATCCTGCACCGCTGTTTGCTTTTTCACAAGAGCAGAGGAGAGCGCACCGTTCCCAGCGGCACTGCAGTACCGGGTCGAGGCTTGGAGTGAACGGAGCAAGCTTCTTTTTCAACTCCTATTCTTAAAAATCCATTTAATATGTTGTCCTCGTATAGAGGACATATTAAACTGATAAGAACAGATACTACACTTGATCTTAGCCAAAAGGCCGAGAAGCGATAACTGTCCACTGTTTCAGGTCCGAGGGCCCTTGCTGGCACAATGCGCACTTGTAGCAGTGTTCTTTTTATGGCCATAGGTGGCCAGAGTGTCACGTTGCACCTCCGCCCACCCGCTGCACTGAGCACTCTTCAGCCCTTTTAAATGGTATAACTTTGCACTCCCGCATGCTCCAGCAAGCACCATTCAAGCAACAACTTTGCACTCCAGCTTCGAACATCGGCACAATCGCAACAAGTAAGGCGACTCTACTCAGAGAAGTCACTCTGCACAGTAACAAGATTTCTTTTGCACAGACAGAAAGGGCTTCACCCGCAAAGGTAAAGCCTGCCAAAAATAGAAACAACTCATTAGTGCTGCTCTCCACGAAAGTCTTTAGTAAAAGGCGAAAGACTTGTATGTTATGAAGAGAAACCAGAGTACGATTATCCGTCACTGCGGGAGCAGGGCATCAGGCTAGTTGCCATAGCCACCTTCCCCATGGTGAGCGTTGCTTGGTTGAAACGCTTGCCCCTGTGCAATCGACAAGGCAGCAACAAAAACACCACGGGAACACCGTATTGAGGCTTTGTTCTGACCGCTCATTCGGTGTCGCGTTTCTTTCAAGCAATTCTCCTGGTTAGCCCACACTCGGCTCGCTCCCAGAGCCGTGTTAAAGTCTACTTCGCATTCACTCTCTTTTCTCAGCAGACTCTTGGGATTTTATCTATAAAATGAATTCCTTCACTCAAACTATGTTAAAACTGCTTTGTCCTTCATATTTACCATGTCTAGAAAGATTTAAACAAAAAAAAAACAACGTTGTACTTGGCAGTAAAAGAAAGAGCAAATCTAAAGTTTCAGGAATCCGAGAATAAGCTTACTTTCATGAGTTCTTCACGATTTCGGATTTTGCTATAAAATGAATTCCTTCACTCAAACTAAATTAAAACTGCTAAACCGCTAATCTGTTACATGTAAGGCAGATGTCAAATTCACCGAAATAGGATCTAAGGGTATTCGGCCAATCGAGCTGTAGCAGCTTTGGTAAAAGAGTATAAGTTGAAGAGTTTGTGAATAAAGGTGTGCGCACACATAGTGAGCTGTAGGAAAATAGGCAGGGAGCAATGCCGGCTGGGGTATATGTTCTTGTATGTTGTCTGACTGTTTGATTTGAATGTGTTGTGTAAGTGTCCTGTTGAATGTTACATGTTTGGGCTTTGACACTTCACTGTGGTTGTTAACTGTGTGGTGTGTCCTGAAATGTTATATGTTTGGGCTGTGTGACATGCTTAATGCTTGTCAGTAGCTACCCACTTATTCATATATAGCAACTGACAACATAAGAAGTCTGGACATACTTTGATAGTAGTTGTAGAAGTATCCTTATTAATAATAGATAAACTAATTCATAGTGATAGAACAGTAGATGAACAGGTGCCTGCACATGTCTCACGAAAATAAAATGGGTGTATGATTGCTGACGGCAGAGCAATACTGCCAAACTTATGAGTTCTTGTGGCAAACTTGATTCAGTGTCTTGACGTGTATACGCTGTTTCGCTGACTTGATTGTCACAAGAAACAAAGTGTGTTTGATAAGATCCGACCATTTTATTACGGGAGGATCAGTATGTATGGATTCTGAAGTGACTGATAAACCCATTCGTATCGTAAGCATAATCTAATACGTGAGACAACGCCCTGGCACACAATCAAAAAAAAAAAGAGAGAGCGGTTTTGTGTCCCCACAGTCCATAATGTAGAAAAGAGAGAAAAAAGCCTTTCTGATTTGGTGTGTGTGCTCATAGTGCAGAGTGTAGAGAAAAGAAAGCCGTTTTGGTGTCACGGGTGTTGTCACATTTCTAAATTGTGAAAGGAAATTATTTTAGAGGAAGCACTAGAGTTTAGATCCCACATTTGTTGATAGGCATTCATTTATTTCTTCACTTCTGATAAAAATGATAAGACTGACCTAAAGAATTGGAGGCCCATCACACTTTTAAACTTTGACTGTAAACTTTTTAGCAAGGTTTTAACGACACGGATGTCCTCTGTTTTAGAGGAGGTAATTCACCCAGACCAGGCTTGTGCCATCTCAGAGAGACAACTCACCGACAGCCTCGTACTGATTCGAGACATCATTGATTACGCTAGAGACAGAAACACCCGGCTTGTCATCTTAAATTTAGACTTTGAAAAAGCTTTTGATCGGGTCTCGCATCAATATCTCTTTCAGGTGTTGCAGCCATCGAATAGGGCCCGATTGTTCCTACTTGGTGAGATTTGCTTGGTTGAGACGCTTGCTCCCCCCCCTTGCTCCTCGGCTGACCAAGTAGGAACAATCGGGCCCTATTCGATGGCTGCCTTGTCTTTTACTCTGTGCAAAAGACAAGGCAGCCACAAACACCACGGGAACACCGTATTGAGGCTTTGTTCTGACCACTCATTCGGTGTCGCGTTTCTTTCAAGCAATTCTCCCGGTTAGCCCACACTCGGCTCGCTCCCAGAGCTGTGTTAAAGTCTACTTCGCATTCACTCTCTTTTCTCAGCAGATTAAAAGAAAGTTTCATCTTGGGCTCCCTGAAACTTCCATCCTGCACCGCTGTTTGCTTTTTCACAAGAGCAGAGAAGAGCGCACCGTTCCCAGCGGCACTGCAGTACCGGGTCGATGCTTGGAGTGAACGGAGCAAGCTTCTTTTTCAACTCCTATTCTTAAAAATCCATTTAATATGTAGTCCTCGTATAGAGGACATATTAAACTGATAAGAACAGATACTACACTTGATCTTAGCCAAAAGGCCGAGAAGCGATAACTGTCCACTGTTTCAGGTCCGAGGGCCCTTGCTGGCACAATGCGCACTTGTAGCAGTGTTCTTTTTATGGCCATAGGTGGCCAGAGTGTCACGTTGCACCTCCGCCCACCCGCTGCACTGAGCACTCTTCAGCCCTTTTAAATGGTATAACTTTGCACTCCCGCATGCTCCAGCAAGCACCATTCAAGCAACAACTTTAAACTCCAGCTTCGAACATCGGCACAATCGCAACAAGTAAGGCGACTCTACTCAGAGAAGTCACTCTGCACAGTAACAAGATTTCTTTTGCACAGACAGAAAGGGCTTCACCCGCAAAGGTAAAGCCTGCCAAAAATAGAAACAACTCATTAGTGCTGCTCTCCACGAAAGTCTTTAGTAAAAGGCGAAAGACTTGTATGTTATGAAGAGAAACCAGAGTACGATTATCCGTCACTGCGGGAGCAGGGCATCAGGCTAGTTGCCATAGCCACCTTCCCCATGGTGAGCGTTGCTTGGTTGAAACGCTTGCCCCTGTGCAATCGACAAGGCAGCAACAAAAACAACACGGGAACACCGTATTGAGGCTTTGTTCTGACCGCTCATTCGGTGTCGCGTTTCTTTCAAGCAATTCTCCCGGTCAGCCCACACTCGGCTCGCTCCCAGAGCCGTGTTAAAGTCTACTTCGCATTCACTCTCTTTTCTCAGCAGACTCTTGGGATTTTATCTATAAAATGAATTCCTTCACTCAAACTATGTTAAAAATGCTTTGTCCTTCATATTTACCATGTCTAGAAAGATTTAAACAAAAAAAAAACAACGTTGTACTTTGCAGTAAAAGAAAGAGCAAATCTAAAGTTTCAGGAATCCGAGAATAAGCTTACTTTCATGAGTTCTTCACGATTTCGGATTTTGCTATAAAATGAATTCCTTCACTCAAACTAAATTAAAACTGCTAAACCGCTAATCTGTTACATGTAAGGCAGATGTCAAATTCACCGAAATAGGATCTAAGGGTATTCGGCCAATCGAGCTGTAGCAGCTTTGGTAAAAGAGTATAAGTTGAAGAGTTTGTGAATAAAGGTGTGCGCACACATAGTGAGCTGTAGGAAAATAGGCAGGGAGCAATGCCGGCTGGGGTATATGTTCTTGTATGTTGTCTGACTGTTTGATTTGAATGTGTTGTGTAAGTGTACTGTTGAATGTTACATGTTTGGGCTTTGACACTTCACTGTGGTTGTTAACTGTGTGGTGTGTCCTGAAATGTTATATGTTTGGGCTGTGTGACATGCTTAATGCTTGTCAGTAGCTACCCACTTATTCATATATAGCAACTGACAACATAAGAAGTCTGGACATACTTTGATAGTAGTTGTAGAAGTATCCTTATTAATAATAGATAAACTAATTCATAGTGATAGAACAGTAGATGAACAGGTGCCTGCACATGTCTCACGAAAATAAAATGGGTGTATGATTGCTGACGGCAGAGCAATACTGCCAAACTTATGAGTTCTTGTGGCAAACTTGATTCAGTGTCTTGACGTGTATACGCTGTTTCGCTGACTTGATTGTCACAAGAAACAAAGTGTGTTTGATAAGATCCGACCATTTTATTACGGGAGGATCAGTATGTATGGATTCTGATGTGACTGATAAACCCATTCGTATCGTAAACATAATCTAATACGTGAGACAACGCCCTGGCACACAATCAAAAAAAAAAAGAGAGAGCGGTTTTGTGTCCCCACAGTCCATAATGTAGAAAAGAGAGAAAAAAGCCTTTCTGATTTGGTGTGTGTGCTCACAGTGCAGAGTGTAGAGAAAAGAGAGAAAAGAAAGCCGTTTTGGTGTCACGGGTGTTGTGACTTACACACACACATTTCTGAATTGAGAAAGGAAATTATTTTAGAGGAAGCACTAGAGTTTAGATCCCACATTTGTTGATAGGCATTCATTTATTTCTTCACTTCTGATGAAGTTTCAACAATAAACAACAAACTTTGTATTATGAGAAAGAACCAGACTCATTCTTCAGGAATCCGAAAATAAGCTCTATTTTACGAGTTATGCACGAATTCGGATTCTCCTATAAAACGAATTCCTTAACTCTAACCAAGTTAAGACTGCTTTGTCCTTCATATTTATTCATGTCTAATCAAGTTTCAACGATAAACAACGTTGTACTTTGTACTTCTTCAGCAATAAGCATCTCTCGACATATGACGAAATACAGATTTTGCTATAAAATGAATTCCTTCTATCAGCCTGACTTAAAACTGTTTGTCCTCCTTATTTATCCACTTCAAATCAAGTTTCAACAATTAAAAAAATGTTGTAGTTTGAGAAAAAACAACTTAATCTTAAGCAATCAGTAGGGTAAGAAAGGGTAAGAAAAGGTGCAAATGCCAACCATACATCACTAAAAGGTGGAGCGGAAGTATTCGGCTGCAAGTAGGTGCGAATGTCTGACAATGTATGATCAAAAGAGGGAGCGGAGGTTTTCGACTGCAAGGTCTGAATGTCCAACCATAATTTGTAAAAACCGGGGAAGAAAAGGCTCGAAAGCCCGACTATACACCATCAAAAGCGGGAGCGGAGGTGTTCGGCTGCAAGTAGGTGTGAATGTTCGACCATAATTTGTAAAAAGCGGGTAAGAAAAGGTTCGAATGCCCGACTATATATTAACCAAAGCAGGAGGAGAGGTCTTCGGATAAGAGTGGGTGAGAATTTACAACCATAATCTATAAAATGCGGTGAAAAAAAAGGTGTGAATACCCCATAGAACACTAAAAGGTAGAGCGGAAGTGTTCGGCTGCAAGAAGGTGTGAATGTCTGACCATAGTTTGTAAAAAGCGGGTAAGAAAAGGTTTGAATGCCCGAACATACACCATCAAAGGAGGGAGCGGAGGTGTTCCGCTGTAAGAAGGTGTGAATGTCCGACCATAGTTGGCAAAAAGCAGGTAAGAAAAGGTTAAAATACCCGATTGTACACAATCAATAGCGGGAGCAGAGTTGTTCCGCTACTAAAAGGTGTGAAAGTCCGACCATGGTTTGTAAAAAGCGGGTAAGAAAAGGTGCGAATGCCCGACAATGTATGATTGTCTGGGCATTCAAATCTGGGAAGAAAAGGCTCGAAAGCCCGACTATACACCATCAACAGCTGGAGCGGAGGTGTTCAGCTGCAAGAAGGTCTGAATGTCCATCAATAATTGCTAGAAAACATGGAAGAGAATTTTCGAATATCAAACCGCACATGATCATAAGCGGGAGAGGAGGTGTTCAAATGCAAGAAGGTGTGAATGTCCACCCATAATTACTGCAAAATGGGTAAGAAAAGGTACGAATGCCCAACCATACATGATCCTAACAGGGAGCGGAGGTGTTTGGCTGCGACAAGGTGTGTATGTCCACCCATAATTAATGAAAAGCGGGCAACAAGTAGGTTTGAATACCCATCATCAAAAGCAGGAGTGGATGTGTTCGGCTACAAGAAGGTTTGAATGTCTGACCATAGTTTGTAAAAAGCGGGTAAGAAAAGGTTTGAATGCCCGAACATACACCATCAAAGGAGGGAGCGGAGGTGTTCCGCTGTAAGAAGGTGTGAATGTCCAACCATAATTGGCAAAAAGCAGGTAAGAAAAGGTTAAAATACCCTATTGTACACAATCAATAGCGGGAGCAGAGTTGTTCCGCTACTAAAAGGTGTGAAAGTCCGACCATGAATTGTAAAAAGCGGGTAAGAAAAGGTGCGAATGCCCGACAATGTATGATCAAAAGAGGGAGTGGAGGTTTTCGGCTGAAAGAAGGTCTGAATGTCCATCCATAATTTGTAAAAATCTGGGAAGAAAAGGCTCGAAAGCCCGACTATACACCATCAACAGCTAGAGCGGAGGTGTTCAGCTGCAAGAAGGTCTGAATGTCCATCAATAATTGCTAGAAAACATGGAAGAGAATTTTCGAATATCAAACCGCACATGATCATAAGCGGGAGAGGAGGTGTTAAAATGCAAAAAGGTGTGAATGTCCACCCATAATTACTGCAAAATGGGTAAGAAAAGGTACGAATGCCCAACCATACATCATCAAAAGCAGGAGTGGATGTGTTTGGCTACAAGAAGGTTTTAATGTCCGACCATAGTTTGTAAAAAGCGGGTAAGAAAAGGTTCGAATGCCCGAACATACACCATCAAAAGAGGGAGCGGAGGTGTTCCACTGTAAGAAGGTGTGAATGTCTGACCATAGTTGGTAAAAAGCGGGTAAGAAAAGGTGAAAATACCCGACTGTACACAATAAATAGCGGGAGCGGAGTTGTTCGGCTACTAAAAGGTGTGAAAGTCCGACCGTGGTTTGTAAAAAGCGGGTAAGAGAAGGTGCGAATGCCCGACAATGTATGATCAAAAGAGGGAGCGGAGGTTTTCGGCTGCAAGAAGGTCTGAATGTCCAACAATAATTTTGTAAAAACCGGGGAAGAAAAGGCTCGAAAGCCCGACTATACATCATCAAAAGCGGGAGCGGAGGTGTTCAGCTGCAAGAAGGTCTGAATGTCCATCAATAATAGCTAGAAAACATGAAAGAAAATTTTCGAATATCAAACCACACATCATCATAAGCGGGAGAGGAGGTGTTCAGCTGCAAGAAGGTGTGAATTTCCGACCATAGTTTGTAAAAAATGGGTAAGAAAAGGTGCGAATGCTCAACCATACATCATCAAAAGCAGGAGTGGATGTGTTCGGCTAAAAGAAGGTTTGAATGTCCGACCATAGTTCGTAAAATGCCGGTAAGAAAAGGTTCGAATGCCCGAACATACACCATCAAAAGAGGGAGCGGAGGTGTTCCGCTGTAAGACGGTGTGAATGTACAACAATAGTTGGTAAAAAGCGGGTAAGAAAAGGTTAAAATACCCGACTGTACACAATCAATAGCGGAAGCGGAGGTGTTCGGCTGAGAGAAGGTGTGAACGTCCGACCAAAGTTTGTAAAAAGCAGTGAAGAAAAGTTTCGAATATCCAACCAAACATAATCAAAAGCGGGAGCAGAGCTGTTCGACTGCAAGTAGGTGTGAATGTCAGATCATAATTTGCAAAAAGCTGATGAGAAAGGGTGAGAATGCCCGACTATACACCATCAAATGCGGGAGCGGAAGTGTTCGGCTGTGAGTAGGTGTGAATGTCAAACCATAATTGCTGAAAAATGTGTTAGAAAAGACAAGAATGCCGGACCATACATCATCAAAAGCGGCAAAAGTGGTGTTCGGCTGCAAGTAGGTGTGAATGTCCAGCCATAATTACTCACAAACTGGTAAGAAAAGGTAGTATTGCCAGACCATACATTATCAAAACAGG
Organism: Leuresthes tenuis; assembly: GCF_036924035.1. Lineage (NCBI taxonomy): Eukaryota > Metazoa > Chordata > Actinopteri > Atheriniformes > Atherinopsidae > Leuresthes > Leuresthes tenuis. The sequence goes on along the minus strand of NW_027325372.1, from coordinate 27,637,006 downwards.
GAGCGGAGGTGGTTCAGCTGCAAGGTGTGAATGTCTGACTAAAGTTTATAAAAAGCGGGTAAGACAAGGTGCGAATGCCTGACAATGTATGACCAAATGAGGGAGCGGATGTTTTCGGCTGCAAGGTCTGAATGTACAACCATAATTTGTAAAAACCGGGGAAGAAAAGGCTCGAAAGCCCGACTATACACCATCAAAAGCGGGAGCGGAGGTGTTCGGCTGCAAGTAGGTGTGAATGTTCGACCATAATTTGTAAAAAGCGGGTAAGAAAAGGTTTGAATGCTCGACTATATATTAACAAAAGCAGGAGGAGAGGTCTTCGGATAAGAGTGGGTGAGAATTTCCAACCATAATCAATAAAATGCGGTGAAAAAAAAGGTGTGAATACCCCATAGAACACTAAAAGGTAGAGCAGAAGTGTTCGGCTGCAAGAAGGTGTGACTGTTCGACTATATTTGGTGAAAACCAGGTGAAGCAAGGTCTGAATGCCCAACCTTACATCATCAAAAACGAGATCAGAGGTGTTTGGCTGCAAGAAGGCCATAGTTTGCCAAAAGCGGGTAAGCTGCGAATGACCGACTAAATATCAACAAAAGTGGGGGCGGATGTCTTCGGATGCAAGTGGGTGTGAATATCCCACCATACAAGTATGGTGGAGAGGAAGCTGTGAATGGCCGACCATAGTAAAAAGCGGGTGAGAAAAGGTGCGAATGTCCAATCATACATGATCAAAACAGGGAGCGGAGGTGTTTGGCTGCGACAAGGTGTGTATGTCCACCCATAATTAATGAAAATCGGGCAACAAGTAGGTTTGAATACCCATCATCAAAAGCAGGAGTGGATGTGTTCGGCTACAAGAAGGTTTTAATGTCTGACCATAGTTTGTAAAAAGCGGGTAAGAAAAGGTTTGAGTGCCCGAACATACACCATCAAAAGAGGGAGCGGAGGTGTTCCGCTGTAAGACGGTGTGAATGTCCAACAATAGTTGGTAAAAAGCGGGTAAGAAAAGGTTAAAATACCCGACTGTACACAATCAATAGCGGGAGCAGAGTTGTTCGGCTACAAGAAGGTGTGAAAGTCCGACCATGGTTTGTAAAAAGCGGGTAAGAAAAGGTGCGAATGCCCGACAATGTATGATCAAAAGAGGGAGTGGAGGTTTTCGGCTGCAAGAAGGTCTGAATGTCCAACCATAATTTGTAAAAACCGGGGAAGAAAAGGCTCGAAAGCCCGACTATACACCATCAAAAGTGGGAGCGGAGGTGTTCAGCTTCAAGACGGTCTGAATGTCCATCAATAATTGCTAGAAAACATGAAAGAAAATTTTCAAATATCAAACTGCACATGATCATAAGCAGGAGAGGAGGATTTCAGCTGCAAGAAGGTGTGAATGTCTACCCATAATTACTGAAAAATGGGTAAGAAAAGGTGCGAATGCCTAACCATACATCATCAAAAGAGGGAGCGGAGTTGTTCCGCTGTAAGACGGTGTGAATGTCCGACCATAGATGGTAAAAAGCGGGTAAGAAAAGGTTAAATTACCCGACTGTACACAATCAAAAGAGGGAGCGGAGTTGTTCAGCTAAGAGAAAGTGTGAAAGTCCGACCTTGGTTTGTAAAAAGTGGGTAAGAAAAGGTTCGTATGCCCGAATATACACCATCAAAAGCGGAAGCGGAGGTGTTCGGCTGCAAGATACTGTGAACGTCCGACCAAAGTTTGTAAAAAGCAGTTAAGAAAAGGTTTGAATATCTAACCAAACATAAGAATGAGTCTTTTCCGCTGTAGAATGCCCGACTATAGACCATCAACTGCGGGAGCGGAGGTGTTCGGCTCTGAGTAGGTGTGAATATCCGACCATAATTGCTGAAGAATGTGTTGGAAAAGGTAAGAATGCTGGACCATACATCATCAAAAGCGGTAGAGGTGGTGTTCGGCTGCAAAAAGGTGTGACTGTTCGACTAAAGTTTGTAAAAAGTGGGTAAGACAAGGTGCGAATGCCTGACAATGTATGATCAAAAGCGGGAGCGGAGGTGTTCAGCTGCAAGAAGGTCTACATGTACATTAATAATTGCTAGAAAACATGAAAGAAACTTTTCGAAAATCAAACCGCACATGATCATAAGTGGGATAGGAGGTGTTCAGCTGCAAGGTGTGAATGTCCACCCATAATTCCTGAAAAATGGGCAAAAAAAAGGTGTGAATGCCCAACCATACATCATCAAAAGCAGGAGTGGAAGTGTTTGGCTACAAGAAGGTGTGAACGTCCAACCAAAATATGTAAAAAGAAGTTAAGAAAAGGTTCGAATATCCAACCAAACATAATCAAAAGCGGGAGCAGAGCTGTTCGACTGCAAGTAGGTGTGAATGTCAGATCATAATTTGCAAAAAGCTGATGAGAAAGGGTGAGAATGCCCGACTATACATCATCAAATGCGGGAGCGGAGTTGTTCGGCTGTGAGTAGGTGTGAATCTCCGACCATAATTGCTGAAAAATGTGTTAGAAAAGGTAAAAATGCCGGTCCATACATCATCAAAAGCGAGAGAGGTTGTGTTCGGCTGCAAGTAGGTGTGAATGTCCAGCCATAATTACTCACAAACGGGTAAGAAAAGGTAGTATTGCCAGACCATATATGATCAAAACAGGGAGCGGAGGTGGTTCAGCTGCAAGAAGGTTTGAATGTCAAACTAAAGTTCAAATATATTAACAAAAGCGGGAGGAGAGGTCTTCGGATGAAAGTGGTTGAAAATTTCCAACCATAATGTATAAAATGCGGTGAAAAAAAAGGTGTGATAGAACACTAAAAGGTGGAGCGGAAGTGTTCGGCTGCAAGAAGGTGTGAATGTCCGACTATATTTGGTGAAAAGCAGGTGAAGCAAGGTCTGAATGCCCAACCTTACATCATCAAAAGCAAGATCAGAGTTGTTAGGCTGCAAGAAGGCCATAGTTTGCCAAAAGCGGGTAAGGTGCGAATGTCCGACTGAATATCAACAAAATTTGGGGCGGAGGTTTTCGGATGCAAGTGGGTGTGAATATCCCACCATACAAGTATGGTGGAGAGGAAGCTGTGAATAGCTGACCATAGTTTGGAAAAAGCGGGTAAGAAAAGGTTTGAATGCCCGAACATACACCATCAAAAGCGGGAGCGGAGGTGTTCCGCTGTAAGACGGTGTGAATGTCCGACCATAGTTGGTAAAAAGCGGGTAAGAAAAGGTTAAAATACCGGACTGTACACAATCAATAGCGGGAGCGGAGTTGTTCGGCTACAAGAAGGTGTGAAAGTCCGACCATGGTTTGTAAAAAGCAGTTAAGAAAAGGTTCGAATATCCAACCAAACATAATCAAAAGCGGGAGCAGAGCTGTTCGACTGCAAGTAGGTGTGAATGTCCAGCCATAATTACTCACAAACGGGGGAAGAAAAGGTAGTATTGCCAGACCATACATGATCAAAACAGGGAGCGGAGGTTCAGCTGCAAGGTGTTAATGTCTGACTATAGTTTGTAAAAAGCGGGTAAGACAAGGTGCGAATGCCCAACAATGTATGATCAAAAGAGAGAGCGGAGGTGTTCGGCTGCAAGGTCTGAATGTCCAACCATAATTTGTAAAAACCGGGTAAGAAAAGGCTCGAAAGCCCGACTATACATCATCAAAAGCGGGAGCGGAGGTGTTCAGCTGCAAGAAGGTGTGAATGTTCGACTAAAGTTTGTAAAAAGCTGGTAAGACAAGGAGCGATGTCCCGACATTGTATGATCAAAAGCGGGAGCGGAGGTGTCCAGCTGTGAGTAGATGTGAATGTCCGACCATAATTGCTGAAAAATGTGTTAGAAAAGGTAAGAATACTGGACCATACATCATCAAAAGCGGGAGAGGTGGTGTTCGGCTGCAAGAAGGTGTGAAAGTCCGACAATGGTTTGTAAAAAGCGGGTAAAAAAAGGTTCAAATGCCCGAATATACATCATCAAAAGCGGAAGCGGAGGTTTTCGGATGCAAGAAGGTGTGAACGTCCGACCAAAGTTTGTAAAAAGCAGTGAAAAGCGAGAAAAAGCATTTCGTGAGTTCTGCATGATTTGGGATTTTGCTTATAAAATGCATTACTTCACTCAAACTATGTTAAAACTGATTTGTCCTTCATATTTACCATGTCTAGAAATATTTAAACAAAAAAACAACGTTGTACTTTGCAGTAAAAGAAAGAGCAAATCTAAAGTTTCAGGAATCCGAGTATAAGCCTGCTTTCATGAGTTCTGCACGATTTCGGATTTTGCTATAAAATGAATTGCTTTGCTCAAACCAAGTTAAAACTACTTTGTCCTTCCATATTCATCAATGTCTAGATCGACTTCAACAAAGAAAAACATTGGACTTTGCAGTAGAAGAAGTTGAAATCCATCTACACATTGATAAATATGAAGGACAAAGCAGTTCCCACTTGCCCATAAGAAAATAAGCTTATTCTCGGATTCCTGATCTTTCAGTGTTGCTCTTTCTTCTACTGCAAAATACAATGTTGTTCTTTGTTGAAGTCGATCTAGACATTGATAAATATGAAGGAAAAAGCAGTTTTAACTTGGTTTGAGTGAATTAATTCATTTTATACATAAAATCCGAAATCGTGCAGAACTCATATAAATAAGCTTATTCTCGGATTCCTAAAACTTTTGATTAGCTCTTTTTTTTACTGCAAAGTACAACGTTGTTTTTTTTGTTTAAATCTATCGAGACATTGATAAATATGAAGGTAAAAGCCGTTTTAACATAGTTTGAGTGAAGGAATTGATTTTATAGATAAAATCCCAAATCATGCAGAACTCCTCAAAAGGGGCGTATGGCTTAATCACAAGTGTGGTTCTTTCTCATTCAGGGTAGTATGAGGAAGTTTATGCTTGAAATATATGTAGAAATGGGTACATATGAAGGACAAAGCAGTGTTAACTTAGTTTGAGTGAAGGAATTCATTTTATACATAAAATCCCAAATCATGCAGAACGTATGAAAAGAAGCTTATTTTCGGATTCCTGATCCTTCAGTTTTGCTCTTTCTTCTACTGCAAAATACAATGTTGTTCTTTGTTGAAGTTGATCTAGACATTGATAAATATGAAGGAAAAAGCAGTTTTAACTTGGTTTGAGTGAATGAATTCATTTTATACATAAAATCCGAAATCGTGCAGAACTCATGAAAATAAGCTTATTCTCGGATTCCTAAAACTTTTGATTTGCTCTTTCTTTTATTGCAAAGTACAACGTTGTTTTTTTTGTTTAAATCTATCGAGACATTGATATATATGAAGGTAAAAGCCGTTTTAACATAGTTTGAGTGAAGGAATTAATTTTATAGATAAAATCCCAAATCATGCAGAACTCCTCAAAAGGGAGGTATGGCTTAATCACAAGTGTGGCTCTTTCTCATTCAGGGTAATATGAGGAAGTTTATGCTTGAAATATATGTAGAAATGGGTACATATGAAGGACAAAGCAGTGTTAACTTAGTTTGCGTGAAGAAATTCATTTTATACATAAAATCCGAAATCGTGCAGAACTCATGAAAATAAGCTTATTCTCGGATTCCTAAAACTTTTGATGTGCACTTTCTTTTACTGCAAAGTACAACGTTGTTTTTTGTTGAAATCTATCTAGACATTGATTACATTAAAACCTACTTGCAGTCGAACACCTTCTCATCCACTTATGATCATGTGCGGTTGGGCTTTCGCACCTTTTCTTACCCGTTTTTCAGTAATTATGGGTGGACATTCAGACCTTCTTGCAGCCGAAAACCTCCGCTCCTCTTTTGATCATACATTGTCGGGCATTCACACCTTGTCTTACCCGCTTTTTACAAACTTTAGTCGGACATTCAAACCTTCTTGCAGCTGAACCACCTCCGCTCCCTGTTTTGATCATATATGGTCTGGCAATAGTACCTTTTCTTACCCGTTTGTGAGTAATATTTGGCTGGACATTCACACCTTCTTGCAGCCGAACACAACCTCTCCCGCTTTTGATGATATATGGTCCGGCCTTCTTACCTTTTCTAACACATTTTTCAGCAATTATGGTCGGACATTCACACCTACTCACAGACGAACACCTCCGCTCCCACATTTGATAGTGTATAGTCGGGCATTCTCACCCTTTCTCATCAGCTTTTTGCAAATTATGATCTGATATTCACACCTACTTGAAGTCGAGCAGCTCTGCTCCCGCTTTTGATTATGTTTGGTTGGATATTCGAACATTTTCTTAACTGCTTTTTACAAACTTTGGTCGGACGTTCACACCGTCTTCCAGCAGAACACCTCCGCTTCCGCTTTTGATGGTGTATAGTCGGGCATTCGAGCCTTTTCTTACCCACCTATTACTTACTATGGGTGGACATTCAAACCTTCTTGTAGCCGAACACATCCGCTCCTGCTTTTGATGATGTATGATTTGGCATTCGCACCTTTTCTTACCCATTTTTCAGTAATTATTGGTCGGACATTCAGACCTTCTTGCACCTGAACACCTCTGCTCCCTCTTTTGATGGTGTATAGTCGGGCTTTCAAGCCTTTTCTTCCCCGATTTTTACAAATTATGGTTGGACATTCAGACCTTGCAGCCGAAAACCTCCGTTCCCTCTTTTGATCATACATTGTCGGGCATTCGCCCCTTGTCTTACAAGGTTTTTACAAACTTTAGTCAGACATTCACACCTTGCAGCTGAACCACCTCCATTCCCTGTTTTGATCATGTGTGGTCTGGAAATACTACCTTTTCTTCCCCCGTTTGTGAGTAATTATGGCTGGACATTCACACCTACTTGCAGCCGAAAAACCACCTCTCCCGCTTTTGATGATGTATTGTCCGTTATTCTAGTCTTTTCTATCACATTTTTCAGCAATTATGATCTGACATTTACACCTACTTGCAGTCGAACAGCTCTGCTCCCGCTTTTGATTATGTTCGGTTGGATATTCAAACCTTTTCTTAACTGCTTTTTACAAACTTTGGTCGGACGTTCACACCTTCTTGCAGCTGAACACCCCCGCTTCCGCTTTTGATGGTATATATTCGGGTATTCGAACCTTCTCTTACCCGCTTTTTACAAACCATGGTTGGACTTTCATACCTTCTTGTAGCTGAACAACTCCACTCCTGCATTTGATGATTTATGGTTGGACATTCGCATCTTTTCCTACCCATTTTTCAGTAATTATAGGTGGATATTCACATCTTCTTGCAGCTGAACACCTCCTCTCCCGCTAATGATCATGTAAGGTTTGATATTCGAAAATTTTCTTTCATGTTTTAAAGCAATTATTAATGGACATTCACACCTACTTGCAGCCGAACACCACCTCTCCCGCTTTTGATGATGTATGAACCGGCATTCTTACCTTTTCTAACACATTTTTCAGCAATTATGGTTGGAGAATCACACCTACTCACAGCCGAACAACTCCGCTACCGCATTTGATGGTGTATAGTCGGGATTTCTCACCCTTTCTCATCAGCTTTTTGCAAATTATTCTCTGACATTCACACCTACTTGCAGTCGAACAGCTCTATTCCCGCTTTTGATTATGTTTGGTTAGATATTCGAACCTTTTCTTAACTGCTTTTTTACAAACTTTGGTCGGACGTTCACACCTTCTCTTAGCTGAACAACTCCGCTCCCTCTTCTGATTGTGTACAGTCGGGTATTTTAACCTTTTCTTACCCGCTTTTTACCAACTATGATCGGACATTCACACCGTCTTACAGCGGAACACCTCCGCTCCCTCTTTTGATGGTGTATGTTCGGGCATTCGAACCTTTTCTTACCCGCTTTTTACAAACCAGGGTCGGACTTTCACACCTTTTAGTAGCCAAACAACTCCGCTCCCGCTATTGATTGTGTACAGTCGGGTATTTTAACCTTTTCTTACCCGCTTTTTACCAACTATGGTCGGACATTCACACCGTCTTACAGCGGAACACCTCCTCTCCCGCTTATGATCATGTACGGTTTGATATTCGAAAATTTACTTTCTTGTTTTAAAGCAATTATTGATGGACATTCAAACCTTCTTTTTGATGGTGTATAGTCGGGCTTTCGAGCCTTTTCTTCCCGCTTTTTACAAACCATGGTCGGACTTTCACACCTTCTCTTAGCTGAACAACTCCGCTCCCTCTTTTGATTGTGTACAGTCGGGTATTTTAACCTTTTCTTACCCGCTTTTTACCAACTATGATCGGACATTCACACCGTCTTACAGCGGAACACCTCCGCTCCCTCTTTTGATGGTGTATGTTCGGGCATTCGAACCTTTTCTTACCCGCTTTTTACAAACCAGGTTCGGACTTTCACACATTTTAGTAGCCGAACAACTCCGCTCCCGCTATTGATTGTGTACAGTCGGGTATTTTAACCTTTTCTTACCCGCTTTTTACCAACTATGGTCGGACATTCACACCGTCTTACAGCGGAACACCTCCTCTCCCGCTTATGATCATGTACGGTTTGATATTCGAAAATTTACTTTCTTGTTTTAAAGCAATTATTGATGGACATTCAAACCTTCTTTTTGATGGTGTATAGTCGGGCTTTCGAGCCTTTTCTTCCCGGTTTTTACAAACCATGGTCGGACTTTCACACCTTCTTGTAGCCGAACAACTCCGCTCCTGCTATTGATTGTGTACAGTCGGGTATTTTAACCTTTTCTTACCCGCTTTTTGCCAACTATGGTCGGACATTCACACCGTCTTACAGCGGAACACCTCTGCTCCCGCTTTTGATGGTGTATAGTCGGGCATTCAAACCTTTTCTTATCCGCTTTTTACAAACTATGGTGGGACATTCAAACCTTCTTGTATCCGAAAACCTCCGCTCTCTCTTTTGATCATACATTGTCGGACATTCGCATCTTTTCTTAGCCGCTTTTTACAAACCATGGTCGGACTTTCACACCTTCTTGTAGCCGAACACATCCGCTCCCGCTATTGATTGTGTACAGTCGGGTATTTTAACCTTTTCTTACCCGCTTTTTACCAACTATGGTAGGCTATTCACAGCTTCCTCTCCACCATACTTGTATGGTTGGATATTCACACCCACTTGCATCCGAAGACCTCTGCCCCAAATTTCGCACCTTACCCGCTTTTGGCAAACTATGGCCTTCTTGCAGCCAAACACCTCTGATCTCGCATTTGATGATGTAAGGTTTGGCATTCAGACCTTGCTTCACCTGCTTTTCACCAAATATAGTCGGACATTCACACCTTCTTGCAGCCGAACACTTCCGCTCCACCTTTTAGTGTTCTATCACACCTTTTTTTCACCGCATTTTATACATTATGGTCGGAAATTTTCAACCACTCTCATCCGAAGACCTCTCCTCCCGCTTTCTTTAATATATTTGAACTTTAGTCGGACATTCAAACCTTCTTGCAGCTGAACCACCTCCGCTCCCTATTTTGATCATATATGGTCTGGCAATACTACCTTTTCTTACCCGTTTGTGAGTAATTATGGCTGGACATTCACACCTACTTGCAGCCGAACACAACCCCTCTCGCTTTTGATGATGTATGGACCGGCATTTTTACCTTTTCTAACACATTTTTCAGCAATTATGGTTGGAGATTCACACCTACTCACAGCCGAACAACTCCGCTACCGCATTTGATGGTGTATAGTCGGGCATTCTCACCCTTTCTCATCAGCTTTTTGCAAATTATGATCTGACATTCACACCTACTTGCAGTCGAACAGCTCTGCTCCCGCTTTTGATTATGTTTGGTTGGATATTCGAACCTTTTCTTAACTTCTTTTTACATATTTTGGTTGGACGTTCACACCTTCTTGTAGCCAAACACTTCCACTCCTGCTTTTGATGATGTATGGTTGGGCATTCACACCTTTTTTTTGCCCATTTTTCAGGTATTATGGGTGGACATTCACACCATGCAGCTGAACACCTCCTATCCCACTTATGATCATGTGCGGTTTGATTTTCGAAAAGTTTCTTTCATGTTTTCTAGCAATTATTGATGGACATGTAGACCTTCTTGCAGCTGAACACCTCCGCTCCCGCTTTTGATCATACATTGTCAGGCATTCGCACCTTGTCTTACCCACTTTTTACAAACTTTAGTCGAACAGTCACACCTACTTGCAGCCGAACACAACCTCTCTCGCTTTTGATGATGTATGGACCGGCATTCTTACCTTTTCTAACACATTTTTCAGCAATTATGGTCGGAGATTCACACCTACTCACAGCCGAACAACTCCGCTCCCGCATTTGATGGTGTATAGTCGGGCATTCTCACCCTTTCTCATCACCTTTTTGCAAATTATGATCTGACATTCACACCTACTTGCAGTCGAACAGCTCTGCTCCTGCTTTTGATTATGTTTGGTATGATATTCGAACCTTTTCTTAACTGCTTTTTACAAACTTTGGTTGGACGTTCACACCTTCTTGTAGCCGAACACATGCACTCCGTCTTTTGATGATGTATGGTTGGGCATTCGCACCTTTTTTTTACCCATTTTTCAGGTATTATGGGTGGACATTCACACCGTCTTGCAGCTGAACACCTCCTCTCCCACTTATGATCATGTGTGGTTTGATTTTCGAAAATTTTCTTTCATGTTTTCTAGCAATTATTGATGGACATTTAGACCTTCTTGCAGCTGAACACCACCTCTCCCGATTTTGATGATGTATGGACCGGCATTTTTACCTTTTCTAACACATTTTTCAGCAATTATGGTTGGAGATTCACACCTACTCACAGCCGAACAACTCCGCTACCGCATTTGATGGTGTATAGTCGGGCATTCTGACCCTTTCTCATCAGCTTTTTGCAAATTATGATCTGACATTCACACCTACTTGCAGTTGAACAGCTCTGCTCCCGCTTTTGATTATGTATGGTTAGATATTCGAACCTTTTCTTAACTGCTTTTTACAAACTTTGGTCGGACGTTCACAATATCTTGCAGCCGAACACCTCTGCTTCCGCTTTTGATGGTGTATATTCGGGCATATGAACCTTTTCTTACCCGCTTTTTACAAACCAAGGTCGGACTTTCACACCTTCTCTTAGCTGAACAACTCCGCTCCCTCTTTTGATTGTGTACAGTCGGGTAATTTAACCTTTTCTTACCCGCTTTTTACCATCTATGGTCGGACATTCACACCTTCTTGCAGCTGAAATCCTCCTCTCCCGCTTATGATCATGTGCAGTTTGATATTCGAAAATTTTCTTTCACATTTTCTAGCAATTATTGATGGACAGTCAGACCGTCTTGCAGCTGAACACCTCCGCTCCCACTTTTGATGGTGTATAGTCGGGCTTTCGAGCCTTTTCTTCCCCGGTTTTTACAAATTATGGTTGGACATTCAGACCTTCTTGCAGCCGAAAACCTCCACTCTCTCTTTTGATCATACATTGTCGGGCATTCGCACCTTTTCTTACCCGCTTTTTACAAACCATGGTCGGACTTTCACACCTTTTAGTAGCCGAACACATCCGCTCCCGCTATTGATTGTGTACAGTCGGGTATTTTAACCTTTTCTTACCCGCTTTTTACCAACTATGGTTGGACATTCACACCTACTTACAGCAGAACACCTCCGCTCCCTGTTTTGATTATGTATGGTTTGACATTCGCACCTTCTCTCACCCGCCTTTTACTATGGTCGGCCATTCACAGCTTCCTCTCCACCATACTTGTATGGTGGGATATTCACACCCACCTGCATCCGAAGACCTCCGCCCCCACTTTTGTTGATATTTAGTCGGTCATTCGCACCTTACCCGCTTTTGGCAAACTATGGCCTTCTTGCAGCCAAACACCTCTGATCTCGCTTTTGATGATGTAAGGTTGGGCATTCAGACCTTGCTTCACCTGCTTTTCACCAAATATAGTCGGACATTCACACCCACTTGCATCCGAAGACCTCCGCCCCAAATTTTGTTGATATTTAGTCGGACATTCGCACCTTACCCGCTTTTGGCAAACTATGGCCTTCTTGCAGCCAAACACCTCTGATCTCGCTTTTGATGATGTAAGGTTGGGCATTCAGACCTTGCTTCACCTGCTTTTCACCAAATATAGTCGGACATTCACACCTTCTTGCAGCCGAACACTTCCGCTCCACCTTTTAGTGTTCTATCACACCTTTTTTTCACCGCATTTTATACATTATGGTTGGAAATTTTCAACCACTCTCATCCGAAGACCTCTCCTCCCGCTTTTGTTAATATATTTGAACTTTAGTCGGACATTCAAACCTTCTTGCAGCTGAACCACCTCCGCTCCCTGTTTTGATCATATATGGTCAGGCAATAGTACCTTTTCTTACCCGTTTGTGAGTAATTATGGCTGGACATTCACACCTACTTGCAGCCGAACACAACCTCTCTCGTTTTTGATGATGTATGGACCGGCATTCTTACCTTTTCTAACACATTTTTCAGCAATTATGGTCGGAGATTCACACCTACTCACAGCCAAACAACTCCGCTCCCGCATTTGATGGTGTATAGTCGGGCATTCTCACCCTTTCTCATCAGCTTTTTGCAAATTATGATCTGACATTCACACCTACTTGCAGTCAAAAAGCTCTGCTCCCGCTTTTGATTATGTATGGTTGGATATTCGAACCTTTTCTTAACTGCTTTTTACAAACTTTGGTTGGACGTTCACACCTTCTTGTAGCCGAACACATGCACTCCTGCTTTTGATGATGTATGGTTGGGCATTCGCACCTTTTTTTTTACCCATTTTTCAGGTATTATGGGTGGACATTCACACCTTCTTGCAGCTGAACACCTCCTCTCCCACTTATGATCATGTGTGGTTTGATTTTCGAAAATTTTCTTTCATGTTTTCTAGCAATTATTGATGGACATGTAGACCTTCTTGCAGCTGAACACCACCTCTCCCGATTTTGATTATGTATGGACCGGCATTTTTACCTTTTCTAACACATTTTTCAGCAATTATGGTTGGAGATTCACACCTACTCACAGCCGAACAACTCCGCTTCCGCTTTTGATGGTGTATATTCGGGCATACGAACCTTTTCTTACCCGCTTTTTACAAACCAAGGTCGGACTTTCACACCTTCTCTTAGCTGAACAACTCCGCTCCCTCTTTTGATTGTGTACAGTCGGGTAATTTAACCTTTTCTTAGCCGCTTTTTACCATCTATGGTCGGACATTCACACCGTCTTACAGCGGAACACCTCCGCTCCCTATTTTGATGATGTATGGTTAGGCATTCGCACCTTTTCTTACCCATTTTTCAGTAATTATGGGTAGACATTCACACCTTCTTGCAGCTGAACACCTCCTCTCCCGCTTATGATCATGTGCAGTTTGATATTCGAAAATTTTCTTTCATGTTTTCTAGCAATTATTGATGGACATTCAGACCGTCTTGCAGCTGAACACCTCCGCTCCCACTTTTGATGGTGTATAGTCGGGCTTTCGAGCCTTTTCTTCCCCGGTTTTTACAAATTATGGTTGGACATTCAGACCTTCTTGCAGCCGAAAACCTCCACTCCCTCTTTTGATCATACATTGTCGGGCATTCGCACCTTTTCTTACCCGCTTTTTACAAACCATGGTCGGACTTTCACACCTTTTAGTAGCCGAACAACTCCGCTCCCGCTATTGATTGTGTACAGTCGGGTATTTTAACCTTTTCTTACCCGCTTTTTACCAACTATGGTTGGACATTCACACCTTCTTACAGCAGAACACCTCCGCTCCCTGTTTTGATTATGTATGGTTTGACATTCGCACCTTCTCTCACCCGCCTTTTACTATGGTCGGCCATTCACAGCTTCCTCTCCACCATACTTGTATGGTGGGATATTCACACCCACTTGCATCCGAAGACCTCCGCCCCCACTTTTGTTGATATTTAGTCGGTCATTCGCACCTTACCCGCTTTTGGCAAACTATGGCCTTCTTGCAGCCAAAAACCTCTGATCTCGCTTTTGATGATGTAAGGTTGGGCATTCAGACCTTGCTTCACCTGCTTTTCACCAAATATAGTCGGACATTCACACCCACTTGCATCCGAAGACCTCCGCCCCAAATTTTGTTGATATTTAGTCGGACATTCGCACCTTACCCGCTTTTGGCAAACTATGGCCTTCTTGCAGCCAAACACCTCTTTTCTCGCTTTTGATGATGTAAGGTTGGGCATTCAGACCTTGCTTCACCTGCTTTTCACCAAATATAGTCGGACATTCACACCTTCTTGCAGCCGAACACTTCCGCTCCACCTTTTAGTGTTCTATCACACCTTTTTTTCACCGCATTTTATACATTATGGTTGGAAATTTTCAACCACTCTCATCCGAAGACCTCTCCTCCCGCTTTTGTTAATATATTTGAACTTTAGTCGGACATTCAAACCTTCTTGCAGCTGAACCACCTCCGCTCCCTGTTTTGATCATATATGGTCTGGCAATACTACCTTTTCTTACCCGTTTGTGAGTAATTATGGCTGGACATTCACACCTACTTGCAGCCGAACACAACCTCTCTCGCTTTTGATGATGTATGGACCGGCATTCTTACATTTTCTAACACATTTTTCAGCAATTATGGTCGGACATTCACACCTACTCACAGCCGAACAACTCCGCTCCCACTTATGATCATGTGTGGTTTGATTTTCGAAAATTTTCTTTCATGTTTTCTAGCAATTATTGATGGACATTTAGACCTTCTTGCAACTGAACACCACCTCTCCCGATTTTGATTATGTATGGACCGGCATTTTTACCTTTTCTAACACATTTTTCAGCAATTATGGTTGGAGATTCACACCTACTCACAGCCGAACAACTCCGCTACCGCATTTGATGGTGTATAGTCGGGCATTCTCACCCTTTCTCATCAGCTTTTTGCAAATTATGATCTGACATTCACACCTACTTGCAGTCGAACAGCTCTGCTCCCGCTTTTGATTATGTATGGTTGGATATTCGAACCTTTTCTTAACTGCTTTTTACAAACTTTGGTTGGACGTTCACACCTTCTTGTAGCCGAACACATGCACTCCTGCTTTTGATGATGTAAGGTTGGGCATTCAGACCTTGCTTCACCTGCTTTTCACCAAATATAGTCGGACATTCACACCTTCTTGCAGCCGAACACTTCCGCTTTTAGTGTTCTATGAGGCATTCACATATTTTTTTTCACCGTATTTTATAGATTATGGTTGGAAATTCTCACCCACTCTCATCCGAAGACCTCTCCTCCCGCTTTTGTTAATATATAGTCGGGCATTCGAACCTTTTCTTACCCGCTTTTTACAAATTATGGTCGAACATTCACACCTACTTGCAGCTGAATACTTCCGCTCCACCTTTTAGGTATGTTTGGTTGGCATTTGCACCTCTTTTTATACTGATTGCTGAAGATTAAGTTGTTCTTTCTCAAACTACAAATTTTTTTTAATTGTTGAAACTTGATTTGAAGTGGATAAATAAGGAGGACAAACAGTTTTAAGTCAGGCTGATAGAACGTATTAATTTTATAGCAAAATCTGTATTTCGTCATATGTCGAGAGATGCTTATTGCTGAAGAAGTTCTTTCTCATTCTACAAAGTACAACGTTGTTTATCGTTGAAACTTGATTAGACATGAATAAATATGAAGGACAAAGCAGTCTTAACTTGGTTTGAGTTAATGAATTCGTTTTATAGGAGAATCCGAATTCGTGCATAACTCATAAAATAGAGCTTATTTTCGGATTCCTGAAGAATGAGTCTGGTTCTTTCTCATAATACAAAGTTTGTTGTTTATTGTTGAAACTTCATCAGAAGTGAAGAAATAAATGAATGCCTATCAACAAATGTGGGATCTAAACTCTAGTGCTTCCTCTAAAATAATTTCCTTTCTCAATTTAGAAATGTGTGTGTGTAAGTCACAACACCCGTGACACCAAAACGGCTTTCTTTTCTCTACACTCTGCACTATGAGCACACACACCAAATCAGAAAGGCTTTTTTCTCTCTTTTCTACATTATGGACTGTGGGGACACAAAACCGCTCTCTCTCTTTTTTTTTTTTTATCGTGTGCCAGGGCGTTGTCTCACGTATTAGATTATGCTTAAGATACGACTGGGTTTATCAGTCACATCAGAATCCATACATACTGATCCTCCCGTAATAAAATGGTCGGATCTTATCAAACACACTTTGTTTCTTGTGACAATCAAGTCAGCGAAACAGCGTATACACGTCAAGACACTGAATCAAGTTTGCCACAAGAACTCATAAGTTTGGCAGTATTGCTCTGCCGTCAGCAATGATACACACATTTTATTTTCGTAAGACATGTGCAAGCACCTGTTCATCTACTGTTCTATCACTATGAATCAGTGATCTATTATCAATAAGGATACTTCTACAACTACTATCAAAGTATGTCCGGACTTCTTATGTTGTCAGTTGCTATATATGAATAAGTGGGTAGCTACTGACAAGCATTAAGCATGTCACACAGCCCAAACATATAACATTTCAGGACACACCACACAGTTAACAACCACAGTGAAGCGTGTCAAAGCCCAAACATGTAACATTCAACAGGACACTTACACAACACATTCAAATCAAACAGTCAGACAACATACAAGAACATATACCCCAGCCGGCATTGCTCCCTGCCTATTTTCGTACAGCACACTATGTGTGCGCACACCTTTATTCACAAACTCTTCAACTTATACTCTTTTACCGAAGCTGCTACAGCTCGATTGGCCGAATACCCTTTGATCCTATTTCGGTGAATTTGACATCTGCCTTACATATAACAGATTAGCGGTTTAGCAGTTTTAATTTAGTTTGAGTGAAGGAATTCATTTTATAGCAAAATCCGAAATCGTGAAGCACTCATGAAAGTAAGCTTATTCTCGGATTCCTGAAACTTTAGATTTGCTCTTTCTTTTACTGCAAAGTACAACGTTGTTTTTTTTGTTTAAATCTTTCTAGACATGGTAAATATTAAGGACAAAGCATTTTTCACATAGTTTGAGTGAAGGAATTCATTTTATAGATAAAATCCCAAGAGTCTGCTGAGAAAAGAGAGTGAATGCGAAGTAGACTTTAACACGGCTATGGGAGCGAGCCGAGTGTGGGCTAACCGGGAGAATTGCTTGAAAGAAACGCGACACCGAATGAGCGGTCAGAACAAAGCCTCAATACGGGATTCTCGTGGTGTTTTTGTTGCTGCCTTGTCTTTTGCACAGAGTAAAAGACAAGGCAGCCATCGAATAGGGCCCGATTGTTCCTACTTGGTCAGCCGAGGAGCAAGGGGGGGGGAGCAAGCGGCTGTGGAGAGCAGCACTAATGAGTTGTTTCTATTTTTGGCAGGCTTTACCTTTGCGGGTGAAGCCCTTTCTGTGTGTGCAAAAGAAATCTTGTTACTGTGCAGAGTGACTTCTCTGAGTAGAGTCGCCTTACTTGTTGCGACTGTGCCGATGTTCGAAGCTGGAGTGCAAAGTTGTTGCTTGAATGGTGCTTGCTGGAGCGTGCGGGAGTGCAAAGTTATACCATTTAAAAGGGCTGAAGAGTGCTCAGTGCAGCGGGTGGGCGACACTCTGGCCACCTTGAAAACCGAGGTTACATCCACTACCAGGGTTAGCCCAAGTTCTGCCGCAAGTGTGGTGAGCATGGGCACCTGGTTGAGGCTTGTACCAAGGTGTTATGTGGGAAGAGCAGAGAAATTGGGCAAACTTTTGGAGAGTGTCCAAATGGCAGGAAATGTAATCTCTGTGGAGAATTAAATCACCTCTTCAGAGATTGCCCTAAATCTTTTGCCAACAAATTAAAGACGGTAAAGCCACAGTCAAGCCAACAAAGAGAAGGACCAAAGGTGGCAGTTGGTGAACAAAGTGAAGAGGTTGACCCAATAAATTCAAACTTCCCGCCAAAAGCTTGGATTGGAAGTGAGGAGCAAAAAGGGGAGGGGCCTGTAGAAGCCTCACCACTCAGTGTTGAAGTCTGTGAGAATTCACAGGCAGAGGGTGGAGCTACGCTAAATGAGGAGGAAGAGCAGACAGGTGAGTCTAGTGAAGATACTCACCTCCCCGAAGGTCAACAGAAGATCAATTTGTTGATAGGCATTCATTTATTTCTTCACTTCTGATGAAGTTTCAACAATAAACAACAAACTTTGTATTATGAGAAAGAACCCGAATCATTCTTCAGGAATCCGAAAATAAGCTCTATTTTATGAGTTATGCACGAATTCGGATTCTCCTATAAAACGAATTCCTTAACTCAAACCAAGTTAAGACTGCTTTGTCCTTCATATTTATTCATGTCTAATCAAGTTTCAACGATAAACAACGTTGTACTTTGTAGAATGAGAAAGAACTTCTTCAGCAATAAGCATCTCTCGACATATGACGAAGTACAGATTTTGCTATAAAATTAATACCTTCTATCAGCCTGACTTAAAACAGTTTGTCCTCCTTATTTATCCACTTCAAATCAAGTTTCAACAAATAAAAAAATGTTGTAGTTTGAGAAAGTACAACTTAATCTTCAGCAATCAGTATAAAAAGAGGTGCAAATGCCAACCATACATACCTAAAAGGTGGAGCGGAAGTATTCAGCTGCAAGTAGGTGTGAATGTTCGACTATAATTTGTAAAAAGCGGGTAAGAAAAGGTTCGAATGCCCAACTATATATTAACAAAAGCGGGAGGAGAGGTCTTCGGATGAGAGTGGGTGAGAATTTCCAACCATAATCTATAAAATACGGTGAAAAAAAATATGTGAATGCCTCATAGAACACTAAAAGCGGAAGTGTTCGGCTGCAAGAAGGTGTGAATGTCCGACTATATTTGGTGAAAAGCAGGTGAAGCAAGGTCTGAATGCCCAACCTTACATCATCAAAAGCGAGATCAGAGGTGTTTGGCTGCAAGAAGGCCATAGTTTTCCAAAAGCGGGTAAGGTGCGAATGTCCGACTAAATATCAACAAAATTTGGGGCGGAGGTCTTCGGATGCAAGAAGGTGTGAATGTCCACCCATAATTCATGAAAAATGGGTAAAAAAAGGTGCGAATGCCTAACAATACATTATCAAAAGCAGGTGTGAATGTCAGATCATAATTTGTAAAAAGCTGATGAGAAAGGGTGAGAATGCCCGACTATACACCATCAAATGCGGGAGCGGAGGTGTTCGGCTCTGAGTAGGTGTGAATGTCCGACCATAATTGCTGAAGAATGTGTTAGAAAAGGTAAGAATGCTGGACCATACATCATCAAAAGCGGGAGAGGTGGTGTTCGGCTGAAAAAAGGTGTGACTGTTCGACTAAAGTTTGTAAAAAGTGGGTAAGACAAGGTGCGAATGCCTGACAATGTATGATCAAAAGCGGGAGCGGAGGTGTTCAGCTGCAAGAAGGTCTACATGTCCATCAATAATTGCTAGAAAACATGAAAGAAACTTTTCGAAAATCAAACCGCACATGATCATTAGTGGGATAGGAGGTGTTCAGCTGCAAGGTGTGAATGTCCACCCATAATTCCTGAAAAATGGGCAAAAAAAAGGTGTGAATGCCCAACGATACATCATCAAAATCAGGAGTGGAAGTGTTCGGCTACAAGAAGGTGTGAACGTCCAACCAAAATATGTAAAAAGAAGTTAAGAAAAGGTTCGAATATCCAACCAAACATAATCAAAAGCGGGAGCAGAGCTGTTCGACTGCAAGTAGGTGTGAATGTCAGATCATAATTTGCAAAAAGCTGATGAGAAAGGGTGAGAATGCCCGACTATACACCATCAAATGCGGGAGCGGAGTTGTTCGGCTGTGAGTAGGTGTGAATCTCCGACCATAATTGCTGAAAAATGTGTTAGAAAAGGTAAGAATGCCGGTCCATACATCATCAAAAGCGAGAGAGGTTGTGTTCGGCTGCAAGTAGGTGTGACTGTTCGACTAAAGTTTGTAAAAAGTGGGTAAGACAAGGTGCGAATGCCTGACAATGTATGATCAAATGCGGGAGCGGAGGTGTTCAGCTGCAAGAAGGTCTACATGTCCATCAATAATTGCTAGAAAACATGAAAGAAACTTTTCGAAAATCAAACCGCACATGATCATAAGTGGGATAGGAGGTGTTCAGCTGCAAGGTGTGAATGTCCACCCATAATTCCTGAAAAATGGGCAAAAAAAAGGTGTGAATGCCCAACCATACATCATCAAAAGCAGGAGTGGAAGTGTTCGGCTACAAGAAGGTGTGAACGTCCAACCAAAATATGTAAAAAGCAGTTAAGAAAAGGTTCGAATATCCAACCAAACATAATCAAAAGCGGGAGCAGAGCTTTTCGACTGCAAGTAGGTGTGAATGTCAGATCATAATTTGCAAAAAGCTGATGAGAAAGGGTGAGAATGCCCGACTATACATCATCAAATGCGGGAGCGGAGTTGTTCGGCTGTGAGTAGCTGTGAATCTCGGACCATAATTGCTGAAAAATGTGTTAGAAAAGGTAAAAATGCCGGTCCATACATCATCAAAAGCGAGAGAGGTTGTGTTCGGCTGCAAGTAGGTGTGAATGTCCAGCCATAATTACTCACAAACGGGTAAGAAAAGTTAGTATTGCCAGACCATATATGATCAAAACAGGGAGCGGAGGTGGTTCAGCTGCAAGAAGGTTTGAATGTCCGACTAAAGTTCAAATATATTGAAGAAAGCGGGAGGAGAGGTCTTCGGATGAGAGTGGTTGAAAATTTCCGACCATAATGTATAAAATGCGGTGAAAAAAAGGTGTGATAGAACACTAAAAGGTGGAGCGGAAGTGTTCGGCTGCAAGAAGGTGTGAATGTCCGACTATATTTGGTGAAAAGCAGGTGAAGCAAGGTCTGAATGCCCAACCTTACATCATCAAAAGCGAGATCAGAGGTGTTTGGCTGCAAGAAGGCCATAGTTTGCCAAAAGCGGGTAAGGTGCGAATGTCCGACTAAATATCAACAAAATTTGGGGCGGAGGTCTTCGGATGCAAGTGGGTGTGAATATCCCACCATACAAGTATGGTGGAGAGGAAGCTGTGAATAGCCGACCATAGTTTGGAAAAAGCGGGTAAGAAAAGGTTTGACTGCCCGAACATACACCATCAAAAGAGGGAGCGGAGGTGTTCCGCTGTACGAAGGTGTGAATGTCCGACCATACTTGGTAAAAAGCGGGTAAGAAAAGGTTAAAATACCCGACTGTACACAATCAATAGCGGGAGCGGATGTGTTCGGCTACAAGAAGATGTGAAAGTCCGACCATGGTTTGTAAAAAGCGGGTAAGAAAAGGTGCGAATGTCCGACAATGTATGATCAAAAGAGAGAGCGGAGGTTTTCGGATACAAGAAGGTTTGAATGTCCCACCATAGTTTGTAAAAAGCGGGTAAGAAAAGGTTCGAATGCCCGACTATACACCATCAAAAGCGGGAGCAGAGGTGTTCCGCTGTAAGACGGTGTGAATGTCCGACCATAGTTGGTAAAAAGCGGGTAAGAAAAGGTTAAAATACCCGACTGTACACAATCAATAGCGGGAGCGGAGTTGTTCGGCTACAAGAAGGTGTGAAAGTCCGACCATGGTTTGTAAAAACCGGGAAGAAAAGGCTCGAAAGCCCGACTATACACCATCAAAAAGAAGGTTTGAATGTCCATCAATAACTGCTTTAAAACAAGAAAGTAAATTTTCGAATATCAAACCGCACATGATCATAAGCGGGAGAGGAGGTGTTCGGCTGCAAGAAGGTGTGAATGTCCACCCATAATTCATGAAAAATGGGTAAAAAAAAAAGGCGCGAATGCCTAACAATACATTATCAAAAGCAGTTGTGAATGTCAGATCATAATTTGTAAAAAGCTGATGAGAAAGGGTGAGAATGCCCGACTATACACCATCAAATGCGGGAGCGGAGGTGTTCGGCTCTGAGTAGGTGTGAATGTCCGACCATAATTGCTGAAGAATGTGTTAGAAAAGGTAAGAATGCTGGACCATACATCATCAAAAGCGGGAGAGGTGGTGTTCGGCTGCAAAAAGGTGTGACTGTTCGACTAAAGTTTGTAAAAAGTGGGTAAGACAAGGTGCGAATGCCTGACAATGTATGATCAAAAGCGGGAGCGGAGGTGTTCAGCTGCAAGAAGGTCTACATGTCCATCAATAATTGCTAGAAAACATGAAAGAAACTTTTCGAAAATCAAACCGCACATGATCATAAGTGGGATAGGAGGTGTTCAGCTGCAAGGTGTGAATGTCCACCCATAATTCCTGAAAAATGGGCAAAAAAAAGGTGTGAATGCCCAACCATACATCATCAAAAGCAGGAGTGGAAGTGTTCGGCTACAAGAAGGTGTGAACGTCCAACCAAAATATGTAAAAAGAAGTTAAGAAAAGGTTCGAATATCCAACCAAACATAATCAAAAGCGGGAGCAGAGCTGTTCGACTGCAAGTAGGTGTGAATGTCAGATCATAATTTGCAAAAAGCTGATGAGAAAGGGTGAGAATGCCCGACTATACATCATCAAATGCGGGAGCGGAGTTGTTCGGCTGTGAGTAGGTGTGAATCTCCGACCATAATTGCTGAAAAATGTGTTAGAAAAGGTAAAAATGCCGGTCCATACATCATCAAAAGCGAGAGAGGTTGTGTTTGACTGCAAGTAGGTGTGAATGTCCAGCCATAATTACTCACAAACGTGTAAGAAAAGGTAGTAGCCAGACCATATATGATCAAAACAGGGAGCGGAGGTGGTTCAGCTGCAAGAAGGTTTGAATGTCAAACTAAAGTTCAAATATATTAACAAAAGCGGGAGGAGAGGTCTTCGGATGAGAGTGGTTGAAAATTTCCGACCATAATTTATAAAATGCGGTGAAAAAAAGGTGTGATAGAACACTAAAAGGTGGAGCGGAAGTGTTCGGCTGCAAGAAGGTGTGAATGTCCGACTATATTTGGTGAAAAGCAGGTGAAGCAAGGTCTGAATGCCCAACCTTACATCATCAAAAGCGAGATCAGAGGTGTTTGGCTGCAAGAAGGCCATAGTTTGCCAAAAGCGGGTAAGGTGTGAATGTCCGACTAAATATCAACAAAATTTGGGGCGGAGGTCTTCGGATGCAAGTGGGTGTGAATATCCCACCATACAAGTATGGTGGAGAGGAAGCTGTGAATAGCCGACCATAGTTTGGAAAAAGCGGGTAAGAAAAGGTTTGAATGCCCGAACATACACCATCAAAAGAGGGAGCGGAGGTGTTCCGCTGTACGAAGGTGTGAATGTCCGACCATACTTGGTAAAAAGCGGGTAAGAAAAGGTTAAAATACCCGACTGTACACAATCAATAGCGGGAGCGGATGTGTTCGGCTACAAGAAGATGTGAAAGTCCGACCATGGTTTGTAAAAAGCGGGTAAGAAAAGGTGCGAATGTCCGACAATGTATGATCAAAAGAGAGAGCGGAGGTTTTCGGATACAAGAAGGTTTGAATGTCCCACCATAGTTTGTAAAAAGCGGGTAAGAAAAGGTTCGAATGCCCGACTATACACCATCAAAAGCGGGAGCAGAGGTGTTCCGCTGTAAGACGGTGTGAATGTCCGACCATAGTTGGTAAAAAGCGGGTAAGAAAAGGTTAAAATACCCGACTGTACACAATCAATAGCGGGAGCGGAGTTGTTCGGCTACAAGAAGGTTTGAATGTCAAACTAAAGTTCAAATATATTAACAAAAGCGGGAGGAGAGGTCTTCGGATGAGAGTGGTTGAAAATTTCCGACCATAATGTATAAAATGCGGTGAAAAAAAGGTGTGATAGAACACTAAAAGGTGGAGCGGAAGTGTTCGGCTGCAAGAAGGTGTGAATGTCCGACTATATTTGGTGAAAAGCAGGTGAAGCAAGGTCTGAAGGCCCAACCTTACATCATCAAAAGCGAGATCAGAGGTGTTTGGCTGCAAGAAGGCTATAGTTTGCCAAAAGCGGGTAAGGTGCGAATGTCCGACTAAATATCAACAAAATTTGGGGCGGAGGTCTTTGGATGCAAGTGGGTGTGAATATCCCACCATACAAGTATGGTGGAGAGGAAGCTGTGAATAGCCGACCATAGTTTGGAAAAAGCGGGTAAGAAAAGGTTTGACTGCCCGAACATACACCATCAAAAGAGGGAGCGGAGGTGTTCCGCTGTACGAAGGTGTGAATGTCCGACCATACTTCGTAAAAAGCGGGTAAGAAAAGGTTAAAATACCCGACTGTACACAATCAATAGCGGGAGCGGATGTGTTCGGCTACAAGAAGATGTGAACGTCCGACCATGGTTTGTAAAAAGCGGGTAAGAAAAGGTGCGAATGTCCGACAATGTATGATCAAAAGAGAGAGCGGAGGTTTTCGGATACAAGAAGGTTTGAATGTCCCACCATAGTTTGTAAAAAGCGGGTAAGAAAAGGTTCGAATGCCCGACTATACACCATCAAAAGCGGGAGCAGAGGTGTTCCGCTGTAAGACGGTGTGAATGTCCGACCATAGTTGGTAAAAAGCGGGTAAGAAAAGGTTAAAATACCCGACTGTACACAATCAATAGCGGGAGCGGAGTTGTTCGGCTACAAGAAGGTGTGAAAGTCCGACCATGGTTTGTAAAAACCGGGAAGAAAAGGCTCGAAAGCCCGACTATACACCATCAAAAAGAAGGTTTGAATGTCCATCAATAATTGCTTTAAAACAAGAAAGTAAATTTTCGAATATCAAACCGCACATGATCATAAGCGGGAGAGGAGGTGTTCGGCTGCAAGAAGGTGTGAATGTCCACCCATAATTCATGAAAAATGGGTAAAAAAAAAAGGTGCGAATGCCTAACAATACATTATAAAAAGCAGGTGTGAATGTCAGATCATAATTTGTAAAAAGCTGATGAGAAAGGGTGAGAATGCCCGACTATACACCATCAAATGCGGGAGCGGAGGTGTTCGGCTCTGAGTAGGTGTGAATGTCCGACCATAATTGCTGAAGAATGTGTTAGAAAAGGTAAGAATGCTGGACCATACATCATCAAAAGCGGGAGAGGTGGTGTTCGGCTGCAAAAAGGTGTGACTGTTCGACTAAAGTTTGTAAAAAGTGGGTAAGACAAGGTGCGAATGCCTGACAATGTATGATCAAAAGCGGGAGCGGAGGTGTTCAGCTGCAAGAAGGTCTACATGTCCATCAATAATTGCTAGAAAACATGAAAGAAACTTTTCGAAAATCAAACCGCACATGATCATAAGTGGGATAGGAGGTGTTCAGCTGCAAGGTGTGAATGTCCACCCATAATTCCTGAAAAATGGGCAAAAAAAAGGTGTGAATGCCCAACCATACATCATCAAAAGCAGGAGTGGAAGTGTTCGGCTACAAGAAGGTGTGAACGTCCAACCAAAATATGTAAAAAGAAGTTAAGAAAAGGTTCGAATATCCAACCAAACATAATCAAAAGCGGGAGCAGAGCTGTTCGACTGCAAGTAGGTGTGAATGTCAGATCATAATTTGCAAAAAGCTGATGAGAAAGGGTGAGAATGCCCGACTATACATCATCAAATGCGGGAGCGGAGTTGTTCGGCTGTGAGTAGGTGTGAATCTCCGACCATAATTGCTGAAAAATGTGTTAGAAAAGGTAAAAATGCCGGTCCATACATCATCAAAAGCGAGAGAGGTTGTGTTCGACTGCAAGTAGGTGTGAATGTCCAGCCATAATTACTCACAAACGTGTAAGAAAAGGTAGTAGCCAGACCATATATGATCAAAACAGGGAGCGGAGGTGGTTCAGCTGCAAGAAGGTTTGAATGTCAAACTAAAGTTCAAATATATTAACAAAAGCGGGAGGAGAGGTCTTCGGATGAGAGTGGTTGAAAATTTCCGACCATAATGTATAAAATGCGGTGAAAAAAAGGTGTGATAGAACACTAAAAGGTGGAGCGGAAGTGTTCGGCTGCAAGACGGTGTGAATGTCCGACTATATTTGGTGAAAAGCAGGTGAAGCAAGGTCTGAATGCCCAACCTTACATCATCAAAAGCGAGATCAGAGGTGTTTGGCTGCAAGAAGGCCATAGTTTGCCAAAAGCGGGTAAGGTGCGAATGTCCGACTAAATATCAACAAAATTTGGGGCGGAGGTCTTCGGATGCAAGTGGGTGTGAATATCCCACCATACAAGTATGGTGGAGAGGAAGCTGTGAATAGTCGACCATAGTTTGGAAAAAGCGGGTAAGAAAAGGTTTGAATGCCCGAACATACACCATCAAAAGAGGGAGCGGAGGTGTTCCGCTGTACGAAGGTGTGAATGTCCGACCATACTTGGTAAAAAGCGGGTAAGAAAAGGTTAAAATACCGGACTGTACACAATCAATAGCGGGAGCGGATGTGTTCGGCTACAAGAAGATGTGAAAGTCCGACCATGGTTTGTAAAAAGCGGGTAAGAAAAGGTGCGAATGTCCGACAATGTATGATCAAAAGAGAGAGCGGAGGTTTTCGGATACAAGAAGGTTTGAATGTCCCACCATAGTTTGTAAAAAGCGGGTAAGAAAAGGTTCGAATGCCCGACTATACACCATCAAAAGCGGGAGCAGAGGTGTTCCGCTGTAAGACGGTGTGAATGTCCGACCATAGTTGGTAAAAAGCGGGTAAGAAAAGGTTAAAATACCCGACTGTACACAATCAATAGCGGGAGCGGAGTTGTTCGGCTACAAGAAGGTTTGAATGTCAAACTAAAGTTCAAATATATTAACAAAAGCGGGAGGAGAGGTCTTCGGATGAGAGTGGTTGAAAATTTCCGACCATAATGTATAAAATGCGGTGAAAAAAAGGTGTGATAGAACACTAAAAGGTGGAGCGGAAGTGTTCGGCTGCAAGAAGGTGTGAATGTCCGACTATATTTGGTGAAAAGCAGGTGAAGCAAGGTCTGAATGCCCAACCTTACATCATCAAAAGCGAGATCAGAGGTGTTTGGCTGCAAGAAGGCCATAGTTTGCCAAAAGCGGGTAAGGTGCGAATGTCCGACTAAATATCAACAAAATTTGGGGCGGAGGTCTTCGGATGCAAGTGGGTGTGAATATCCCACCATACAAGTATGGTGGAGAGGAAGCTGTGAATAGCCGACCATAGTTTGGAAAAAGCGGGTAAGAAAAGGTTTGACTGCCCGAACATACACCATCAAAAGAGGGAGCGGAGGTGTTCCGCTGTACGAAGGTGTGAATGTCCGACCATACTTGGTAAAAAGCGGGTAAGAAAAGGTTAAAATACCCGACTGTACACAATCGATAGCGGGAGCGGATGTGTTCGGCTACAAGAAGATGTGAAAGTCCGACCATGGTTTGTAAAAAGCGGGTAAGAAAAGGTGCGAATGTCCGACAATGTATGATCAAAAGAGAGAGCGGAGGTTTTCGGATACAAGAAGGTTTGAATGTCCCACCATAGTTTGTAAAAAGCGGGTAAGAAAAGGTTCGAATGCCCGACTGTACACAATCAATAGCGGGAGCGGATGTGTTCGGCTGTAAGACGGTGTGAATGTCCGACCATAGTTGGTAAAAAGCGGGTAAGAAAAGGTTAAAATACCCGACTGTACACAATCAATAGCGGGAGCGGAGTTGTTCGGCTACAAGAAGGTGTGAAAGTCCGACCATGGTTTGTAAAAACCGGGAAGAAAAGGCTCGAAAGCCCGACTATACACCATCAAAAAGAAGGTTTGAATGTCCATCAATAATTGCTTTAAAACAAGAAAGTAAATTTTCGAATATCAAACCGCACATGATCATAAGCGGGAGAGGAGGTGTTCGGCTGCAAGAAGGTGTGAATGTCCACCCATAATTCATGAAAAATGGGTAAAAAAAAAAGGTGCGAATGCCTAACAATACATTATCAAAAGCAGGTGTGAATGTCAGATCATAATTTGTAAAAAGCTGATGAGAAAGGGTGAGAATGCCCGACTATACACCATCAAATGCGGGAGCGGAGGTGTTCGGCTCTGAGTAGGTGTGAATGTCCGACCATAATTGCTGAAGAATGTGTTAGAAAAGATAAGAATGCTGGACCATACATCATCAAAAGCGGGAGAGGTGGTGTTCGGCTGCAAAAAGGTGTGACTGTTCGACTAAAGTTTGTAAAAAGTGGGTAAGACAAGGTGCGAATGCCTGACAATGTATGATCAAAAGCGGGAGCGGAGGTGTTCAGCTGCAAGAAGGTCTACATGTCCATCAATAATTGCTAGAAAACATGAAAGAAACTTTTCGAAAATCAAACCGCACATGATCATAAGTGGGATAGGAGGTGTTCAGCTGCAAGGTGTGAATGTCCACCCATAATTCCTGAAAAATGGGCAAAAAAAAGGTGTGAATGCCCAACCATACATCATCAAAAGCAGGAGTGGAAGTGTTCGGCTACAAGAAGGTGTGAACGTCCAACCAAAATATGTAAAAAGAAGTTAAGAAAAGGTTCGAATATCCAACCAAACATAATCAAAAGCGGGAGCAGAGCTGTTCGACTGCAAGTAGGTGTGAATGTCAGATCATAATTTGCAAAAAGCTGATGAGAAAGGGTGAGAATGCCCGACTATACATCATCAAATGCGGGAGCGGAGTTGTTCGGCTGTGAGTAGGTGTGAATCTCCGACCATAATTGCTGAAAAATGTGTTAGAAAAGGTAAAAATGCCGGTCCATACATCATCAAAAGCGAGAGAGGTTGTGTTCGACTGCAAGTAGGTGTGAATGTCCAGCCATAATTACTCACAAACGTGTAAGAAAAGGTAGTAGCCAGACCATATATGATCAAAACAGGGAGCGGAGGTGGTTCAGCTGCAAGAAGGTTTGAATGTCAAACTAAAGTTCAAATATATTAACAAAAGCGGGAGGAGAGGTCTTCGGATGAGAGTGGTTGAAAATTTCCGACCATAATGTATAAAATGCGGTGAAAAAAAGGTGTGATAGAACACTAAAAGGTGGAGCGGAAGTTTTCGGCTGCAAGAAGGTGTGAATGTCCGACTATATTTGGTGAAAAGCAGGTGAAGCAAGGTCTGAATGCCCAACCTTACATCATCAAAAGCGAGATCAGAGGTGTTTGGCTGCAAGAAGGCCATAGTTTGCCAAAAGCGGGTAAGGTGCGAATGTCCGACTAAATATCAACAAAATTTGGGGCGGAGGTCTTCGGATGCAAGGGGGTGTGAATATCCCACCATACAAGTATGGTGGAGAGGAAGCTGTGAATAGTCGACCATAGTTTGGAAAAAGCGGGTAAGAAAAGGTTTGAATGCCCGAACATACACCATCAAAAGAGGGAGCGGAGGTGTTCCGCTGTACGAAGGTGTGAATGTCCGACCATACTTGGTAAAAAGCGGGTAAGAAAAGGTTAAAATACCCGACTGTACACAATCAATAGCGGGAGCGGATGTGTTCGGCTACAAGAAGATGTGAAAGTCCGACCATGGTTTGTAAAAAGCGGGTAAGAAAAGGTGCGAATGTCCGACAATGTATGATCAAAAGAGAGAGCGGAGGTTTTCGGATACAAGAAGGTTTGAATGTCCCACCATAGTTTGTAAAAAGCGGGTAAGAAAAGGTTCGAATGCCCGACTATACACCATCAAAAGCGGGAGCAGAGGTATTCCGCTGTAAGACGGTGTGAATGTCCGACCATAGTTGGTAAAAAGCGGGTAAGAAAAGGTTAAAATACCCGACTGTACACAATCAATAGCGGGAGCGGAGTTGTTCGGCTACAAGAAGGTTTGAATGTCAAACTAAAGTTCAAATATATTAACAAAAGCGGGAGGAGAGGTCTTCGGATGAGAGTGGTTGAAAATTTCCGACCATAATGTATAAAATGCGGTGAAAAAAAGGTGTGATAGAACACTAAAAGGTGGAGCGGAAGTGTTCGGCTGCAAGAAGGTGTGAATGTCCGACTATATTTGGTGAAAAGCAGGTGAAGCAAGGTCTGAATGCCCAACCTTACATCATCAAAAGCGAGATCAGAGGTGTTTGGCTGCAAGAAGGCCATAGTTTGCCAAAAGCGGGTAAGGTGCGAATGTCCGACTAAATATCAACAAAATTTGGGGCGGAGGTCTTCGGATGCAAGTGGGTGTGAATATCCCACCATACAAGTATGGTGGAGAGGAAGCTGTGAATAGTCGACCATAGTTTGGAAAAAGCGGGTAAGAAAAGGTTTGAATGCCCGAACATACACCATCAAAAGAGGGAGCGGAGGTGTTCCGCTGTACGAAGGTGTGAATGTCCGACCATACTTGGTAAAAAGCGGGTAAGAAAAGGTTAAAATACCCGACTGTACACAATCAATAGCGGGAGCGGATGTGTTCGGCTACAAGAAGATGTGAAAGTCCGACCATGGTTTGTAAAAAGCGGGTAAGAAAAGGTGCGAATGTCCGACAATGTATGATCAAAAGAGAGAGCGGAGGTTTTCGGATACAAGAAGGTTTGAATGTCCCACCATAGTTTGTAAAAAGCGGGTAAGAAAAGGTTCGAATGCCCGACTATACACCATCAAAAGCGGGAGCAGAGGTGTTCCGTTGTAAGACGGTGTGAATGTCCGACCATAGTTGGTAAAAAGCGGGTAAGAAAAGGTTAAAATACCCGACTGTACACAATCAATAGCGGGAGCGGAGTTGTTCGGCTACAAGAAGGTGTGAAAGTCCGACCATGGTTTGTAAAAAGCAGTTAAGAAAAGGTTCGAATGCCCAACCAAACATAATCAAAAGCGGGAGCAGAGCTGTTCGACTGCAAGTAGGTCCAACTGAATGTCCAACCATAATTTGTAAAAACCGGGTAAGAAAAGTCTCGAAAGCCCGACTATACATCATCAAAAGCGGGAGCGGAGGTGTTCAGCTGCAAGAAGGTGTGAATGTTCGACTAAAATTTGTAAAAAGCTGGTAAGACAAGGAGCGATGTCCCGACATTGTATGATCAAAAGCGGGAGCGGAGGTGTCCAGCTGTGAGTAGGTGTGAATGTCCGACCATAATTGCTGAAATGTGTTAGAAGAGGTAAGAATACTGAACCATACATCATCAAAAGCGGTAGAGGTGGTGTTCGGCTGCAAGAAGGTGTGAAAGTCCGACAATGTTTTGTAAAAAGCGGGTAATAAAAGGTTCGAATGCCCGAATATACATCATCAAAAGCGGAAGCGGAGGTGTTCGGATGCAAGAAGGTGTGAACGTCCGACCAAAGTTTGTAAAAAGCAGTGAAAAGCGAGAAAAAGCTTTTCGTGAGTTCTGCATGATTTGGGATTTTGCTTATAAAATGCATTACTTCACTCAAACTATGTTAAAACTGATTTGTCCTTCATATTAACCATGTCTAGAAAGATTTAAACAAAAAAACAACGTTGTACTTTGCAGTAAAAGAAAGAGCAAATCTAAAGTTTCAGGAATCCGAGTATAAGCCTGCTTTCATGAGTTCTGCACGATTTCGGATTTTGCTATAAAATGAATTGCTTTGCTCAAACCAAGTTAAAACTGCTTTGTCCTTCCATATTCATCAATGTCTAGATCGACTTCAACAAAGAAAAACATTGGACTTTGCAGTAGAAGAAGTTGAAATCCATCTACACATTGATAAATATGAAGGACAAAGCAGTTCCCACTTGCCCATAAGAAAATAAGCTTATTCTCGGATTCCTGATCCTTCAGTTTTGCTCTTTCTTCTACTGCAAAATACAATGTTGTTCTTTGTTGAAGTCGATCTAGACATTGATAAATATGAATGAAAAAGCAGTTTTAACT
Source organism: Leuresthes tenuis (assembly GCF_036924035.1). Lineage (NCBI taxonomy): Eukaryota > Metazoa > Chordata > Actinopteri > Atheriniformes > Atherinopsidae > Leuresthes > Leuresthes tenuis. The sequence continues at coordinate 27,605,288 of NW_027325372.1, read as the reverse complement.
TGGTTTGAGTGAATGAATTCATTTTATACATAAAATCCGAAATCGTGCAGAACTCATGAAAAAAAGCTTATTCTCGGATTCCTAAAACTTTTGATTGGCTCTTTCTTTTACTGCAAAGTACAACGTTGTTTTTTTGTTTAAATCTATCGAGACATTGATAAATATGAAGGTAAAAGCCGTTTTAACATAGTTTGAGTGAAGGAATTGATTTTATAGATAAAATCCCAAATCATGCAGAACTCCTCAAAAGGGGCGTATGGCTTAATCACAAGTGTGGCTATTTCTCATTCAGGGTAGTATGAGGAAGTTTATGCTTGAAATATATGTAGAAATGGGTACATATGAAGGACAAAGCAGTGTTAACTTAGTTTGAGTGAAGGAATTCATTTTATACATAAAATCCCAAATCATGCAGAACGTATGAAAAGAAGCTTATTCTCGGATTCCTGATCCTTCAGTTTTGCTCTTTCTTCTACTGCAAAATACAATGTTGTTCTTTGTTGAAGTCGATCTAGACATTGATAAATATGAAGGAAAAAGCAGTTTTAACTTGGTTTGAGTGAATGAATTCATTTTATACATAAAATCCGAAATCGTGCAGAACTCATGAAAATAAGCTTATTCTCGGATTCCTAAACCTTTTGATTTGCTCTTTCTTTTATTGCAAAGTACAACGTTGTTTTTTGTTGAAATCTATCTAGACATTGATAAATACCAGCCGAAACTCTGCTGCCGCTTTTGATAATTTATGGTTGGGCATTCTTACCTTTTCTTACCCGCTTTTTACAAATTATGATCTTACATTCACACCTACTTGCAGTCGAACACCTTCTCATCCACTTATGATCATGTGCGGTTGGGCTTTCGCACCTTTTCTTACCCATTTTTCAGTAATTATGGGTGGACATTCAGACCTTCTTGCAGCCGAAAACCTCCGCTCCTCTTTTGATCATACATTGTCGGGCATTCACACCTTGTCTTACCCGCTTTTTACAAACTTTAGTCGGACATTCAAACCTTCTTGCAGCTGAACCACCTCCGCTCCCTGTTTTGATCATATATGGTCTGGCAATAGTACCTTTTCTTACCCGTTTGTGAGTAATTATGGCTGGACATTCACACCTACTTGCAGCCGAACACAACCTCTCCCGCTTTTGATGATATATGGTCCGGCATTCTTACCTTTTCTAACACATTTTTCAGCAATTATGGTCGGACATTCACACCTACTCACAGACGAACACCTCCGCTCCCACATTTGATAGTGTATAGTCGGGCATTCTCACCCTTTCTCATCAGCTTTTTGCAAATTATGATCTGATATTCACACCTACTTGAAGTCGAGCAGCTCTGCTCCCGCTTTTGATTATGTTCGGTTGGATATTCAAACCTTTTCTTAACTGCTTTTTACAAACTTTGGTCGGACGTTCACACCTTCTTGCAGCCGAACACCTCCGCTTCCGCTTTTGATGGTATATATTCGGGTATTCGAACCTTCTCTTACCCGCTTTTTACAAACCATGGTTGGACTTTCATACCTTCTTGTAGCTGAACAACTCCACTCCTGCTTTTGATGATTTATGGTTGGACAATCGCATCTTTTCCTACCCATTTTTCAGTAATTATGGGTGGATATTCACACCTTCTTGCAGCTGAACACCTCCTCTCCCGCTAATGATCATGTAAGGTTTGATATTCGAAAATTTTCTTTCATGTTTTAAAGCAATTATTAATGGACATTCACACCTACTTGCAGCCGAACACCACCTCTCCCGCTTTTGATGATGTATGGACCGGCATTCTTACCTTTTCTAACACATTTTTCAGCAATTATGGTTGGAGAATCACACCTACTCACAGCCGAACAACTCCGCTACCGCATTTGATGGTGTATATTCGGGATTTCTCACCCTTTCTCATCAGCTTTTTGCAAATTATTCTCTGACATTCACACCTACTTGCAGTCGAACAGCTCTGCTCCCGCTTTTGATTATGTTTGGTTAGATATTCGAACCTTTTCTTAACTGCTTTTTCACAAACTTTGGTCGGACGTTCACACCTTCTTGCAGCCGAACACCTACGCTTCCGGTTTTGATAGTGTATATTCGGGCATACGAACCTTTTCTTACCCGCTTTTTACAAACCATGGTTGGACTTTCACACCTTCTCTTAGCTGAACAACTCCGCTCCCTCTTTTGATTGTGTACAGTCGGGTATTTTAACCTTTTCTTACCCGCTTTTTACCAACTATGATCGGACATTCACACCGTCTTACAGCGGAACACCTCCGCTACCTCTTTTGATGATGTATGTTCGGGCATTCGAACCTTTTCTTACCCGCTTTTTAAAACCAGGGTCGGACTTTCACACCTTTTAGTAGCCGAACAACTCCGCTCCCGCTATTGATTGTGTACAGTCGGGTATTTTAACCTTTTCTTACCCGCTTTTTACCAACTATGGTCGGACATTCACACCTTCTTACAGTGGAACACCTCCGCTCCCTCTTTTGATGGTGTATGTTTGGGCATTCAAACCTTTTCTTACCCGCTTTTTACAAACTATGGTCGGACATTCAAACCATCTTGTAGCCGAACACATCCACTCGTGCATTTGATGATGTATGGTTGGGAATTCGCACCTTTTCTTACCCATTTTTCAGTAATTATGGGTGGACATTCACACCTTCTTGCATATGAACACCTCCTCTCCCGCTTATTATCATGTGCGGTTTGATATTCGAAAATTCTCTTTCATGTTTTCTAGCAATTATTGATGGACATTCAGACCTTCTTGCAGCTGAACACCTCCGCTCCAGCTTTTGATGGTGTATAGTCGGGCTTTCGAGCCTTTTCTTCCCCGGTTTTTACAAATTATGGTTGGACATTCAGACCTTCTTTCAGCCGAAAACCTCCGCTCCCTCTTTTGATCATACATTGTCGGGCATTCGCACCTTTTCTTACCCGCTTTTTACAAACTTTAGTCGGACATTAACACCTCCTTGCAGCTTAACCACCTCCGCTCCCTGTTTTGATCATATATGGTCTGGCAATAGTACCTTTTCTTACCCGTTTGTGAGTAATTATGGCTGGACATTCACACCTACTTGCGGCCGAACACCACCTCTCCCGCTTTTGATGATGTATGGACCGGCATTTTTACCTTTTCTAACACATTTTTCAGCAATTATGGTTGGAGATTCACACCTACTCACAGCCGAACACCTCCGCTCCCGCATTTGATGGTGTATATTCGGGCATACGAACCTTTTCTTACCCGCTTTTTACAAACCATGGTCGGACTTTCACACCTTCTTGTAGCTGAACAACTCCGCTCCCTCTTTTGATTGTGTACAGTCGGTTATACAAACCTGTTCTTACCCGCTTTTTACAAACTATGGTCGGACAGTCAAACCTTCTTGTAGCCGAACACATCCACTCCTGCTTTTGATGATGTATGGTTGGGCATTCGCACCTTTTCTTACCCATTTTTCAGTAATTATGGGTGGATATTCACACCTTCTTGCAGCGGATTCGAAAATTTTCTTTCATGTTTTATAGCAATTATTGATGGACATTCATACCTTCTTGAAGCCGAACACTTCCACTCCTGCTTTTGATGATGTATGGTTGGGCATTCGAACCTACTTGTTGCCCGTTTTTCATTAATTATGGGTGGACATTCACACCTTGTCGCAGCCAAACACCTCCGCTCCCTGTTTTGATCATGTATGTTTTGACATTCGCACCTTTTCTCACCTGCTTTTTACTATTGTCGGCCAATCACAGCTTCCTCTCCACCATACTTGTATGGTAGGAAATTCTCACCCACTCTCATCCGAAGACCTCTCCTCCCGCTTTTGTTAATATTTAGTCGGGCATTCGAACCTTTTCTTACCCACTTTTTACAAATTATGGTCGAACATTCACACCTACTTGCAGCTGAATACTTCCGCTCCACCTTTTAGTGATGTATGGTTGGCATTTGCACCTTTTGTTACCCTCTTTTTATACTGATTGCTGAAGATTAAGTTGTTCTTTCTCAAACTACAATTTTTTTTTAATTGTTGAAACTTGATTTGAAGTGGATAAATAAGGAGGACAAACAGTTTTAAGTCACGCTGATAGAAGAAATTAATTTTATAGCAAAATCTGTATTTCGTCATATGTCGAGAGATGCTTATTGCTGAAGAAGTTCTTTCTCATTCTACAAAGTACAACGTTGTTTATCATTGAAACTTGATTAGACATGAATAAATATGAAGGACAAAGCAGTCTTAACTTGGTTTGAGTTAATTAATTCGTTTTATAGGAGAATCCGAATTCGTGCTTATTTTCGGATTCCTGAAGAATGAGTCTGGTTCTTTCTCATAATACAAAGTTTGTTGTTTATTGTTGAAACTTCATCAGAAGTGAAGAAATAAATGAATGCCTATCAACAAATGTGGGATCTAAACTCTACTGCTTCCTCTAAAATAATTTCTTTTCTCAATTCAGAAATGTGTGTGTGTAAGTCACAACACCCGTGACACCAAAACGGCTTTCTTTTCTCTCTTTTCTCTACACTCTGCACTATGAGCACACACACCAAATCAGAAAGGCTTTTTTCTCTCTTTTCTACATTATGGACTGTGGGGACACAAAACCGCTCTCTCTTTTTTTTTTTGATTGTGTGCCAGGGCGTTGTCTCACGTATTAGATTATGCTTAAGATACGAATGGGTTTATCAGTCACATCAGAATCCATACATACTGATCCTCCCGTAATAAAATGGTCGGATCTTATCAAACACACTTTGTTTCTTGTGACAATCAAGTCAGCGAACACCTCCTCTCCCGCTTATGATTATGTGCGGTTTGACATTCGAAAATTTTCTTTCATGTTCTATAGCAATTATTGATGGACATTCATACCTTCTTGAAGCCGAACACATCCACTCCTGCTTTTGATGATGTATGGTTGGGCATTTGAACCTACTTGTTGCCCGTTTTTCATTAATTATGGGTGGACATTCACACCTTGTCGCAGCCAAACACCTCCGCTCCCTGTTTTGATCATGTATGTTTTGACATTCGCACCTTTTCTCACCTGCTTTTTACTATTGTCGGCCAATCACAGCTTCCTCTCCACCATACTTGTATGGTAGGAAATTCCACTCTCATCCGAAGACCTCTCCTCCCGCTTTTGTTAATATTTAGTCGGGCATTCGAACCTTTTCTTACCCACTTTTTACAAATTATGTTCCTACTTGGTCAGCCGAGGAGCAAGGGGGGGGAGCAAGCGTCTCAACCAAGCAAAGCTCACCATGGGTAAGGTGGCTATGCCAACTAGCCTGATGCCCTGCTCCCGCAGTGATGGATAATCGTACTCTGGTTTCTCTTCATAACGTACAAGTCTTTCGCCTTTTACTAAAGATTTCTGTGGAGAGCAGCACTAATGAGTTGTTTCTATTTTTGGCAGGCTTTACCTTTGCGGGTGAAGCCCTTTCTGTCTGTGCAAAAGAAATCTTCTTACTGTGCAGAGTGACTTCTCTGAGTAGAGTCGCCTTACTTGTTGCGACTGTGCCGATGTTCGAAGCTGGAGTGCAAAGTTGTTGCTTGAATGGTGCTTGCTGGAGCGTGCGGGAGTGCAAAGTTATACCATTTAAAAGGGCTGAAGAGTGCTCAGTGCAGCGGGTGGGCGACACTCTGGCCACCTTGAAAACCGAGGTTACATCCACTACCAGGGGCAGCCCAAGTTCTGCCGCAAGTGTGGTGAGCATGGGCACCTGGTTGAGGCTTGTACCAAGGTGTTATGTGGGAAGAGCAGAGAAATTGGGCAAACTTTTGGAGAGTGTCCAAATGGCAGGAAATGTAATCTCTGTGGAGAATTAAATCACCTCTTCAGAGATTGCCCTAAATCTTTTGCAAACAAATTAAAGACGGTAAAGCCACAGTCAAGCCAACAAAGAGAAGGACCAAAGGTGGCAGTTGGTGAACAAAGTGAAGAGGTTGACCCAATAAATTCAAACTTCCCGCCAAAAGCTTGGATTGGAAGTGAGGAGCAAAAAGGGGAGGGGCCTGTAGAGGCCTCACCACTCAGTGTTGAAGTCTGTGAGAATTCACAGGCAGAGGGTGGAGCTACGCTAAATGAGGAGGAAGAGCAGACAGGTGAGTCTAGTGAAGATACTCACCTCCCCGAAGGTCAACAGAAGGTCAATTTGTTGATAGGCATTCATTTATTTCTTCACTTCTGATGAAGTTTCAACAATAAACAACAAACTTTGTATTATGAGAAAGAACCAGAATCATTCTTCAGGAATCCGAAAATAAGCTCTATTTTATGAGTTATGCACGAATTCGGATTCTCCTATAAAACGAATTCCTTAACTCAAACCAAGTTAAGACTGCTTTGTCCTTCATATTTATTCATGTCTAATCAAGTTTCAACGATAAACAACGTTGTACTTTGTAGAATGAGAAAGAACTTCTTCAGCAATAAGCATCTCTCGACATATGACGAAGTACAGATTTTGCTATAAAATGAATTCCTTCTATCAGCCTGACTTAAAACTGTTTGTCCTCCTTATTTATCCACTTCAAATCAAGTTTCAACAAATAAAAAAATGTTGTAGTTTGAGAAAGTACAACTTAATCTTCAGCAATCAGTATAAAAAGAGGTGCAAATGCCAACCATACATACCTAAAAGGTGGTAATCGAGCTGTAGCAGCTTCGGTAAAAGAGTATAAGTTGAAGAGTTTGTGAATAAAGGTGTGCGCACACATAGTGTGCTGTACGAAAATAGGCAGGGAGCAATGCCGGCTGGGGTATATGTTCTTGTATGTTGTCTGACTGTTTGATTTGAATGTGTTGTGTAAGTGTCCTGTTGAATGTTACATGTTTGGGCTTTGACACGCTTCACTGTGGTTGTTAACTGTGTGGTGTGTCCTGAAATGTTATATGTTTGGGCTGTGTGACATGCTTAATGCTTGTCAGTAGCTACCCACTTATTCATATATAGCAACTGACAACATAAGAAGTCCGGACATACTTTGATAGTAGTTGTAGAAGTATCCTTATTGATAATAGATCACTAATTCATAGTGATAGAACAGTAGATGAACAGGTGCTTGCACATGTCTCACGAAAATAAAATGGGTGTATCATTGCTGATGGCAGAGCAATACTGCCAAACTTATGAGTTCTTGTGGCAAACTTGATTCAGTGTCTTGACGTGTATACGCTGTTTCGCTGACTTGATTGTCATAAGAAACAAAGTGTGTTTGATAAGATCCGACCATTTTATTACGGGAGGATCAGTATGTATGGATTCTGATGTGACTGATAAACCCATTCGTATCTTAAGCATAATCTAATACATGAGACAACGCCCTGGCACACGATAAAAAAAAAAAGAGAGAGAGAGCGGTTTTGTGTCCCCACAGTCCATAATGTAGAAAAGAGAGAAAAAAGCCTTTCTGATTTGGTGTGTGTGCTCATAGTGCAGAGTGTAGAGAAAAGAAAGCCGTTTTGGTGTCACGGGTGTTGTGACTTACACACACACATTTCTAAATTGAGAAAGGAAATTATTTTAGAGGAAGCACTAGAGTTTAGATCCCACATTTGTTGATAGGCATTCATTTATTTCTTCACTTCTGATGAAGTTTCAACAATAAACAACAAACTTTGTATTATGAGAAAGAACCAGAATCATTCTTCAGGAATCCGAAAATAAGCTCTATTTTATGAGTTATGCACGAATTCGGATTCTCCTATAAAACGAATTCCTTAACTCAAACCAAGTTAAGACTGCTTTGTCCTTCATATTTATTCATGTCTAATCAAGTTTCAACGATAAACAACGTTGTACTTTGTAGAATGAGAAAGAACTTCTTCAGCAATAAGCATCTCTCGACATATGACGAAGTACAGATTTTGCTATAAAATGAATTCCTTCTATCAGCCTGACTTAAAACTGTTTGTCCTCCTTATTTATCCACTTCAAATCAAGTTTCAACAAATAAAAAAATGTTGTAGTTTGAGAAAGTACAACTTAATCTTCAGCAATCAGTATAAAAAGAGGTGCAAATGCCAACCATACATACCTAAAAGGTGGAGCGGAAGTATTCAGCTGCAAGTAGGTGTGAATGTTCGACTATAATTTGTAAAAAGCGGGTAAGAAAAGGTTCGAATGCCCGACTATATATTAACAAAAGCGGGAGGAGAGGTCTTCGGATGAGAGTGGGTGAGAATTTCCAACCATAATCTATAAAATACGGTGAAAAAAAATATGTGAATGCCTCATAGAACACTAAAAGCGGAAGTGTTCGGCTGCAAGAAGGTGTGAATGTCCGACTATATTTGGTGAAAAGCAGGTGAAGCAAGGTCTGAATGCCCAACCTTACATCATCAAAAGCGAGATCAGAGGTGTTTGGCTGCAAGAAGGCCATAGTTTTCCAAAAGCGGGTAAGGTGCGAATGTCCGACTAAATATCAACAAAATTTGGGGCGGAGGTCTTCGGATGCAAGTGGGTGTGAATATTCCACCATACAAGTATGGTGGAGAGGAAGCTGTGAATAGCCGACCATAGTTTGGAAAAAGCGGGTAAGAAAAGGTTTGAATGCCCGAACATACACCATCAAAAGAGGGAGCGGAGGTGTTCCGCTGTACGAAGGTGTGAATGTCCGACCATAGTTGGTAAAAAGCGGGTAAGAAAAGGTTAAAATACCCGACTGTACACAATCAATAGCGGGAGCGGAGTTGTTCGGCTACAAGAAGGTGTGAAAGTCCGACCATGGTTTGTAAAAAGCGGGTAAGAAAAGGTGCGAATGTCCGACAATGTATGATCAAAAGAGAGAGCGGAGGTTTTCGGATACAAGAAGGTTTGAATGTCCCACCATAGTTTGTAAAAAGCGGGTAAGAAAAGGTTCGAATGCCCGACTATACACCATCAAAAGCGGGAGCAGAGGTGTTCCGCTGTAAGACGGTGTGAATGTCCAACCATAGTTGGTAAAAAGCGGGTAAGAAAAGGTTAAAATACCCGACTGTACACAATCAATAGCGGGAGCGGAGTTGTTCGGCTACAAGAAGGTGTGAAAGTCCGACCATGGTTTGTAAAAACCGGGAAGAAAAGGCTCGAAAGCCCGACTATACACCATCAAAAAGAAGGTTTGAATGTCCATCAATAATTGCTTTAAAACAAGAAAGTAAATTTTCGAATATCAAACCGCACATGATCATAAGCGGGAGAGGAGGTGTTCTACCCATAATTCATGAAAAATGGGTAAAAAAAAGGTGCGAATGCCTAACAATACATTATCAAAAGCAGGTGTGAATGTCAGATCATAATTTGTAAAAAGCTGATGAGATAGTGTGAGAATGCCCGACTATACACCATCAAATGCGGGAGCGGAGGTGTTCGGCTCTGAGTAGGTGTGAATGTCCGACCATAATTGCTGAAGAATGTGTTAGAAAAGGTAAGAATGCTGGACCATACATCATCAAAAGCGGGAGAGGTGGTGTTCGGCTGCAAAAAGGTGTGACTGTTCGACTAAAGTTTGTAAAAAGTGGGTAAGACAAGGTGCGAATGCCTGACAATGTATGATCAAAAGCGGGAGCGGAGGTGTTCAGCTGCAAGAAGGTCTACATGTCCATCAATAATTGCTAGAAAACATGAAAGAAACTTTTCGAAAATCAAACCGCACATGATCATAAGTGGGATAGGAGGTGTTCAGCTGCAAGGTGTGAATGTCCACCCATAATTCCTGAAAAATGGGCAAAAAAAAGGTGTGAATGCCCAACCATACATCATCAAAAGCAGGAGTGGAAGTGTTCGGCTACAAGAAGGTGTGAACGTCCAACCAAAATATGTAAAAAGAAGTTAAGAAAAGGTTCGAATATCCAACCAAACATAATCAAAAGCGGGAGCAGAGCTGTTCGACTGCAAGTAGGTGTGAATGTCAGATCATAATTTGCAAAAAGCTGATGAGAAAGGGTGAGAATGCCCGACTATACACCATCAAATGCGGGAGCGGAGTTGTTCGGCTGTGAGTAGGTGTGAATCTCCGACCATAATTGCTGAAAAATGTGTTAGAAAAGGTAAGAATGCCGGTCCATACATCATCAAAAGCGAGAGAGGTTGTGTTCGGCAACGTGGATTCATGCCAGTCACTGTAAGAAGGTACCAGAACCAGTAGATGACTTCCACCCTGACATACATCAGCCTAACCAACACGCCCGGAAGGACAAAGATAAGAGTCAGCAGTAAAAGCTGTACTCCACCGGTGTGTTAAGTGCTAGTAACCTCTGACACCGAAGATTGAAACATCCTTACTGAGACCTGCGATGAAGATGATCATACACATGCTGTGAACCATGGAAGAAACTGTTTGTTGTTTGTATTTTCTTATTTGTAACCAGCATGTGCACATTGTATCTTGATTTCACAGGAAGCAATAATACAGGGCTGCTGTATTTTTCCCTGTGTGAAAGGCCTCATTGTATGTATCCCACCAAATGATTCAAATGACTCAAAGAACTTTTTTGCTTTCAAAATTTTTCCTCTAGTGACGCTGACTTAGAGAGGCATGAAGATAATCATATTTAATTGTTCATGTTTTGATTGTTTATCATTGGACCCTTTATCACTATGATGCCTGCATTTTAAACTCACGTTGTGTGCAAATGCAGGCTGATGTTTTACAGATAAAGTTATTATTTTCCTTGTTTCTTTTGGGTTGATTAATATAATGGTATTATTATAATCAAAAGGGAGGAATGTAATGGAAAATAATTCTTATATGCATTGTATTGAGTGTTACTGTGTATAACCTGCAAATGACTGAGCTGCAAGGTACCACCCTGCCCTGTTTTCTTAAATTCCTCTTTACAATGGTGGGCTTGTTATTATGAGATAGCTGCACTTTAGGGGGGACAGGGTTAGGCTGGTATTTACGAGTGTGTCTGGGTAACCTCAACTAATGGTTGGGGAGGAAAGTTAGAAGAACAATCAACTATACCCAAAAACAGATGACGTGATGAGTGGGCAATATAACTGTGTGTTTTTGCTTCAGTGGTCAGAGCAACTCTGTATTCTGTACTGTGTTGTTCTCTCTTGCAAGATATTATTATTAAAGCCTCTTATCTCCTCAAAAGAAAATAACTGACTCCCCAAGTGCAAGTGTCAGGACAAATGATCAAACTTCTCCAAGCTTCAGTCTGCAGAGAGGTACAAGACAGGGTTGCCCACTTTCGCCCTCACTTTTTGCTATTTTCATCGAACCTTTAGCAGCTGCTATCAGACAAGATAGAAATATTAAAGGCATCCAACCCCAAAATATTGAGCATAAAATAAGTCTTTATGCTGATGATGTATTACTTTTCCTTCAGAACTCACAGACGTCTCTCACTCACACGATCACACTCATAAATAAATTCTCAGCACTTTCTGACTACTCTATCAATTGGTCTAAGACCACAGTTCTGCCCATTAACTATAGGGACCAGAATATACCTGCGATCACTTTACAGTCAGGAAATATTAGATATTTAGGCATAAACATTTCCTCCAGGCTCTCAGAGCTAACAAAGCTAAATTATGTGCAATTATTAAAGACAGTAGAGGACGATCTCTCTCGTTTGAAGTCCTTACCTATATCACTTATGGGGAGAGTTACAACCATTAAAATGATGATACTACCAAAAGGTAACTATTTGTTCTCAATGATCCCCATAAAACCATCTGCTACTTGGTTTAAGTCACTAGGTTCATGCATCTCCAAATTTCTGTGGAAAAACAAACCACCACGTATTAGTTTAAAAACCTTACAGAAGACCAAGGACAGTGGTGGATTAGATTTACCTAATTTTCAGCACTATTCATAAAGTTAGTGTTAGTGTATCTGATCTCCCTCTCGGATAGTTTCTGGCTGATGTAAAGCACTGGGCGGTCAACGCCCCGCACCTGCTGGGAAAGAACAGCCCCCGACCCCCTTCCCGATGCATCAGTCTGCAGGACAAATGGGAGAGAGGAGTTAGGTGTGTGGAGAAGAGGCTCCCCACAGAGGGTCTGCTTTACCCTCTCAAGTGACACCTGGCACTGCTTCGTCCACCGGACCGGATCAGAGGCACCTTTTCGCGAAGTTGGGAATAAATCGCCGGTAATATCCGGCCAGCCCCAAAAACCGCCTCACCTCTTTCTTGATCTTAGGTTTTGGGCAGGCTGCAATCGCTGCTGTCTTGTCTACCTGTGGACGCACCTGTCCGCCGCCCAAGTGGTACCCCAGATACCGTACCTCCCTCCATCCAACTGCACACTTCTTTGGGTTGGCCGTGAGCCCCGCCTGCCGCAGTGACTCCAGCACTGCCGCCATCTGCTGAACATGCTCCGCCCAGCTGTTGCTATGGATGATGACGTCATCCAGGTAAGCGGCAGCATACGCAGGAACTTACATCATGAAAAGCGAGATCAGAGGTGTTTGGCTGAGAGAAGGCCACAGTTTGCGATGCAATAATTAAAGGCCTCATGCCAGATGTCGCCACTGAAGTAAAGAACATTTACGTGGGATGGTGTGAGGGTCCTCGTTTGGCTGACGTTCGCCGATATGCTCGCCATGCTCATAACCAAGTTGAGACGCGTAAGACAACCAAAAGGGACAAGTGTGAAAAGGAGCTGCATTTGGCAGCCATGACCATGTATTCCGCAGTGTGTGTAAACAGAGGACGAGGCCGAAGTCGAAGACGTGGACGTGTGGGAGTGGAGGTCGAAATGGGCCACGCCAGAGCTATGATCCGAATATTTGTTTTTACTGTGGCCAGACTGGACAGCTGAAAAGTGATGAAATTGGGCAAAAGGCTGACTGAGGGTGGGAGGCAGGTTCTGGACGTCACGCGGCAGCGGAGCCTCCACTAATGGGTGATAGCACAAACACACTCACACATTTTTCCTGCTCTGTGTAGTGAAGAAACGCTTGCTGACTGTGATTCACGTAGTAAAGTTTTGCATGCTATTTCCGTCCTAGAGCAAAGATATTTCTCTCAGAATATAGGAAATTATGTTCATCAGTAGTGACGTCAGGGGAGTTTGATTGTCCTCCAAAGTTAAGTGGAAACCACGTTTACTGTATGTCTGCATGAGGCCAGGTTGTGAAGGAGAAAATGACAATGCCCATTGCGTGTTGTCACTCCTGATGAGCTCTCCTTCAAACACTCATTTTTGTTATCAGAGTTGTGTCCCATTAACCTGATGGGCTGTGATCTCATGTGTAAATTAGGCATTATTTTAACTTCTACACCAGAGGGTGTTAAGGTTATGTTACAGCCTGACAAAGTTTTCACAGCAGTGCAGTTTGATTCATCGGCACTTACATATGCTTATGAGTGGAAACTTCCCAGCTCTCCTTTTTCACAACAACTAGTGGAAGAAGCAAAAGCGTTAGTTTCACCCCTTTCTGATTTCATGCAACCTACTGATTTGCACTGCACATCACACATTTCTTTGGGGCTATGAGAAGAAGTGAAAAAATATGTGCGCCTACTTTATTGGCTGTGTCGCTCACTCCAGAGCACTTCGATTTTTTAATGTTTGTGGTACTCGCCCTCACATTTCCTTGGCCAAACGTACACACTGGCAGTGACAAGGTGTGGGAGAGTTTGTTGCTACATGTCAGAAAGAAATGGAGTGGACCGTTTCACCTGCTGATCCAAATTTTATGTTTTCTGAACGATTGTCAGCATACAAATAAACATTTTTGAGTACAATGCATTGTCAAAGAACTGTGGACTTAATTCCTACCACAGAATCACATTTTGAAGCATGTTTTTTATCTGAAACAGATTTGTCTTCGATACCCATGTTGGCTGAAGTGCCCAATGATCTTTGGGCTAAGAGCAAATATGATGTGGGGTTGATAAAAGGCTGTGAACCAGTAATTGTCACCCCTAAATCAGACTTTTGTCCATGTAAAAAACAATACCCTTTTAAGCCTGAAGCAATTAAAGGGATTAAACCTGTTTTTCAATCTTTTCAGAAAACAGGCGTTATTGTTCCTTTTGAAAATTCACCTGTGCTTACTCCATTGTTTCCTGTTAAAAAGATTAAAGATGCTGGCCAGCCAGATGAATGGCGTTTTGTACAGGACCTCCAAGCGGTGAATGCTGCAGTTCAGCCACATGCTCCTACTGTGCCCAACCCACACACTATTTTGTCTCAAATTACATCAGATGCACAGTTTTTCTCAGTGGTTGACTTGTCGCCAGTGCACCCTGATAGCCCATTTTGGTTTGCTTTTTAGTTTGAAGGGAGATCTTGGACTTTTACCCGGTTATGCCAGGGGTACTGTGAAAGTCCCACTATTTACAATGCTGCCCTCAAAGCTAGTCTGGATTAACTTCAATCAACCACAGGCTCTGCTCTTTTGCAGTATGTGGATGACATCCTTTTATGTAGTCCATCTAAACAACAGTGTGAAAAAGACCAAATGACTCAAATAACTTTCTTGCTTTCAAAATCTTTCCTCTGTGAATCAGTGAATCTGTTGAAACATCTTCATTCTTATGGCCATAAAGCCAGCCTTTCTAAGTTACAGTTTGTACAGGACGAATGTGTACAATGTGCACATGCTGGTTACAAATAAGAAAGTACAAACAACAAACAGTTTCTGCCATGGTTCACAGCATGTGTATGATCACCTTCATCGCAGGTCTCAGTAAGGATGTTTCAATCTTCGGTGTCAGAGGTTACTAGCACTTAACACACCGGTGGAGTACAGCTTTTACTGCTGACTCTTATCTTTGTCCTTCCGGGCGTGTTGGTTAGGCTGATGTATGTCAGGGTGGAAGTCATCTACTGGTTCTGGTACCTTCTTACAGTGACTGGCATGAATCCAGGTTGCTCTCTCTGCAACTTTAACAGCTGTATGAGTGACCAGTAGTACCTGGAACGGGCCTTGCCAACGTTTGGACTTCCAATGTTTCCTGCGAAGTTCCTTCACCACCTGTCATCTGGTTGGAGTGGTGTGTTTTCTGTGGCTGGAAGGGCTGCTTTTACTGTCTGTGAAACTTGAGATAGAACAGTGGAAAGGTTTCGACAGTAAGACAACATAGCATCATCACAAACAGTTGTGGAAGGGAGGGGTCTGGTTACAGGTCCCAATCCCAGGTTAGGAGGTCTGCCAAATAAAATTTCAAATGGGCTGAGATTCACTTGAGCTCTGATTCTCATTCTCATGTAGGTAAGCACAATAGGTAATACTTTTGTCCATGGCAGACCTGTTTCTTCACAACATTTGGCTAACTTGGACTTTAATGTACCATTTTCTCTTTCCACAGCACCTCCACTCTGTGGATGATAAGCACAGTGTGTGCGCAAGGTTATTCCCAGGAATTTACCAACCTCAGTCAATGCAGTGTTTACAAAATGTGTGCCATTATCACTGCTGATCTTCTCTGGAATGCCCCATCTAGGAATGATTTCTGTTTAGCAGTGCTTTAGTCACTGCATTACTGTTTGCATGTTTTGCAGGGAAAACTTCAACCCATTTACTAAACACGTCCACTATTACTAGTGCATATTTCTTTCCTTCAGCTGGTGTGAGTTCAACAAAATCCATCATCAAATGTTCAAAAGGTTTCTCTGGTGGAGGGTGTGCAACTTGCGATGTGTGTAATGCCTTTCCTACATTATGTGTGGCACAAACCATACATGACTGACAGTATTTTTGCGCATATGAACTGAACCCTTTTGTGAACCACTGAGCAGTGAGTGCATTCAGCATCCCCCCTTTTGACACATGGTCCAACCCATGTGTCAATTTTGAAAAATGAGGAAAAAAATGTTTAGGTAGACAGGGTTTACCATCAGGTCCCATCCAAACACCATCCATATGAGTTGCACCCACAGAGGACCAAATGCGTCCAGAGGACCAAATTTCATCTGCAGAGGCAAAAGTTTGCAAAGCATGGAGATCTGTGAGGGAGTCTTCTGCCTGCAAAGAGAGGGAAGCGAAAACAGGAAAAAAATTAGCTGCTTGCTTAGCTGCAGCATCAGCTCTGGCATTGCCACAAGCAACAGGATCGTCTGAGTTAGTGTGAGCCGCACACTTACAGACCGAGATTGCTGTAGGCAAAAGGATCACATCAAGAAGATCAGAAACCTGCTTGGAGTTCAGAATAGTTTTACCATCTGATTTAAGGAAATGCCTGTGTTTCCACAGCGCACCAAAGTCATGAACAACACCAAAAGCATATCTGGAATCTGTGTAAATAGTGACAGACTTACCAGCTGCCAACTTACAAGCTTCAGTAAGTGCAATAAGCTCAGTAGTTTGAGCAGAGAAATGTTTAGGAAGAGAACCAGACAACAAAGTGTCATGTGAAGAACATACTGCAAACCAAACACAGTTAGTACCTGTGGCTGGATCACGCAAAGCTGATCCATCTACAAAAAGAATCATGTCAGAGTTTGGAAGAGGAGTCTCTAAAAGACAGGTCGGGGTGTACAAACTTGTTCCAAAACAGCTTCACAGTCATGAGGCTCCCCATCCTCAGGAGTCGGAAGCAAAGTAGCAGGATTCAGAACAGTACAACGTTTAACAGTGACATTTGGCATATCACAGAGGTGTATCTGAGCCAACAAGCAGTTGAAAGATGTGAAGTTTTCTGCTCGAGAAGAATAATGGCAACAGCATGAGGAACCAAAACAGTCAAATTAGCGTAGCCCACAATATCTTGGGAGGCCAGGACAGCTTTCTCTGCAGCTGCAACAACACGAAGACAACCAGGCAGGCCTGCAGCCACAGAGTCCAGTTTTGCTGAGAAATGAGCCACTGGCCTTTGCCTGCCCCATGTTCCTGCATAAGAACAGATGTCATGCTTCTCATCAACTGCCTGTATGAAAGGTTTATGAGGATCTGGAATGCCAAGTGTTGGTGCTGTTTGAAGAGCCAGCTTAAGCTGACTAAAGGCTGATTCAGCCTCAGGAGTCCATGGAACACGATCAGCTGACTGGAGGCCTTTACCATGGATAAGAGCACCTAAGAGAGCTTCGAGAAAAGAGTAGTTAGGAATAAAGTTCCTGCAGTAAGATGTTATACCTAAGAATGACATAAGCTGTTTTTTAGTAACCGGTTTAGGAATGATCTGAACTGCAGCAACACGTTTAGGAGAAAGTGAGCGCCCATCCTTAGAAATCACATGACCCAAAAAGGTGACTTCGTCCTGTACAAACTGTAAATTAGAAAGGCTGGCTTTATGGCCATAAGAATGAAGATGTTTCAACAGATTCACTGTCTTTTTCACACTGTTGTTTAGATGGACTACATAAAAGGATGTCATCCACATACTGCAAAAGAGCAGAGCCTGTGGTTGATTGAAGTTAATCCAGACTAGCTTTGAGGGCAGCATTGTAAATAGTGGGACTTTCACAGTACCCCTGGCATAACCGGGTAAAAGTCCAAGATCTCCCTTCAAACTAAAAAGCAAACCAAAATGGGCTATCAGGGTGCACTGGCGACAAGTCAACCACTGAGAAAAACTGTGCATCTGATGTAATTTGAGACAAAATAGTGTGTGGGTTGGGCACAGTAGGAGCATGTGGCTGAACTGCAGCATTCACCGCTTGGAGGTCCTGTACAAAACGCCATTCATCTGGCTGGCCAGCATCTTTAATCTTTTTAACAGGAATCAATGGAGTAAGCACAGGTGAATTTTCAAAAGGAACAATAACGCCTGTTTTCTGAAAAGATTGAAAAACAGGTTTAATCCCTTTAATTGCTTCAGGCTTAAAAGGGTATTGTTTTTTACATGGACAAAAGTCTGATTTAGGGGTGACAATTACTGGTTCACAGCCTTTTATCAACCCCACATCATATTTGCTCTTAGCCCAAAGATCATTGGGCACTTCAGCCAACATGGGTATCGAAGACAAATCTGTTTCAGATAAAAAACATGCTTCAAAATGTGATTCTGTGGTAGGAATTAAGTCCACAGTTCTTTGACAATGCATTGTACTCAAAAATGTTTTTTTGTATGCTGACAATCGTTCAGAAAACATAAAATTTGGATCAGCAGGTGAAACGGTCCACTCCATTTCTTTCTGACATGTAGCAACAAACTCTCCCACACCTTGTCACTGCCTGTGTGTACGTTTGGCCAAGGAAATGTGAGGGCGAGTACCACAAACATTAAAAAAATCGAAGTGCTCTGGAGTGAGCGACACAGCCAATAAAGTAGGCGCACATATTTTTTCACTTCTTCTCATAGTCATTGTCAGGCCCCAAAGAAATGTGTGATGTGCAGTGCAAATCAGTAGGTTGCATGAAATCAGAAAGGGGTGAAACTAACGCTTTTGCTTCTTCCACTAGTTGTTGTGAAAAAGGAGAGCTGGGAAGTTTCCACTCATAAGCATATGTAAGTGCCGATGAATCAAACTGCACTGCTGTGAAAACTTTGTCAGGCTGTAACATAACCTTAACACCCTCTGGTGTAGAAGTTAAAATAATGCCTAATTTACACATGAGATCACAGCCCATCAGGTTAATGGGACACAACTCTGATAACAAAAATGAGTGTTTGAAGGAGAGCTCATCAGGAGTGACAACACGCAATGGGCATTGTCATTTTCTCCTTCACAACCTGGCCTGATGCAGACATACAGTAAACGTGGTTTCCACTTAACTTTGGAGGACAATCAAACTCCCCTGACGTCACTACTGATGAACATAAGTTCCTATATTCTGAGAGAAATATCTTTGCTCTAGGACGGAAATAGCATGCAAAACTTTACTACGTGATATGATGTATTTTAAATTATGATCTGACATTCACACCTGCTTTTGATAATGTATTGTTAGGCATTCGCACCTTTGTTTTACCCATTTTTCATGAATTATGGGTAGACATTCACACCTTCTTGCAGCCGAACACCTCCTCTCCCGCTTATGATCATGTGCGGTTTGATATTCGAAAATTTACTTTCTTGTTTTAAAGCAATTATTGATGGACATTCAAACCTTCTTTTTGATGGTGTATAGTCGGGCTTTCGAGCCTTTTCTTCCCGGTTTTTACAAACCATGGTTGGACTTTCACACCGTCTTGTAGCCGAACAACTCCGCTCCCGCTATTGATTGTGTACAGTCGGGTATTTTAACCTTTTCTTACCCGCTTTTTACCAACTATGGTCGGACATTCACACCGTCTTACAGCGGAACACCTCTGCTCCCGCTTTTGATGGTGTATAGTCGGGCATTCGAACCTTTTCTTACCCGCTTTTTACAAACTATGGTGGGACATTCAAACCTTCTTGTATCCGAAAACCTCCGCTCTCTCTTTTGATCATACATTGTCGGACATTCGCACCTTTTCTTACCCGCTTTTTACAAACCATGGTCGGACTTTCACACCTTCTTGTAGCCGAACAACTCCGCTCCCGCTATTGATTGTGTACAGTCGGGTATTTTAACCTTTTCTTACCCGCTTTTTACCAACTATGGTCGGACATTCACACCTTCGTACAGCGGAACACCTCCGCTCCCTCTTTTGATGGTGTATGTTCGGGCATTCAAACCTTTTCTTACCCGCTTTTTCCAAACTATGGTCGGCTATTCACAGCTTCCTCTCCACCATACTTGTATGGTGGAATATTCACACCCACTTGCATCCGAAGACCTCCGCCCCAAATTTTATTGATATTTAGTCGGACATTCGCACCTTACCCGCTTTTGGAAAACTATGGCCTTCTTGCAGCCAAACACCTCTGATCTCGCTTTTGATGATGTAAGGTTGGGCATTCAGACCTTGCTTCACCTGCTTTTCACCAAATATAGTCGGACATTCACACCTTCTTGCAGCCGAACACTTCCGCTTTTAGTGTTCTATGAGGCATTCACATATTTTTTTTCACCGTATTTTATAGATTATGGTTGGAAATTCTCACCCACTCTCATCCGAAGACCTCTCCTCCCGCTTTTGTTAATATATAGTCGGGCATTCGAACCTTTTCTTACCCGCTTTTTACAAATTATGGTCGAACATTCACACCTACTTGCAGCTGAATACTTCCGCTCCACCTTTTAGGTATGTTTGGTTGGCATTTGCACCTCTTTTTATACTGATTGCTGAAGATTAAGTTGTTCTTTCTCAAACTACAAATTTTTTTTAATTGTTGAAACTTGATTTGAAGTGGATAAATAAGGAGGACAAACAGTTTTAAGTCAGGCTGATAGAAGGAATTCATTTTATAGCAAAATCTGTACTTCGTCATATGTCGAGAGATGCTTATTGCTGAAGAAGTTCTTTCTCATTCTACAAAGTACAACGTTGTTTATCGTTGAAACTTGATTAGACATGAATAAATATGAAGGACAAAGCAGTCTTAACTTGGTTTGAGTTAAGGAATTCGTTTTATAGGAGAATCCGAATTCGTGCATAACTCATAAAATAGAGCTTATTTTCGGATTCCTGAAGAATGATTCTGGTTCTTTCTCATAATACAAAGTTTGTTGTTTATTGTTGAAACTTCATCAGAAGTGAAGAAATAAATGAATGCCTATCAACAAATGTGGGATCTAAACTCTAGTGCTTCCTCTAAAATAATTTCCTTTCTCAATTTAGAAATGTGTGTGTGTAAGTCACAACACCCGTGACACCAAAACGGCTTTCTTTTCTCTACACTCTGCACTATGAGCACACACACCAAATCAGAAAGGCTTTTTTCTCTCTTTTCTACATTATGGACTGTGGGGACACAAAACCGCTCTCTCTCTCTCTTTTTTTTTTTTATCGTGTGCCAGGGCGTTGTCTCATGTATTAGATTATGCTTAAGATACGAATGGGTTTATCAGTCACATCAGAATCCATACATACTGATCCTCCCGTAATAAAATGGTCGGATCTTATCAAACACACTTTGTTTCTTGTGACAATCAAGTCAGCGAAACAGCGTATACACGTCAAGACACTGAATCAAGTTTGCCACAAGAACTCATAAGTTTGGCAGTATTGCTCTGCCATCAGCAATGATACACCCATTTTATTTTCGTGAGACATGTGCAAGCACCTGTTCATCTATTGTTCTATCACTATGAATTAGTGATCTATTATCAATAAGGATACTTCTACAACTACTATCAAAGTATGTCCGGACTTCTTATGTTGTCAGTTGCTATATATGAATAAGTGGGTAGCTACTGACAAGCATTAAGCATGTCACACAGCCCAAACATATAACATTTCAGGACACACCACACAGTTAACAACCACAGTGAAGCGTGTCAAAGCCCAAACATGTAACATTCAACAGGACACTTACACAACACATTCAAATCAAACAGTCAGACAACATACAAGAACATATACCCCAGCCGGCATTGCTCCCTGCCTATTTTCGTACAGCACACTATGTGTGCGCACACCTTTATTCACAAACTCTTCAACTTATACTCTTTTACCGAAGCTGCTACAGCTCGATTACCACCTTTTAGGTATGTATGGTTGGCATTTGCACCTCTTTTTATACTGATTGCTGAAGATTAAGTTGTACTTTCTCAAACTACAACATTTTTTTATTTGTTGAAACTTGATTTGAAGTGGATAAATAAGGAGGACAAACAGTTTTAAGTCAGGCTGATAGAAGGAATTCATTTTATAGCAAAATCTGTACTTCGTCATATGTCGAGAGATGCTTATTGCTGAAGAAGTTCTTTCTCATTCTACAAAGTACAACGTTGTTTATCGTTGAAACTTGATTAGACATGAATAAATATGAAGGACAAAGCAGTCTTAACTTGGTTTGAGTTAAGGAATTCGTTTTATAGGAGAATCCGAATTCGTGCATAACTCATAAAATAGAGCTTATTTTCGGATTCCTGAAGAATGATTCTGGTTCTAGCCTTTTGGCTAAGATCAAGTGTAGTATCTGTACTTATCAGTTTAATATGTGATATGTCTATGCAAGGACTACATATTAAATGGATTTTTATCAATAGGAGTTGAAAAAGGAGCTTGCTCCGTTCACTCCAAGCATCGACCCGGTACTGCAGTGCCGCTGGGAACGGTGCGCTCTCCTCTGCTCTTGTGAAAAAGCAAACAGCGGTGCAGGATGGAAGTTTCTTTTAATCTGCTGAGAAAAGAGAGTGAATGCGAAGCAGACTTTAACACGGCTCTGGGAGCGAGCCGAGTGCGGGCTAACCAGGAGAATTGCTTGAAAGAAACGCGACACCGAATGAGCGGTCAGAACAAAGCCTAAATACGGTGTTCCTGTGGTGTTTTTATAAAATGCGGTGTAAAAAAAGGTGTGAATGCCCCATAGAAAACTAAAAGGTGGAGCGGAAGTGTTCGGCTGCAAGAAGGTGTGAATGTCCGACTATATTTGGTGAAAAGCAGGTGAAGCAAGGTCTGAATGCCCAACCTTACATCATCAAAAGCGAGATCAGAGGTTTTTGGCTGCAAGAAGGCCATAGTTTGCCAAAAGCGGGTAAGGTGCGAATGATCGGCTAAATATCAACAAAAGTGGGGGCGGAGGTCTTCGGATGCAAGTGGGTGTGAATATCCCACCATACAAGTATGGTGGAGAGGAAGCTGTGAATGGCCGACCATAGTTTGCAAAAAGCGGGTGAGAAAAGGTGCGAATGTCCAACCATACATGATCAAAACAGGGAGCGGAGGTGTTTGGCTGCGACAAGGTGTGAATGTCCACCCATAATTAATGAAAAGCGGGCAACAAGTAGGTTCGAATGCCCAACCATACATCATCAAAAGCAGGAGTGGATGTGTTCGGCTACAAGAAGGTTTGAATGTCCGAGCATAGTTTGTAAAAAGCGGGTAAGAAAAGGTTCGAATGCCCGAACATACACCATCAAAAGAGGGAGCGGAGGTGTTCCGCTGTAAGACGGTGTGAATGTCCGACCATAGTTGGTAAAAAGTGGGTATGAAAAGGTTCGAATGCCCAAATTCGGCTGCAAAAAACTGTGTTCGGCTGCAAAAAGGTGTGAATGTTCGACTAAATTTTGTAAAAAGCGGGTAAGACAAGGTGCGAATGCCTGACAATGTATGATCAAAATCGGGAGCGGAGGTGTTCAGCTGCAAGAAGGTCTAAATGTCCATTTTTAATTGCTAGAAAACATGAAAGAAAATTTTCGAAAATCAATCCACACATGATCATAAGTGGGAGAGGAGGTGTTCAGCTGCAAGAAGGTGTGAATGTCCTACCATAATTGCTGAAAAATGTGTTAGAAACGGTAAGAATGCTGGACCATACATCATCAAAAGCTAGAGAGGTGGTGTTCGGCTGCAAGTAGGTGTGAATGTCTGACTAAAGTTCAAATATATTAACAAAAGCGGGAGGAGAGGTCTTCGGATGAGTGGTCGAGAATTTCCAACCATAATCTATAAAATGCGGTGAAAAAAAAAGGTGTGATAGATACCTAAAAGGTGGAGCGGAAGTGTTCGGCTGCAAGAAGGTGTGAATGTTATATATATAGTTGGTGAAAAGCAGGAAAAGCAAGGTCTGAATGCCCAATCTTACATAATCAAAAGCGAGATCAGAGGTGTTTGGCGGCAAGAAAACGGGTAAGGGGTGAATGACCGACTAAATATCAACAAAAGTGGGGGCGGAGGTCTTCGGATGCAAGTGGGTGTGAATATCCCACCATACAAGTATGGTGGAGAGGAAGCTGTGAATGGCCGACCATAGTTTGCAAAAAGCGGGTGAGAAAAGGTGCGAATGTCCAACCATACATGATCAAAACAGGGAGCGGAGGTGTTTGGCTGCGACAAGGTGTGAATGTCCACCCATAATTAATGAAAAGCGGGCAACAAGTAGGTTCGAATGCCCAACCATACATCAACAAAAGCAAGAGTGGATGTGTTTGGCTACAAGAAGGTTTGAATGTCCGAGCATAGTTTGTAAAAAGCGGGTAAGAAAAGGTGCGAATGCCTGAACATACACCATCAAAAGAGGGAGCGGAGGTGTTCCGCTGAAAGACGGTGTGAATGTCCTAACATAGTTGGTAAAAAGCGGGTAAGAAAAGGTTCGAATGCCCGAATATATACCATCAAAAGGGGAAGCGGAGGTGTTCGGCTGTAAGAAGTTGTGAACGTCCGACCAAAGTTTGTAAAAAGCAGTTAAGAAAAGGTTCGAATATCCAACCAAACATAATCAAAAGTGGGAGCAGAGCTGTTCGACTGCAAGTAGGTGTGAATGTCCACCCATAATTCCTGAAAAATGGGTAAGAAAAGGTGCGAATGCCCAACCATACATCATCAAAAGAAGAAGTGGATGTGTTCTGCTACAAGAAGGTTTGAATGTCCGACCATAGTTTGTAAAAAGTGGGTAAGAAAAAGTTCGAATGCCCGAACATACACCATCAAAAGTGGGAGCGGAGGTGTTCCGCTGTAAGATGCTGCGAATGTCCGACCATAGTTGGTAAAAAGCGGGTAAGAAAAGGTTAAAAAACCCGACTGTACACAATCAATAGCGGAAGCGGAGTTGTTCGGCTACAAGAAGGTGTGAAAGTCCACCAATAATTACTGAAAAATGGGTAAGAAAAGGTGTGAATGCCCAACTATACATCATCAAAAGCAGAAGTGGATGTGTTCGGCCACAAGAACGTTTGAATGTCCGACCATAGTTTGTAAAAGGCGGGTAAGAAAAGGTTCGAATGCCCGTACATACACAATCAAAAGAGGGAGCGGAGGTGTTTCGCTGTAAGAAGGTGTGAATGTCCGAGCATAGTTTGTAAAAAGTGGGTAAGAAAAGGTTCGAATGCCAGAACATACACCATCAAAAGAGGGAGCGGAGGTGTTCCGCTGTAAGAAGGTGTGAATGTCCGACCATAGTTGGTAAAAAGCGGGTAAGAAAAGGTTCGAATGCCAAAATATACACCATCAAAAGCGGAAGCCGAGTTGTTCGGCTGCAAGTAGGTGTGAATGTCAGATCATAATTTGCAAAAAGCTGATGAGAAAGGTGTGAATGACCGACAATAATTGCTGAAAAATGTGTTAGAAAAGGTAAGAATGCCGGACCATTCATCATCAAAAGCGGGAGAAGAGGTGTTCGGCTGCAAGAAGCTGTGAATGTCCAGCCATAATTAGTCAAAAACGGGTACGAAAAGGTAGTATTGCCAGACCATAAATGATCAAAAAAGGGAGCGGAGGTTTTCCGCTGTAAGAAGGTGTGAATATCCGACCATAATTGGTAAAAAGCGGGTAAGAAAAGGTGCGAATGCCCAACCATACATCATCAAAAGCATGTGTGAATGTCAGATCATAATTTGCAAAAACCTGATTTTGTGCAGCTGAACACCTCTGTTCCCGCTTTTGATGGTGTATAGTCGGGCTTTCGAGGCTTTTCTTCAACGGTGTTTACAAATTACGGTTGGAAATTCAGACCTTGCAGCCGAACACCTCCGCTCCCTCTTTTGATCATACATTGTCGGGCATTCGCACCTTGTCTTACCCGCGTTTTACAAACCATGGTCGGACTTTCACACCTTCTTGTAGCTGAACAACTCCGCTCCCGCTATTGATTGTGTACAGTCGGGTATTTTAACCTTTTCTTACCCGCTTTTTACCAATTATGGTCGGACATTCACACCGTCTTACAGCGGAACACCTCCGCTCCCTCTTTTGATGGTGTATGTTCGGGCATTCGAAATTTTTCTTACCCACATTTTACAAACTATGGTCGGACATTCAAACCTTCTTGTAGCAGAACACATCCACTTCTTCTTTTGATGATGTATGGTTGGGCATTCGCACCTTTTCTTACCCATTTTTCAGGAATTATGGCTGGACATTCACACCTACTTGCAGTCGAACAGCTCTGCTCCCACTTTTTATTATGTTTGGTTGGATATTCGAACCTTTTCTTAACTGCTTTTTACAAACTTTGGTCGGACGTTCACAACTTCTTACAGCCGAACACCTCCGCTTCCGC
The DNA here is from genome assembly GCF_036924035.1 of Leuresthes tenuis. Classification (NCBI taxonomy): domain Eukaryota; kingdom Metazoa; phylum Chordata; class Actinopteri; order Atheriniformes; family Atherinopsidae; genus Leuresthes; species Leuresthes tenuis. The sequence goes on along the minus strand of NW_027325372.1, from coordinate 27,579,383 downwards.
TTTTGATGGTATATATTCGGGCATTCGAACCTTTTCTTACCCGCTTTTTACCAACTATGGTCGGACATTCACACCGTCTTTCAGCGGAACACCTCCGCTCCCTCTTTTGATGGTGTATGTTCGGGCATTCGCACCTTTTCTTACCCGCTTTTTACAAACTATGGTCGTACATTCAAACCTTCTTGTAGCCGAAAACCTCCACTCCCTCTTTTGATCATACTTTGTCGGGCATTCGCACCTTTTCTTACCCGCTTTTTACAAACTATGCTCGGACATTCAAACCTTCTTCTAGCCAAACACATCCACTCCTGCTTTTGTTGATGTATGGTTGGGCATTCAAACCTACTTGTTGCCCGCTTTTCATTAATTATGGGTGGACATTCACACCTTGTCGCAGCCAAACACCTCCGCTCCCTGTTTTGATCATGTATGGTTGGACATTCGCACCTTTTCTCACCCGCTTTTTGCAAACTATGGTCGGCCATTCACAGCTTCCTCTCCACCATACTTGTATGGTGGGATATTCACACCTACTTGCATCCGAAGACCTCCGCCCCCACTTTAGTTGATATTTAGTCGGTCATTCACACCTTACCCGTTTTCTTGCCGCCAAACACCTCTGATCTCGCTTTTGATGATGTAAGATTGGGCATTCAGACCTTGCTTCACCTGCTTTTCACTAAATATAGTCGGACATTCACACCTTCTTGCAGCCGAACACTTCCGCTCCACCTTTTAGTTTTCTATGGGGCATTCACACCTTTTTTTACACCGCATTTTATAAAAACACCACAGGAACACCGTATTGAGGCTTTGTTCTGACCGCTCATTCGGTGTCGCGTTTCTTTCAAGCAATTCTCCTGGTTAGCCCGCACTCGGCTCGCTCCCAGAGCCGTGTTAAAGTCTTCTTCGCATTCACTCTCTTTTATCAGCAGATTAAAAGAAAGTTTCATCTTAGGCTCCCTGAAACTTCCATCCTGCACCGCTGTTTGCTTTTTCACAAGAGCAGAGGAGAGCGCACCGTTCCCAGCGGCACTGCAGTACCGGGTCGATGCTTGGAGTGAACGGAGCAAGCTCCTTTTTCAACTCCTATTGATAAAAATCCATTTAATATGTAGTCTCGCATAGAGGACATATCAGACATTAAACTGATAAGAACAGATACTACACTTGATCTTAGCCAAAAGGCAGAGAAGCGATAACTGTCCACTGGTTCACGTCCGAGGGCCCTTCCTGGCACAATGCGCACTTGTAGCGGGGTTCTTTTTATGGCCATAGTGTCACTTTGCACCTCCGCCCACCCGCTGCACTGAGCACTCTTCAGCCCTTTTAAATGGTATAACTTTACACTACCACACGCTCCAGCGAGCACCATTCAAGCAACAACTTTGCACTCCAGCTTCGAACATCGGCACAGTCGCAACAAGTAAGGCGACTCTACTCAGAGAAGTCACTCTGCACAGTAACAAGATTTCTTTTGCACAGACAGAAAGGGCTTCATCCGCAAAGGTAAAGCCTGCCAAAAATAGAAACAACTCATTAGTGCTGCTCAACGTTGTACTTTGCAGTAAAAGAAAGAGCAAATCTAAAGTTTCAGGAATCCGAGAATAAGCTTACTTTCATGAGTTCTTCACGATTTCGGATTTTGCTATAAAATGAATTCCTTCACTCAAACTAAATTAAAACTGCTAAACCGCTAATCTGTTACATACAAGGCAGATGTCAAATTCACCGAAATAGGATCTAAGGGTATTTGGCCAATCGAGCTGTAGCAGCTTCGGTAAAAGAGTATAAGTTGAAGAGTTTGTGAATAAAGGTGTGCGCACACATAGTGAGTTGTAGGAAAATAGGCAGGGAGCAATGCCGGCTGGGGTATATGTTCTTGTATGTTGTCTGACTGTTTGATTTGAATGTGTTGTGTAAGTGTCCTGTTGAATGTTACATGTTTGGGCTTTGACACGCTTCACTGTGGTTGTTAACTGTGTGGTGTGTCCTGAAATGTTATATGTTTGGGCTGTGTGACATGCTTAATGCTTTTCAGTAGCAACCCACTTATTCATATATAGCAACTGACAACATAAGAAGTCCGGACATACTTTGATAGTAGTTGTAGAAGTATCCTTATTGATAATAGATAAACTAATTCATAGTGATAGAACAGTAGATGAACAGGTGCCTGCACATGTCTCATGAAAATAAAATGGGTGTATGATTGCTGACGGCAGAGCAATACTGCCAAACTTATGAGTTCTTGTGGCAAACTTGATTCAGTGTCTTGACGTGTATACGCTGTTTCGCTGACTTGTCACAAGAAACAAAGTGTGTTTGATAAGATCCGACCATTTTATTACGGGAGGATCAGTATGTATGGATTCTGATGTGACTGATAAACCCATTCGTATCTTAAGCATAATCTAATACGTGAGACAACGCCCTGGCACACAATCAAAAAAAAAAAAGAGAGAGAGCGGTTTTGTGTCCCCACAGTCCATAATGTAGAAAAGAGAGAAAAAAGCCTTTCTGATTTGGTGTGTGTGCTCACAGTGCAGAGTGTAGAGAAAAGAGAGAAAAGAAAGCCATTTTGGTGTCACGGGTGTTGTGACTTACACACACACATTTCTGAATTGAGAAAGGAAATTATTTTAGAGAAAGCACTAGAGTTTAGATCCCATATTTGTTGATAGGCATTCATTTATTTCTTCACTTCTGATGAAGTTTCAACAATAAACAACAAACTTTGTATTATAATTTTTCTTTTAATCAGTTTTAAAGTGAATACTAACTGAGAAATGAAAAAGGTGAAGAGTTTAGAAGCTTGGTTCAAGAGCAAAATTTGGTTTATGATCAGCTGAGTCTCTAAACAGAACAGCAAAGGGCTTCATCGAACATTTAAAAAAGATTCAGATTGTTAGAATATCCAGAATTTATAGGAATGGTGGTGATTACTCTTATTTTCTAGAATGGAAATAACTGCACCATGTCTGTTTTATGAATTTAAGGGGCTAAAAAGTTTTGTTCTCGTTTTTCTATGATTAACCGAATGTATGTGAGAGTCCAAACAGACAGAAGGGTTACGGCCGAGCGCTGGACCTTCCAAAAAAGATGAGACAGGCTGGACCTGTGCCATACTACTTAAGACCGGCATGTGGATAACAGGTTCTTTAAACTCTCACACACACAAACTCACACACGTTCGCACACATACACCCATACACACACACATTCTTGAACTTGCTGCAAGATTAAACATTTGCATTAACTGACTCCAGCAACTCTGAGTCTCATTGAGAGACTTTTCTCAACAATTGGGTCCTCAAACCAGATCTCAACGTTTTTTCCGCTTTCCAGGGTCAGAGCTGAAACCGTGCACGGGGGAGTCCAGTACTCCTAATGAAAGACCCCCTGCTGAATTGCGGTAATTAGGGGCCAGTGTCCACTGAAAGGGGGAAACAGGGACGAGATCGTACTTTTGAATCAATGGCCAGAAGCCATTGGCAGTGCAGGCATCAACAATAATGGTGTTATTTCACCCATTAACACTTAAGGTACCTCATGCAGTGGCTGTGATATGGTTACTTAACAAAATATCTTTACCAGACATCTCTCCTACATAACAGTTCTTCTTTCACAGCCACACCTTGTTGTCGAGAGATGTGCTACACTTAATCCATCCACACTGCTACCTACCCCACAGATGGAAAGCCTCATGATTGCATGTCAGAAATAACCATCAGTGTTTTACCCAGGCCAGACTTAACTGATATACGTTATGAAAATGCAGAAATAACTATATTTATTCAACAGGTCAAGCAAAAAACCCTGATGGCACAAATGCTACAGGATTTGCAGTAGTAACAGAAACTGAAGTTTTCTTAAAACAACCACTACCAAAAAATTACTCTGTTCAAGCAGTCGAATTGGTAGCTTTAACTGAAGCTTGTAAATTAAATAACAAAAAGGTTGTTAACGTTTACACTGACAGTCAGTATGCCTTCTCAACTGTACATGTGTTAACACAGCATTGGAAAAACAGGTATGTTGACATCCACAGCTAAATGTATAAACTACAAATATTTTAGCATTATTAGATGTTATTCAATTGCCATCTACAATAGACTCGTATGAATGACCGGAAGGAAAACCATACTGCCAAAGAATTTGTTTAAATATGCTGCAGTATTGAGCCACGGACCATGTCATGTCTCAACAGGAGGGATGGAAGCAATAATGAACAAGGTTTTTACAGCATATGGTTTTACTTATTATTGAATTTTTTTTTTTAGAATAAATAAATGAATAAAGTTTTGTCTAGCAGGTCAAATATGTGCAAAATACATTCCACAGGGCAATCTAAGACCAAAACGAAGATAATTCCCTAAGCCAGTGTATCTTTTTCAACATATTTGTTTGGATTTCATTATTTCATTATTGTGTAGATTTCATTGAACTAAATTAATGTTAAGGGAAACGATTCTGCTCAGTGACAACAGATGTTTTTACCAAATGGTCTGAAATATTTCCATGTGCACAAGCAGATGCACTCTCAGTAGCAAAATCACGCGTAAAATAACTCATTTCTAGATTTGAAATTCCTGAAAAGATCTTCAGTGATAATTTGACACACTTTGTAAGCTATGTCATCTCACTGATGGCAAAGAACTTAAAATAGATCTTAGAAACCACTGTGATATAGAAGGTTTCGCTAACACATTGGAATTGTTTTACTATTTACATATGCATGTGCAGTGAAGAATTGCTTGCTGCTGATAAATGCAAAGAAGAACAGCTTACACATAGATGCTCACATATAGGCTGCTGAATGCAATGAAGACCTGCTTATCCAGTAAAGTTCAATGTCAATGTGTAATATTCAATTAGGATTTGCAAAACAGTGAAGTTAAACAATGAATGGGTCCATAGTCGGTATGAGAAGACTACAGGAATATTTACCTGGGTGTACGTTCAAACAGAGATGAGAAAATTGCGATAAATTATTGTTTGTTTGTTTGTTAGTATGTATATGAATGTTATGTGTATAAACTGGGTTGAGTTGTAGTTACTCAGTAGTGTCTCAGTGAAACAACCGACGGGGGAAGCCTTGCGGTGACAACAAAAGCAGTGTTTTACTGATCAGTCAAGTTGCTCCAGTGTACTCCATACAAACTGGTTGGCTACTGAAGGGATAGAAAATGGGGAATACTTGTTTTAAAGCAAACAAGAAAAATACATGTTTTAACGGGACCCAGACAATATTATATAGATGTCGCCACTGAAGTAAAGAACATTTACGTGGGATGGTGTGAGGGTCCTCGTTTGGCTGACGTTCGCCGATATACTCGCCATGCTCAGAACCAAGTTGAGACGCGTAAGACAACCAAAAGGGACAAGTGTGAAAAGGAGCTGCATTTGGCATCCATGACCATGTATTACGCAGTTGGTGTAAACAGAGGACGAGGCCGAAGTCGAAGACGTGGACGTGTGGGAGAGGAGGTCGAAATGGGCCACGCCAGAGCTATGATCCGAATATTTGTTTTTACTGTGGCCAGACTGGACACTGGAAGAAGGACTGTCCACAGCTAAAAAGTGATGAAATTGGGCAAAAGGCTGACTGAGGGTGGGAGGCAGGTTCTGGACGTCACGCGGCAGCGGAGCCTCCACTAATGGGTGATAGCACAAACACACTCACACATTTTTCCTGCTCTGTGTAGTGAAGCAACGCTTGCCGACTGTGATTCACGTAGTAAAGTTTTGCATGCTATTTCCGTCCTAGAGCAAAGATATTTCTCTCAGAATATAGGAACTTATGTTCATCAGTAGTGACGTCAGGGGAGTTTGATTGTCCTCCAAAGTTAAGTGGAAACCACGTTTACTGTATGTCTGCATCAGGCCAGGTTGTGAAGGAGAAAATGACAATGCCCATTGCGTGTTGTCACTCCCGATGAGCTCTCCTTCAAACACTCATTTTTGTTATCAGAGTTGTGTCCCATTAACCTGATGGGCTGTGATCTCATGTGTAAATTAGGCATTATTTTAACTTCTACACCAGAGGGTGTTAAGGTTATGTTACAGCCTGACAAAGTTTTCACAGCAGTGCAGTTTGATTCATCGGCACTTACATATGCTTATGAGTGGAAACTTCCCAGCTCTCCTTTTTCACAACAACTAGTGGAAGAAGCAAAAGCGTTAGTTTCACCCCTTTCTGATTTCATGCAACCTACTGATTTGCACTGCACATCACACATTTCTTTGGGGCCTGACAATGACTATGAGAAGAAGTGAAAAAATATGTGCGCCTACTTTATTGGCTGTGTCGCTCACTCCAGAGCACTTCGATTTTTTTAATGTTTGTGGTACTCGCCCTCACATTTCCTTGGCCAAACGTACACACTGGCAGTGACAAGGTGTGGGAGAGTTTGTTGCTACATGTCAGAAAGAAATGGAGTGGACTGTTTCACCTGCTGATCCAAATTTGATGTTTTCTGAACGATTGTCAGCATACAAAAAAACATTTTTGAGTACAATGCATTGTCAAAGAACTGTGGACTTAATTCCTACCACAGAATCACATTTTGAAGCATGTTTTTTATCTGAAACAGATTTGTCTTCGATACCCATGTTGGCTGAAGTGCCCAATGATCTTTGGGCTAAGAGCAAATATGATGTGGGGTTGATAAAAGGCTGTGAACCAGTAATTGTCACCCCTAAATCAGACTTTTGTCCATGTAAAAAACAATACCCTTTTAAGCCTGAAGCAATTAAAGGGATTAAACCTGTTTTTCAATCTTTTCAGAAAACAGGCGTTATTGTTCCTTTTGAAAATTCACCTGTGCTTACTCCATTGTTTCCTGTTAAAAAGATTAAAGATGCTGGCCAGCCAGATGAATGGCGTTTTGTACAGGACCTCCAAGCGGTGAATGCTGCAGTTCAGCCACATGCTCCTACTGTGCCCAACCCACACACTATTTTGTCTCAAATTACATCAGATGCACAGTTTTTCTCAGTGGTTGACTTGTCGCCAGTGCACCCTGATAGCCCATTTTGGTTTGCTTTTTAGTTTGAAGGGAGATCTTGGACTTTTACCTGGTTATGCCAGGGGTACTGTGAAAGTCCCACTATTTACAATGCTGCCCTCAAAGCTAGTCTGGATTAACTTCAATCAACCACAGGCTCTGCTCTTTTGCAGTATGTGGATGACATCCTTTTATGTAGTCCATCTAAACAACAGTGTGAAAAAGACCAAATGACTCAAATAACTTTCTTGCTTTCAAAATCTTTCCTCTAGTGACGCTGACTTAGAGAGGGATGAAGATAATCATGTTTAATTGTTCATGTTTTGATTGTTTATCATTGGACCCTTTATTACTATGATGCCTGCATTTTAAACTCACGTTGTGTGCAAATGCAGGCTGATGTTTTACAGATAAAGTTATTATTTTCCTTGTTTCTTTTGGGTTGATTAATATAATGGTATTATTATAATCAAAAGGGAGGAATGTAATGGAAAATAATTCTTATATGCATTGTATTGAGTGTTACTGTGTATAACCTGCAAATGACCGAGCTGCAAGGTACCACCCTGCCCTGTTTTCTTAAATTCCTCTTTACAATGGTGGGCTTGTTATAATGAGATAGCTGCACTTTAGGGGGGACAGGGTTAGGCTGGTATTTACGAGTGTGTCTGGGTAACCTCAACTGATTGTTGGGGAGGAAAGTTAGAAGAACAATCAATTATACCCAAAAACAGATGACGTGATGAGCGGGCAATATAACTGTGTGTTTTTGCTTCAGTGGTCAGAGCAACTCTGTATTCTGTACTGTGTTGTTCTCTCTTGCAAGATATTATTATTAAAGTCTCTTATCTCCTCACAAGAAAATAACTGACTCCCCAAATGCAAGTGTCAGGACAAATGATCAAACTTCTCCAAGCTTCAGTCTGCAGAGAAGTACAAGACAGGGTTGCTCACTTTCTCCCTCACTTTTTGCTATTTTCATCAAACCTTTAGCAGCTGCTATCAGACAAGATAGAAATATTAAAGACATCCAACCCCAAAATATTGAGCATAAAATAAGTCTTTATGCTGATGATGTATTACTTTTCCTTCAGAACTCACAGACGTCTCTCACTCACACGATCACACTCATAAATAAATTCTCAGCACTTTCTGACTACTCTATCAATTGGTCTAAGACCACAGTTCTGCCCATTAACTGTAGGGTCCAGAATATACCTGCGATCACTTTACAGTCAGGAAATATTAGATATTTAGGCATAAACATTTCCTCCAGGCTCTCAGAGCTAACAAAGCTAATTTATGTGCAATTATTAAAGACAGTAGAGGACAATCTCTCTCGTTGGAAGTCCTTACCTATATCACTTATGGGGAGAGTTACAACCATTAAAATGATGATACTACCAAAAGTTAACTATTTGTTCTCAATGATCCCCATAAAACCAACCTGCTACTTGGTTTAAGTCACTAGATTCATGCATCTCCAAATTTCTGTGGAAAAACAAACCACCACGTATTAGTTTAAAAACCCTACAGAAGACCAAGGACAGTGGTGGATTAGATTTACCTAATTTTCAGCACTATTCCTTAGCCAATAGGTTACGGTATATATAAAAATGGTTTAAACCTAGCCCAATAGATGAACATGGATAAATATAGAACAAGCATTGTGTGATAATCTGGAAATCTCTGACCTGCCACTTATTAGTCAAAACGTAAAAAATCACAAATGTTTCAAAAGCATTAACATCAGCACCTCTCTGACAGCCTGGTGGGAATTTCTTAAAATAACAAAGTCTTCACTTGTCCCGTGTAAGCTTACACCCATCTGGAACAATCCTGACATCCTGCAAAACAAAAAAATGCTAAACTTTACTCTCTGGAAGATCAAAGGAATCAAATATCTGGAACATATAATCCAAAATGGACATTTTATTTCATTTGATGAGCTCATATCACAACATGAGATAGGCAGCAATAAATTCCTAGAATATCAACAACTTAAGTCTATAATAACAAAGAAATATATCCTCCACCAACCAGACTTACAACTCCCGATTAGGGTAGCAGAATTTCTAAGCATCTGCACCCCAAAACTACTATCAAAAATATATAAATTATTGTCTAAGATAGATGACACAATGTCTCTACCATCCTCAAAATGGGAGGCAGATTTATCCATCAGTTCTAGTCATAGCTTCTGGCCACAAATATGTTTGAACACCTTCAGAATGACTCAAAATCCTAATTTAGAGCTCATACAATACAAAATTCTTCATAGAACACACTATACAGGACAAAGGATGTTCAGGATGGGTCTAACACACTCAAACATCTGCTCACATTGCACAGATAACACACCTGATGATTATGCACACGCTTTGTGGTTTTGTGCGCCTGTCCAGAAGTTCTGGCTTGAAGTCTGTGCGGACCTATCAACATGGCTAAAGTGTAGCATTCCTGCATGCCCCACACTGTGCATACTGGGTGACTTAGACAACATCAACGTGGAATTTAGCTTAGCACACATGATCCTCACAGTGTTATGTATAGCAAAGAAAACTATTCTCATGAACTGGAAAGCGAAGAACAATCTGTGTATTAACCAGTTTAGAAATTTTCTTTTAGATTATATTAGCATGGAAACAATGTCTGCCTCCTCAAAACATCAATTGGCTGAATTTAATTCTCTCTGGTCCCCTCTTATTAGCTTGATCACATAGTGTTGGTGGTGGGTTGCTGTCCCGTCGCTCTGGGCGGTTGGGTGTGTGCTGGGGGGGGCTGTGTGGCTTCGGGCGTCTGGTGGTCTCTCGGGTCGTGGGGACCGGGTTGGTCATTGCTGGGGGGGACTGTGTGTCGGGCTTGGAGGGCAGTTTTGGGGGCTTGCGGGTGGGGCTGTCTTGCGGTGTGGGGCGGGGTCCCTTAGGGGCCTTGGGGTGGTGGCTGCTGGCTCTGTACCGGGTGACCGGGCCGCTCTGGCGTGGGTGGTGGAGCTGGGCCTGGACCTGGTGGCTTGCCGCTGCCTTGCGCCCGAGGCGGGGCCCTGCCTGTGCCTGGGGGGTCTGGGTTGCCCTGGACATGCCACAATATGCGTGGGTTGGTGCAGGTCCTGGTGCCGGCCTTGTTGCTCTGGGAACTCCAAGGTGTCCGCAGGTGGTTATTTTCTTTAGGGTGTTGGGGCGTGCGGTGAGGGGGAGGGGGTCTGTGTGGGGGTGTGCTTTTCCCCTGTTGGGGGGGGCCTGGGTGATGGTGGGTCTCGCTGCTGCGACTGGTGTGACCGGGTGATTTGTTTGTTTGTTTGTTTGATTTTTGTTGTTGTTTGTTTGTTTTTGTAGAGGTCCTCCGGGGTGGGGTTGGGTTGAGTGGGGTGGGGCGGGATGGGTTCCTTCTGGGGGTACAGTAGCTCCCGGAATATGGTGACTGCAGGCCCCGAGCCTGGTGGACATCAGGCCCTCCTGCCCTGTGTTGGGTCCCAGGTAGCGGGGATGCCTATTGCAGCCAGTCTCTGGCTGCCCTCTCCGGGGTGGGAGGGACCAGGAGGATGAATTAATTATTCTGCTAGTTTATATATTGTAAACATAAACAATAAACATTTATAAAACTTCCCTTGACAAAGCAAATCTGTTTGGCATAAAGGTATTCAGACTACAATTCTGCTGACATAATGCACAATTCCGGATTTTGATATAAAATGAATTCCTTCACTCAAACCAAGTTAAAACTGCTTTTTCCTTCATATTTATCCATGTCTAAATAGCTTTAAACAAAAAAGAACGTTGTACTTTGCAGGATAGGAAAGAACAACACTAAACCTTTAGGAATCCGAGAATAAGCTTATTTTCACGAGTTCTACACAATTTCGGATTTTGATATAAAATGAATTCCTTCACTCAAACCAAGTTAAAACTGCTTTGTCCTTCATATTTATCCATGTCTAAATAGCTTTAAACAAAAACGAACGTAGTACGTTTCAGGATAGGAAACAACAACACTAAATTTTTTCAGGAATCCAAGAATAAGCTTCTTTTCATGAGTTCTACACAATTCCGGATTTTGATATAAAATGAATTCCTTCACTCAAACCAAGTTAAAACTGCTTTGTCCTTCATATTTTTGCATGTCTAAATAGGTTTTAGGCATAAAATTCTTCATATTACCCTGTATGTGAAAGAAGCATACTTGTGATGGAGCAATACACTCCTTTTGGGTAACCTAAACTGATGGTTGGGGAGGAAAGTTAGAAGAACAATCAACTATCAACCAAAGACAGATGACGTGATGAGCGGGCAATATAACTGTGTGTTTTTGCTTCAGTGGTCAGAGAAACTCTGTATTCTGTACTGTGTTGTTCTCTCTTTCAAGATATTATTATTAAAGCCTCTTATCTCCTCAGAAGAAAATAACTGACTCTGTGCGTTACTAAATTTCCACCACAATTTTGGCGTCACGAACAGGATCCCTCGACTGGTGTCTCTGGACCGGATCGCAGTGCATGGCCAGCCTGGACTGAAGTAGCTGTTCCAGCCTCATACCTCCAAGGCCTTTTCTGAGAGAGAGGACTGGCAGGTCCTTTTCTTGAATACCAGCGCTGGGATCATTTTTGAAATATGATAGTCTGAGACGATAGGACTGCTGTTTAGTTTTTATTTGAATAAAAGAGTGTTTCCCGGTTGTGTCATTAGTGAGACAGAGATTTCATGGGTAAGTGAAACTTTTGAAGCAGTCCGAAGAAGTGTGAAGTACTCCGAAGAAGTGTGAGTACAGATTAAGGTCCTCATTGGAGACGTCCTTTGAGTGAAGGAATATATTTCCCCATTCCAAGTCTGAGAATGGGAAACAGTAGGTCTCAGACTTTTGACCCTACCGGGGGACCTAAGCATGATGAAATGAAAAAGACATATGGTCCAGAGGTTTTCCACCTGAAGGTTCTTTTAGTATGTTAGAAATAAGAAAATTAGAAGAAAAGTTTTGCAAATATGAGAAAGAGATGAAGCAAAAAAAAGAAAATTAAGTTTAAATAAGAAGTAAGAAAGGTATAGAATTTTGGAAAAAATAAAGTGTATTAAGAGAAAGAAAGGAAAATGTTAAACAAATGCCATGACGGAATGATGATAATAATTTAGTATTAGCTGTGCCGGATCCAGACCTGGACTCCTGCCCTGCAACAACAACAGCCAGCCCTGCCACAAGCCTCTGGCTCTCGGGAAGAAGGGACTTCTTCCATCCTCCCTCGGGAAGAAATTCCATCATTCTCACAACATCAGTTACATAGGTCTGATGATGAGGAAAAGGAAGACGTTTGGTTCTCCAGCGTACCTGCCCAAGAACTTTTAACGCAAGTGACAAAAATCCTTTACCCACAATCTGGACTTCAGAGATCTAAACGTGAGAAAAAACAAAACCAGATTCAAACCATGCCTATGGTTAAAGTTGCAGTTCCCACTGGACCATTACTGGTTTATCGACCCTGGACTGAGACTGACATCATGGAAGCATAACAATGCTTACCAGATCCAGAGATTTCTGGACCCCATTTTGCTGACGAGTTGCGAGATTTCTGCGCACAATCTGCCCGACTGGGGTTGAATTGCATCGCATATTGGCAAAAAAGTTCAAACCGACCGACCTCTGCAAAATAGAGGCCAGTATGCTACAACTGGATTTGCGACCTACCAACAGTGAACGAGGACATAATGATAACGCTCAATATGAAGCAGCCATCCAAAGACTGTGTCAAGCCATCACCACTCAATTTCCAACCAAAATCAATATGTCCCACATTTACACCTGCAAACAGAAACCCGGTGAAGGGACTGATGATTTTGTACACCGCATCCTTGAGGAAGTCAGCAAGCACAGCGGTCATCAGAGACCAAGGGATTTGGGTAATGAATCAGGACCATGGGAGAGTATTGCATGCAATGCAATAATTAAAGGCCTCATGCCAGATGTCGCCACTGAAGTAAAGAACATTGGGATGGTGTGAGGGTCCTCGTTTGGCTGACGTTCGCGATATGTTTGCCATGCTCATAACCAAGTTGAGACGCGTAAGACAACCAAAAGGGACAAGTGTGAAAAGGAGCTGCATTTGGCAGCCATGACCATGTATTACGCAGTTGGTGTAAAAAGAGGACGAGGCCGAAGTTGAAGACGTGGACGTGTGGGAGAGGAGGTCGAAATGGGCCACGCCAGAGCTATGATCCGAATATTTGTTTTTACTGTGGCCAGACTGGACACTGGAAGAAGGACTGTCCACAGCTGAAAAGTGATGAAACGCTTGCCGACTGTGATTCACGTAGTAAAGTTTTGCATGCTATTTCCGTCCTAGAGCAAAGATATTTCTTTCAGAATATAGGAACTTATGTTCATCAGTAGTGACGTCAGGGGAGTTTGATTGTCCTCCAAAGTTAAGTGGAAACCACGTTTACTGTATGTCTGCCTCAGGCCAGGTTGTGAAGGAGAAAATGACAATGCCCATTGCGTGTTGTCACTCCCGATGAGCTCTCCTTCAAACACTCATTTTTGTTATCAGAGTTGTGTCCCATTAACCTGATGGGCTGTGATCTCATGAGTAAATTAGGCATTATTTTAACTTCTACACCAGAGGGTGTTAAGGTTATGTTACAGCCTGACAAAGTTTTCACAGCAGTGCAGTTTGATTCATCGGCACTTACATATGCTTATGAGTGGAAACTTCCCAGCTCTCCTTTTTCACAACAACTAGTGGAAGAAGCAAAAGCGTTAGTTTCACCCCTTTCTGATTTCATGCAACCTACCGATTTGCACTGCACATCACACATTTCTTCGGGGCCTGACAATGACTATGAGAAGAAGTGAAAAAATATGTGCGCCTACTTTATTGGCTGTGTCGCTCACTCCAGAGCACTTCGATTTTTTTAATGTTTGTGGTACTCGCCCTCACATTTCCTTGGCCAAACGTACACACTGGCAGTGACAAGGTGTGGGAGAGTTTGTTGCTACATGTCAGAAAGAAATGGAGTGGACCGTTTCACCTGCTGATCCAAATTTGATGTTTTCTGAACAATTGTCAGCATACAAAAAAACATTTTTGAGTACAATGCATTGTCAAAGAACTGTGGACTTAATTCCTACCACAGAATCACATTTTGAAGCATGTTTTTTATCTGAAACAGATTTGTCTTCGATACCCATGTTGGCTGAAGTGCCCAATGATCTTTGGGCTAAGAGCAAATATGATGTGGGGTTGATAAAAGGCTGTGAACCAGTAATTGTCACCCCTAAATCAGACTTTTGTCCATGTAAAAAACAATACCCTTTTAAGCCTGAAGCAATTAAAGGGATTAAACCTGTTTTTCAATCTTTTCAGAAAACAGGCGTTATTGTTCCTTTTGAAAATTCACCTGTGCTTACTCCATTGTTTCCTGTTAAAAAGATTAAAGATGCTGGCCAGCCAGATGAATGGCGTTTTGTACAGGACCTCCAAGCGGTGAATGCTGCAGTTCAGCCACATGCTCCTACTGTGCCCAACCCACACACTATTTTGTCTCAAATTACATCAGATGCACAGTTTTTCTCAGTGGTTGACTTGTCGCCAGTGCACCCTGATAGCCCATTTTGGTTTGCTTTTTAGTTTGAAGGGAGATCTTGGACTTTTACCCAGTTATGCCAGGGGTACTGTGAAAGTCCCACTATTTACAATGCTGCCCTCAAAGCTAGTCTGGATTAACTTCAATCAACCACAGGCTCTGCTCTTTTGCAGTATGTGGATGACATCCTTTTATGTGGTCCATCTAAACAACAGTGTGAAAAAGACAGTGAATCTGTTGAAACATCTTCCTTCTTATGGCCATAAAGCCAGCCTTTCTAAGTTACAGTTTGTACAGGACGAAGTCACCTTTTTGGGTCATGTGATTTCTAAGGATGGGCGCTCACTTTCTCCTAAACGTGTTGCTGCAGTTCAGATCATTCCTAAACCGGTTACTAAAAAACAGCTTATGTCATTCTTAGGTATAACATCTTACTGCAGGAACTTTATTCCTAACTACTCTTTTCTCGAAGCTCTCTTAGGTGCTCTTATCCATGGTAAAGGCAGCTGCAGTTCTGACATGCAGCTCCAGCCTTTAGTCAGCTTAAGCTGGCTCTTCAAACAGCACCAACACTTGGCATTCCAGATCCTCATAAACCTTTCATACAGGCAGTTGATGAGAAGCATGGTTGTATGACATCTGTTCTTATGCAGGAACATGGGGCAGGCAAAGGCCAGTGGCTCATTTCTCAGCAAAACTGGACTCTGTGGCTGCAGGCCTGCCTGGTTGTCTTCGTGCTGTTGCAGCTGCAGAGAAAGCTGTCCTGGCCTCCCAAGATATTGTGGGCTACGCTAATTTGACTGTTTTGGTTCCTCATGCTGTTGCCTTTATTCTTCTCGAGCAGAAAACTTCACATCTTTCAACTGCTCGTTGGCTCAGATACACCTCTGTGATATGCCAAATGTCACTGTTAAACGTTGTACTGTTCTGAATCCTGCTACTTTGCTTCCGACTCCTGAGGATGGGGAGCCTCATGACTGTGAAGCTGTTTTGGAACAAGTTTGTACACCCCGACCTGATCTTTTAGAGACTCCTCTTCCAAACTCTGACATGATTCTTTTTGTAGATGGATCAGCTTTGCGTGATCCAGCCACAGGTACTAACTGTGTTTGGTTTGCAGTATGTTCTTCACATGACACTTTGTTGTCTGGTTCTCTTCCTAAACATTTCTCTGCTCAAACTACTGAGCTTATTGCACTTACTGAAGCTTGTAAGTTGGCAGCTGGTAAGTCTGTCACTATTTACACAGATTCCAGATATGCTTTTGGTGTTGTTCATGACTTTGGTGCGCTGTGGAAACACAGGCATTTCCTTAAATCAGATGGTAAAACTATTCTGAACTCCAAGCAGGTTTCTGATCTTCTTGATGCGATCCTTTTGCCTACAGCAATCTCGGTCTGTAAGTGTGCGGCTCACACTAACTCAGACGATCCTGTTGCTTGTGGCAATGCCAGAGCTGATGCTGCAGCTAAGCAAGCAGCTAAATCTTTTCCTGTTTTCGCTTCCCTCTCTTTGCAGGCAGAAGACTCCCTCACAGATCTCCATGCTTTGCAAACTTTTGCCTCTGCAGATGAAATTTGGTCCTCTGGACGCATTTGGTCCTCTGTGGGTGCAACTCATATGGATGGTGTTTGGATGGGACCTGATGGTAAACCCTGTCTACCTAAACATTTTTTTCCTCATTTTTCAAAATTGACACATGGGTTGGACCATGTGTCAAAAGGGGGGATGCTGAATGCACTCACTGCTCAGTGGTTCACAAAAGGGTTCAGTTCATATGCGCAAAAATACTGTCAGTCATGTATGGTTTGTGCCACACATAATGTAGGAAAGGCATTACACACATCGCAAGTTGCACACCCTCCACCAGAGAAACCTTTTGAACATTTGATGATGGATTTTGTTGAACTCACACCAGCTGAAGGAAAGAAATATGCACTAGTAATAGTGGACGTGTTTAGTAAATGGGTTGAAGTTTTCCCTGCAAAACATGCAAACAGTAATGCAGTGACTAAAGCACTGCTAAACAGAAATCATTCCTAGATGGGGCATTCCAGAGAAGATCAGCAGTGATAATGGCACACATTTTGTAAACACTGCATTGACTGAGGTTGGTAAATTCCTGGGAATAACCTTGCGCACACATTGTGCTTATCATCCACAGAGTGGAGGTGCTGTGGAAAGAGAAAATGGTACATTAAAGTCCAAGTTAGCCAAATGTTGTGAAGAAACAGGACAAAAGCATTACCTATTGTGCTTACCCCTAATGTTGTCTTACTGTCGAAACCTTTCCACTGTTCTATCTCAAGTTTCACAGACAGTAAAAGCAGCCCTTCCAGCCACAGAAAACACACCATTCCAACCAGATGACAGGTGGTGAAGGAACTTCGCAGGAAACATTGGAAGTCCAAACGTTGGCAAGGCCCGTTCCAGGTGCTACTGGTCACTCATACAGCTGTTAAAGTTGCAGAGAGAGCAACCTGGATTCATGCCAGTCACTGTAAGAAGGTACCAGAACCAGTAGATGACTTCCACCCTGACATACATCAGCCTAACCAACACGCCCGGAAGGACAAAGATAAGAGTCAGCAGTAAAAGCTGTACTCCACCGGTGTGTTAAGTTCTAGTAACCTCTGACACCGAAGATTGAAACATCCTTACTGAGACCTGCGATGATGATGATCATACACATGCTGTGAACCATGGAAGAAACTGTTTGTTGTTTGTATTTTCTTATTTGTAACCAGCATGTGCACATTGTATCTTGATTTCACAGGAAGCAATAATACAGGGCTGCTGTATTTTTCCCTGTGTGAAAGGCCTCATTGTATGTATCTCACCAAATGATTCAAATGACTCAAAGAACTTTTTTGCTTTCAAAATCTTTCCTCTAGTGACGCTGACTTAGAGAGGGATGAAGATAATCATATTTAATTGTTCATGTTTTGATTGTTTATCATTGGACCCTTTATCACTATGATGCCTGCATTTTAAACTCACGTTGTGTGCAAATGCAGGCTGATGTTTTACAGATAAAGTTATTATTTTCCTTGTTTCTTTTGGGTTGATTAATATAATGGTATTATTATAATCAAAAGGGAGGAATGTAATGGAAAATAATTCTTATATGCATTGTATTGAGTGTTACTGTGTATAACCTGCAAATGACCGAGCTGCAAGGTACCACCCTGCCCTGTTTTCTTAAATTCCTCTTTACAATGGTGGGCTTGTTATTATGAGATAGCTGCACTTTAGGGGGGACAGGGTTAGGCTGGTATTTACGAGTGTGTCTGGGTAACCTCAACTAATGGTTGGGGAGGAAAGTTAGAAGAACAATCAACTATACCCAAAAACAGATGACGTGATGAGTGGGCAATATAACTGTGTGTTTTTGCTTCAGTGGTCAGAGCAACTCTGTATTCTGTACTGTGTTGTTCTCTCTTGCAAGATATTATTATTAAAGCCTCTTATCTCCTCACAAGAAAATAACTGACTCCCCAAGTGCAAGTGTCAGGACAAATGATCAAACTTCTCCAAGCTTCAGTCTGCAGAGAGGTACAAGACAGGGTTGCCCACTTTCGCCCTCACTTTTTGCTATTTTCATCGAACCTTTAGCAGCTGCTATCAGACAAGATAGAAATATTAAAGGCATCCAACCCCAAAATATTGAGCATAAAATAAGTCTTTATGCTGATGATGTATTACTTTTCCTTCAGAACTCACAGACGTCTCTCACTCACACGATCACACTCATAAATAAATTCTCAGCACTTTCTGACTACTCTATCAATTGGTCTAAGACCACAGTTCTGCCCATTAACTATAGGGACCAGAATATACCTGCGATCACTTTACAGTCAGGAAATATTAGATATTTAGGCATAAACATTTCCTCCAGGCTCTCAGGGCTAACAAAGCTAAATTATGTGCAATTATTAAAGACAGTAGAGGACGATCTCTCTCGTTTGAAGTCCTTACCTATATCACTTATGGGGAGAGTTACAACCATTAAAATGATGATACTACCAAAAGTTAACTATTTGTTCTCAATGATCCCCATAAAACCATCTGCTACTTGGTTTAAGTCACTAGGTTCATGCATCTCCAAATTTCTGTGGAAAAACAAACCACCACGTATTAGTTTAAAAACCCTACAGAAGACCAAGGACAGTGGTGGATTAGATTTACCTAATTTTCAGCACTATTCCTTAGCCAATAGGTTACAGTATATATCAAAATGGTTTAAACCTAGCCCAATAGATGAACCATGGATAAATATAGAACAAGCATTGTGTGATCATCTGGAAATCTCTGACCTGCCACTTATTAGTCAAAACGTAAAAAATCACAAATGTTTCAAAAGCATTAACATCAGCACCTCTCTGACAGCCTGGTGGGAATTTCTTGAAATAACAAAGTCTTCACTTGTCCTGTGTAAGCTTACACCCATCTGGAACAATCCTGACATCCTGCAAAACAAAAAAATGCTAAACTTTACTCTCTGGAAGATCAAAGGAATCAAACATCTGGAACATATAATCCAAAATGGACATTTTATTTCATTTGATGAGCTCATATCACAACATGAGATAGGCAGCAATAAATTCCTAGAATATCAACAACTTAAGTCTATAATAACAAAGAAATATATCCTCCACCAACCAGACTTACAACTCCCGATTAGGGTAGTAGAATTTCTAAGCATCTGCACCCCAAAACTACTATCAAAAATATATAAATTATTGTCTAAGATAGATGACACAATGTCTCTACCGTCCTCAAAATGGGAGGCAGATTTATCCATCAGTTCTAGTCATAGCTTCTGGCCACATATATGTTTGAACACCTTCAGAATGACTCGAAATCCTAATTTACAGCTCATACAATACAAAATTCTTCATAGAACACACTATACAGGACAAAGGATGTTCAGGATGGGTCTAACACACTCAAACATCTGCTCACATTGCACAGATAACACACCTGATGATTATGCACACGCTTTGTGGTTTTGTGCGCCTGTCCAGAGGTTCTGGCTTGAAGTCTTTGCGGACCTATCAACATGACTAAAGTGTAGCATTCCTGCATGCCCCACACTGTGCATACTGGGTGACTTAGACAACATCAATGTGGAATTTAGCTTAGCACACATGATCCTCACAGTGTTATGTATAGCAAAGAAAACTATTCTCATGAACTGGAAAGCGAAGAACAATCTGTGTATTAACCAGTTTAGAAATTTTCTTTTAGATTATATTAGCATGGAAACAATGTCTGCTTCCTCAAAACATCAATTGGCTGAATTTAATTCTCTCTGGTCCCTTCTGATTAGCTTGATCACATAGTGGTGGTGGTGGGTTGCTGTCCCGTCGCTCTGGGCGGTTGGGTGTGTGCTGGGGGGGGCTGTGTGGCTTCGGGCGTCTGGTGGTCTCTCGGGTCGTGGGGAAATACAGCAGCCCTGTATTATTGCTTCCTGTGAAATCAAGATACAATGTGCACATGCTGGTTACAAATAAGAAAATACAAACAACAAACAGTTTCTTCCATGGTTCACAGCATGTGTATGATCATCTTCATCGCTGGTCTCAGTAAGGATGTTTCAATCTTCGGTGTCACAGGTTACTAGCACTTAACACACCGGTGGAGTACAGCTTTTACTGCTGACTCTTATCTTTGTCCTTCCGGGCGTGTTGGTTAGGCTGATGTATGTCAGGGTGGAAGTCATCTACTGGTTCTGGTACCTTCTTACAGTGACTGGCATGAATCCAGGTTGCTCTCTCTGCAACTTTAACAGCTGTGTGAGTGACCAGTAGCACCTGGAACGGGCCTTGCCAACGTTTGGACTTCCAATGTTTCCTGCGAAGTTCCTTCACCACCTGTCATCTGGTTGGAGTGGTGTGTTTTCTGTGGCTGGAAGGGCTGCTTTTACTGCCTGTGAAACTTGAGATAGAACAGTGGAAAGGTTTCGACAGTAAGACAACATAGCATCATCACAAACAGTTGTGGAAGGGAGGGGTCTGGTTACAGGTCCCAATCCCAGGTTAGGAGGTCTGCCAAATAAAATTTCAAATGGGCTGAGATTCACTTGAGCTCTGATTCTCATTCTCATGTAGGTAAGCACAATAGGTAATGCTTTTGTCCATGGCAGACCTGTTTCTTCACAACATTTGGCTAACTTGGACTTTAATGTACCATTTTCTCTTTCCACAGCACCTCCACTCTGTGGATGATAAGCACAATGTGTGCGCAAGGTTATTCCCAGGAATTTACCAACCTCAGTCAATGCAGTGTTTACAAAATGTGTGCCATTGTCACTGCTGATCTTCTCTGGAATGCCCCATCTAGGAATGATTTCTGTTTAGCAGTGCTTTAGTCACTGCATTACTGTTTGCATGTTTTGCAGGGAAAACTTCAACCCATTTACTAAACACGTCCACTATTACTAGTGCATATTTCTTTCCTTCAGCTGGTGTGAGTTCAACAAAATCCATCATCAAATGTTCAAAAGGTTTCTCTGGTGGAGGGTGTGCAACTTGCGATGTGTGTAATGCCTTTCCTACATTATGTGTGGCACAAACCATACATGACTGACAGTATTTTTGCGCATATGAACTGAACCCTTTTGTGAACCACTGAGCAGTGAGTGCATTCAGCATCCCCCCTTTTGACACATGGTTCAACCCATGTGTCAATTTTGAAAAATGAGGAAAAAAATTTTTAGGTAGACAGGGTTTACCATCAGGTCCCATCCAAACACCATCCGTATGAGTTGCACCCACAGAGGACCAAATGCGTCCAGAGGACCAAATTTCATCTGCAGAGGCAAAAGTTTGCAAAGCATGGAGATCTGTGAGGGAGTCTTCTGCCTGCAAAGAGAGGGAAGCGAAAACAGGAAAAAAATTAGCTGCTTAGCTGTCCCGTCGCTCTGGGCGGTTGGGTGTGTGCTGGGGGGGGCTGTGTGGCTTCGGGCGTCTGGTGGTCTCTCGGGTCGTGGGGACCGGGTTGGTCATTGCTGGGGGGGACTGTGTGTCGGGCTTGGAGGGCAGTTTTGGGGGCTTGCGGGTGGGGCTGTCTTGCGGTGTGGGGCGGGGTCCCTTAGGGGCCTTGGGGTGGTGGCTGCTGGCTCTGTACCGGGTGACCGGGCCGCTCTGGCGTGGGTGGTGGAGCTGGGCCTGGACCTGGTGGCTTGCCGCTGCCTTGCGCCCGGGGCGGGGCCCTGCCTGTGCCTGGGGGGTCTGGGTTGCCCTGGACATGCCACAATATGCGTGGGTTGGTGCAGGTCCTGGTGCCGGCCTTGTTGCTCTGGGAACTCCAAGGTGTCCGCAGGTGGTTATTTTCTTTAGGGTGTTGGGGCGTGCGGTGAGGGGGAGGGGGTCTGTGTGGGGGTGTGCTTTTCCCCTGTTGGGGGGGGCCTGGGTGATGGTGGGTCTCGCTGCTGCGACTGGTGTGACCGGGTGATTTGTTTGTTTGTTTGTTTGATTTTTGTTGTTGTTTGTTTGTTTTTGTAGAGGTCCTCCGGGGTGGGGTTGGGTTGAGTGGGGTGGGGCGGGATGGGTTCCTTCTGGGGGTACAGTAGCTCCCGGAATATGGTGACTGCAGGCCCCGAGCCTGGTGGACATCAGGCCCTCCTGCCCTGTGTTGGGTCCCAGGTAGCGGGGATGCCTATTGCAGCCAGTCTCTGGCTGCCCTCTCCGGGGTGGGAGGGACCAGGAGGATGAATTAATTATTCTGCTAGTTTATATATTGTAAACATAAACAATAAACATTTATAAAACTTCCCTTGACAAAGCAAATCTGTTTGGCATAAAGGTATTCAGACTACAATTCTGCTGACATAATGCACAATTCCGGATTTTGATATAAAATGAATTCCTTCACTCAAACCAAGTTAAAACTGCTTTTTCCTTCATATTTATCCATGTCTAAATAGCTTTAAACAAAAAAGAACGTTGTACTTTGCAGGATAGGAAAGAACAACACTAAACCTTTAGGAATCCGAGAATAAGCTTATTTTCACGAGTTCTACACAATTTCGGATTTTGATATAAAATGAATTCCTTCACTCAAACCAAGTTAAAACTGCTTTGTCCTTCATATTTATCCATGTCTAAATAGCTTTAAACAAAAACGAACGTAGTACGTTTCAGGATAGGAAACAACAACACTAAATTTTTTCAGGAATCCAAGAATAAGCTTCTTTTCATGAGTTCTACACAATTCCGGATTTTGATATAAAATGAATTCCTTCACTCAAACCAAGTTAAAACTGCTTTGTCCTTCATATTTTTGCATGTCTAAATAGGTTTTAGGCATAAAATTCTTCATATTACCCTGTATGTGAAAGAAGCATACTTGTGATGGAGCAATACACTCCTTTTGGGTAACCTAAACTGATGGTTGGGGAGGAAAGTTAGAAGAACAATCAACTATCAACCAAAGACAGATGACGTGATGAGCGGGCAATATAACTGTGTGTTTTTGCTTCAGTGGTCAGAGCAACTCTGTATTCTGTACTGTGTTGTTCTCTCTTTCAAGATATTATTATTAAAGCCTCTTATCTCCTCAGAAGAAAATAACTGACTCTGTGCGTTACTAAATTTCCACCACAATTTTGGCGTCACGAACAGGATCCCTCGACTGGTGTCTCTGGACCGGATCGCAGTGCATGGCCAGCCTGGACTGAAGTAGCTGTTCCAGCCTCATACCTCCAAGGCCTTTTCTGAGAGAGAGGACTGGCAGGTCCTTTTCTTGAATACCAGCGCTGGGATCATTTTTGAAATATGATAGTCTGAGACGATAGGACTGCTGTTTAGTTTTTATTTGAATAAAAGAGTGTTTCCCGGTTGTGTCATTAGTGAGACAGAGATTTCATGGGTAAGTGAAACTTTTGAAGCAGTCCGAAGAAGTGTGAAGTACTCCGAAGAAGTGTGAGTACAGATTAAGGTCCTCATTGGAGACGTCCTTTGAGTGAAGGAATATATTTCCCCATTCCAAGTCTGAGAATGGGAAACAGTAGGTCTCAGACTTTTGACCCTACCGGGGGACCTAAGCATGATGAAATGAAAAAGACATATGGTCCAGAGGTTTTCCACCTGAAGGTTCTTTTAGTATGTTAGAAATAAGAAAATTAGAAGAAAAGTTTTGCAAATATGAGAAAGAGATGAAGCAAAAAAAAGAAAATTAAGTTTAAATAAGAAGTAAGAAAGGTATAGAATTTTGGAAAAAATAAAGTGTATTAAGAGAAAGAAAGGAAAATGTTAAACAAATGCCATGACGGAATGATGATAATAATTTAGTATTAGCTGTGCCGGATCCAGACCTGGACTCCTGCCCTGCAACAACAACAGCCAGCCCTGCCACAAGCCTCTGGCTCTCGGGAAGAAGGGACTTCTTCCATCCTCCCTCGGGAAGAAATTCCATCATTCTCACAACATCAGTTACATAGGTCTGATGATGAGGAAAAGGAAGACGTTTGGTTCTCCAGCGTACCTGCCCAAGAACTTTTAACGCAAGTGACAAAAATCCTTTACCCACAATCTGGACTTCAGAGATCTAAACGTGAGAAAAAACAAAACCAGATTCAAACCATGCCTATGGTTAAAGTTGCAGTTCCCACTGGACCATTACTGGTTTATCGACCCTGGACTGAGACTGACATCATGGAAGCATAACAATGCTTACCAGATCCAGAGATTTCTGGACCCCATTTTGCTGACGAGTTGCGAGATTTCTGCGCACAATCTGCCCGACTGGGGTTGAATTGCATCGCATATTGGCAAAAAAGTTCAAACCGACCGACCTCTGCAAAATAGAGGCCAGTATGCTACAACTGGATTTGCGACCTACCAACAGTGAACGAGGACATAATGATAACGCTCAATATGAAGCAGCCATCCAAAGACTGTGTCAAGCCATCACCACTCAATTT
Source organism: Leuresthes tenuis (assembly GCF_036924035.1). Classification (NCBI taxonomy): domain Eukaryota; kingdom Metazoa; phylum Chordata; class Actinopteri; order Atheriniformes; family Atherinopsidae; genus Leuresthes; species Leuresthes tenuis. The sequence goes on along the minus strand of NW_027325372.1, from coordinate 27,554,877 downwards.
CCAACCAAAATCAATATGTCCCACATTTACACCTGCAAACAGAAACCCGGTGAAGGGACTGATGATTTTGTACACCGCATCCTTGAGGAAGTCAGCAAGCACAGCGGTCATCAGAGACCAAGGGATTTGGGTAATGAATCAGGACCATGGGAGAGTATTGCATGCAATGCAATAATTAAAGGCCTCATGCCAGATGTCGCCACTGAAGTAAAGAACATTGGGATGGTGTGAGGGTCCTCGTTTGGCTGACGTTCGCGATATGTTTGCCATGCTCATAACCAAGTTGAGACGCGTAAGACAACCAAAAGGGACAAGTGTGAAAAGGAGCTGCATTTGGCAGCCATGACCATGTATTACGCAGTTGGTGTAAAAAGAGGACGAGGCCGAAGTTGAAGACGTGGACGTGTGGGAGAGGAGGTCGAAATGGGCCACGCCAGAGCTATGATCCGAATATTTGTTTTTACTGTGGCCAGACTGGACACTGGAAGAAGGACTGTCCACAGCTGAAAAGTGATGAAACGCTTGCCGACTGTGATTCACGTAGTAAAGTTTTGCATGCTATTTCCGTCCTAGAGCAAAGATATTTCTTTCAGAATATAGGAACTTATGTTCATCAGTAGTGACGTCAGGGGAGTTTGATTGTCCTCCAAAGTTAAGTGGAAACCACGTTTACTGTATGTCTGCCTCAGGCCAGGTTGTGAAGGAGAAAATGACAATGCCCATTGCGTGTTGTCACTCCCGATGAGCTCTCCTTCAAACACTCATTTTTGTTATCAGAGTTGTGTCCCATTAACCTGATGGGCTGTGATCTCATGAGTAAATTAGGCATTATTTTAACTTCTACACCAGAGGGTGTTAAGGTTATGTTACAGCCTGACAAAGTTTTCACAGCAGTGCAGTTTGATTCATCGGCACTTACATATGCTTATGAGTGGAAACTTCCCAGCTCTCCTTTTTCACAACAACTAGTGGAAGAAGCAAAAGCGTTAGTTTCACCCCTTTCTGATTTCATGCAACCTACCGATTTGCACTGCACATCACACATTTCTTCGGGGCCTGACAATGACTATGAGAAGAAGTGAAAAAATATGTGCGCCTACTTTATTGGCTGTGTCGCTCACTCCAGAGCACTTCGATTTTTTTAATGTTTGTGGTACTCGCCCTCACATTTCCTTGGCCAAACGTACACACTGGCAGTGACAAGGTGTGGGAGAGTTTGTTGCTACATGTCAGAAAGAAATGGAGTGGACCGTTTCACCTGCTGATCCAAATTTGATGTTTTCTGAACAATTGTCAGCATACAAAAAAACATTTTTGAGTACAATGCATTGTCAAAGAACTGTGGACTTAATTCCTACCACAGAATCACATTTTGAAGCATGTTTTTTATCTGAAACAGATTTGTCTTCGATACCCATGTTGGCTGAAGTGCCCAATGATCTTTGGGCTAAGAGCAAATATGATGTGGGGTTGATAAAAGGCTGTGAACCAGTAATTGTCACCCCTAAATCAGACTTTTGTCCATGTAAAAAACAATACCCTTTTAAGCCTGAAGCAATTAAAGGGATTAAACCTGTTTTTCAATCTTTTCAGAAAACAGGCGTTATTGTTCCTTTTGAAAATTCACCTGTGCTTACTCCATTGTTTCCTGTTAAAAAGATTAAAGATGCTGGCCAGCCAGATGAATGGCGTTTTGTACAGGACCTCCAAGCGGTGAATGCTGCAGTTCAGCCACATGCTCCTACTGTGCCCAACCCACACACTATTTTGTCTCAAATTACATCAGATGCACAGTTTTTCTCAGTGGTTGACTTGTCGCCAGTGCACCCTGATAGCCCATTTTGGTTTGCTTTTTAGTTTGAAGGGAGATCTTGGACTTTTACCCAGTTATGCCAGGGGTACTGTGAAAGTCCCACTATTTACAATGCTGCCCTCAAAGCTAGTCTGGATTAACTTCAATCAACCACAGGCTCTGCTCTTTTGCAGTATGTGGATGACATCCTTTTATGTGGTCCATCTAAACAACAGTGTGAAAAAGACAGTGAATCTGTTGAAACATCTTCCTTCTTATGGCCATAAAGCCAGCCTTTCTAAGTTACAGTTTGTACAGGACGAAGTCACCTTTTTGGGTCATGTGATTTCTAAGGATGGGCGCTCACTTTCTCCTAAACGTGTTGCTGCAGTTCAGATCATTCCTAAACCGGTTACTAAAAAACAGCTTATGTCATTCTTAGGTATAACATCTTACTGCAGGAACTTTATTCCTAACTACTCTTTTCTCGAAGCTCTCTTAGGTGCTCTTATCCATGGTAAAGGCAGCTGCAGTTCTGACATGCAGCTCCAGCCTTTAGTCAGCTTAAGCTGGCTCTTCAAACAGCACCAACACTTGGCATTCCAGATCCTCATAAACCTTTCATACAGGCAGTTGATGAGAAGCATGGTTGTATGACATCTGTTCTTATGCAGGAACATGGGGCAGGCAAAGGCCAGTGGCTCATTTCTCAGCAAAACTGGACTCTGTGGCTGCAGGCCTGCCTGGTTGTCTTCGTGCTGTTGCAGCTGCAGAGAAAGCTGTCCTGGCCTCCCAAGATATTGTGGGCTACGCTAATTTGACTGTTTTGGTTCCTCATGCTGTTGCCTTTATTCTTCTCGAGCAGAAAACTTCACATCTTTCAACTGCTCGTTGGCTCAGATACACCTCTGTGATATGCCAAATGTCACTGTTAAACGTTGTACTGTTCTGAATCCTGCTACTTTGCTTCCGACTCCTGAGGATGGGGAGCCTCATGACTGTGAAGCTGTTTTGGAACAAGTTTGTACACCCCGACCTGATCTTTTAGAGACTCCTCTTCCAAACTCTGACATGATTCTTTTTGTAGATGGATCAGCTTTGCGTGATCCAGCCACAGGTACTAACTGTGTTTGGTTTGCAGTATGTTCTTCACATGACACTTTGTTGTCTGGTTCTCTTCCTAAACATTTCTCTGCTCAAACTACTGAGCTTATTGCACTTACTGAAGCTTGTAAGTTGGCAGCTGGTAAGTCTGTCACTATTTACACAGATTCCAGATATGCTTTTGGTGTTGTTCATGACTTTGGTGCGCTGTGGAAACACAGGCATTTCCTTAAATCAGATGGTAAAACTATTCTGAACTCCAAGCAGGTTTCTGATCTTCTTGATGCGATCCTTTTGCCTACAGCAATCTCGGTCTGTAAGTGTGCGGCTCACACTAACTCAGACGATCCTGTTGCTTGTGGCAATGCCAGAGCTGATGCTGCAGCTAAGCAAGCAGCTAAATCTTTTCCTGTTTTCGCTTCCCTCTCTTTGCAGGCAGAAGACTCCCTCACAGATCTCCATGCTTTGCAAACTTTTGCCTCTGCAGATGAAATTTGGTCCTCTGGACGCATTTGGTCCTCTGTGGGTGCAACTCATATGGATGGTGTTTGGATGGGACCTGATGGTAAACCCTGTCTACCTAAACATTTTTTTCCTCATTTTTCAAAATTGACACATGGGTTGGACCATGTGTCAAAAGGGGGGATGCTGAATGCACTCACTGCTCAGTGGTTCACAAAAGGGTTCAGTTCATATGCGCAAAAATACTGTCAGTCATGTATGGTTTGTGCCACACATAATGTAGGAAAGGCATTACACACATCGCAAGTTGCACACCCTCCACCAGAGAAACCTTTTGAACATTTGATGATGGATTTTGTTGAACTCACACCAGCTGAAGGAAAGAAATATGCACTAGTAATAGTGGACGTGTTTAGTAAATGGGTTGAAGTTTTCCCTGCAAAACATGCAAACAGTAATGCAGTGACTAAAGCACTGCTAAACAGAAATCATTCCTAGATGGGGCATTCCAGAGAAGATCAGCAGTGATAATGGCACACATTTTGTAAACACTGCATTGACTGAGGTTGGTAAATTCCTGGGAATAACCTTGCGCACACATTGTGCTTATCATCCACAGAGTGGAGGTGCTGTGGAAAGAGAAAATGGTACATTAAAGTCCAAGTTAGCCAAATGTTGTGAAGAAACAGGACAAAAGCATTACCTATTGTGCTTACCCCTAATGTTGTCTTACTGTCGAAACCTTTCCACTGTTCTATCTCAAGTTTCACAGACAGTAAAAGCAGCCCTTCCAGCCACAGAAAACACACCATTCCAACCAGATGACAGGTGGTGAAGGAACTTCGCAGGAAACATTGGAAGTCCAAACGTTGGCAAGGCCCGTTCCAGGTGCTACTGGTCACTCATACAGCTGTTAAAGTTGCAGAGAGAGCAACCTGGATTCATGCCAGTCACTGTAAGAAGGTACCAGAACCAGTAGATGACTTCCACCCTGACATACATCAGCCTAACCAACACGCCCGGAAGGACAAAGATAAGAGTCAGCAGTAAAAGCTGTACTCCACCGGTGTGTTAAGTTCTAGTAACCTCTGACACCGAAGATTGAAACATCCTTACTGAGACCTGCGATGATGATGATCATACACATGCTGTGAACCATGGAAGAAACTGTTTGTTGTTTGTATTTTCTTATTTGTAACCAGCATGTGCACATTGTATCTTGATTTCACAGGAAGCAATAATACAGGGCTGCTGTATTTTTCCCTGTGTGAAAGGCCTCATTGTATGTATCTCACCAAATGATTCAAATGACTCAAAGAACTTTTTTGCTTTCAAAATCTTTCCTCTAGTGACGCTGACTTAGAGAGGGATGAAGATAATCATATTTAATTGTTCATGTTTTGATTGTTTATCATTGGACCCTTTATCACTATGATGCCTGCATTTTAAACTCACGTTGTGTGCAAATGCAGGCTGATGTTTTACAGATAAAGTTATTATTTTCCTTGTTTCTTTTGGGTTGATTAATATAATGGTATTATTATAATCAAAAGGGAGGAATGTAATGGAAAATAATTCTTATATGCATTGTATTGAGTGTTACTGTGTATAACCTGCAAATGACCGAGCTGCAAGGTACCACCCTGCCCTGTTTTCTTAAATTCCTCTTTACAATGGTGGGCTTGTTATTATGAGATAGCTGCACTTTAGGGGGGACAGGGTTAGGCTGGTATTTACGAGTGTGTCTGGGTAACCTCAACTAATGGTTGGGGAGGAAAGTTAGAAGAACAATCAACTATACCCAAAAACAGATGACGTGATGAGTGGGCAATATAACTGTGTGTTTTTGCTTCAGTGGTCAGAGCAACTCTGTATTCTGTACTGTGTTGTTCTCTCTTGCAAGATATTATTATTAAAGCCTCTTATCTCCTCACAAGAAAATAACTGACTCCCCAAGTGCAAGTGTCAGGACAAATGATCAAACTTCTCCAAGCTTCAGTCTGCAGAGAGGTACAAGACAGGGTTGCCCACTTTCGCCCTCACTTTTTGCTATTTTCATCGAACCTTTAGCAGCTGCTATCAGACAAGATAGAAATATTAAAGGCATCCAACCCCAAAATATTGAGCATAAAATAAGTCTTTATGCTGATGATGTATTACTTTTCCTTCAGAACTCACAGACGTCTCTCACTCACACGATCACACTCATAAATAAATTCTCAGCACTTTCTGACTACTCTATCAATTGGTCTAAGACCACAGTTCTGCCCATTAACTATAGGGACCAGAATATACCTGCGATCACTTTACAGTCAGGAAATATTAGATATTTAGGCATAAACATTTCCTCCAGGCTCTCAGGGCTAACAAAGCTAAATTATGTGCAATTATTAAAGACAGTAGAGGACGATCTCTCTCGTTTGAAGTCCTTACCTATATCACTTATGGGGAGAGTTACAACCATTAAAATGATGATACTACCAAAAGTTAACTATTTGTTCTCAATGATCCCCATAAAACCATCTGCTACTTGGTTTAAGTCACTAGGTTCATGCATCTCCAAATTTCTGTGGAAAAACAAACCACCACGTATTAGTTTAAAAACCCTACAGAAGACCAAGGACAGTGGTGGATTAGATTTACCTAATTTTCAGCACTATTCCTTAGCCAATAGGTTACAGTATATATCAAAATGGTTTAAACCTAGCCCAATAGATGAACCATGGATAAATATAGAACAAGCATTGTGTGATCATCTGGAAATCTCTGACCTGCCACTTATTAGTCAAAACGTAAAAAATCACAAATGTTTCAAAAGCATTAACATCAGCACCTCTCTGACAGCCTGGTGGGAATTTCTTGAAATAACAAAGTCTTCACTTGTCCTGTGTAAGCTTACACCCATCTGGAACAATCCTGACATCCTGCAAAACAAAAAAATGCTAAACTTTACTCTCTGGAAGATCAAAGGAATCAAACATCTGGAACATATAATCCAAAATGGACATTTTATTTCATTTGATGAGCTCATATCACAACATGAGATAGGCAGCAATAAATTCCTAGAATATCAACAACTTAAGTCTATAATAACAAAGAAATATATCCTCCACCAACCAGACTTACAACTCCCGATTAGGGTAGTAGAATTTCTAAGCATCTGCACCCCAAAACTACTATCAAAAATATATAAATTATTGTCTAAGATAGATGACACAATGTCTCTACCGTCCTCAAAATGGGAGGCAGATTTATCCATCAGTTCTAGTCATAGCTTCTGGCCACATATATGTTTGAACACCTTCAGAATGACTCGAAATCCTAATTTACAGCTCATACAATACAAAATTCTTCATAGAACACACTATACAGGACAAAGGATGTTCAGGATGGGTCTAACACACTCAAACATCTGCTCACATTGCACAGATAACACACCTGATGATTATGCACACGCTTTGTGGTTTTGTGCGCCTGTCCAGAGGTTCTGGCTTGAAGTCTTTGCGGACCTATCAACATGACTAAAGTGTAGCATTCCTGCATGCCCCACACTGTGCATACTGGGTGACTTAGACAACATCAATGTGGAATTTAGCTTAGCACACATGATCCTCACAGTGTTATGTATAGCAAAGAAAACTATTCTCATGAACTGGAAAGCGAAGAACAATCTGTGTATTAACCAGTTTAGAAATTTTCTTTTAGATTATATTAGCATGGAAACAATGTCTGCTTCCTCAAAACATCAATTGGCTGAATTTAATTCTCTCTGGTCCCTTCTGATTAGCTTGATCACATAGTGGTGGTGGTGGGTTGCTGTCCCGTCGCTCTGGGCGGTTGGGTGTGTGCTGGGGGGGGCTGTGTGGCTTCGGGCGTCTGGTGGTCTCTCGGGTCGTGGGGAAATACAGCAGCCCTGTATTATTGCTTCCTGTGAAATCAAGATACAATGTGCACATGCTGGTTACAAATAAGAAAATACAAACAACAAACAGTTTCTTCCATGGTTCACAGCATGTGTATGATCATCTTCATCGCTGGTCTCAGTAAGGATGTTTCAATCTTCGGTGTCACAGGTTACTAGCACTTAACACACCGGTGGAGTACAGCTTTTACTGCTGACTCTTATCTTTGTCCTTCCGGGCGTGTTGGTTAGGCTGATGTATGTCAGGGTGGAAGTCATCTACTGGTTCTGGTACCTTCTTACAGTGACTGGCATGAATCCAGGTTGCTCTCTCTGCAACTTTAACAGCTGTGTGAGTGACCAGTAGCACCTGGAACGGGCCTTGCCAACGTTTGGACTTCCAATGTTTCCTGCGAAGTTCCTTCACCACCTGTCATCTGGTTGGAGTGGTGTGTTTTCTGTGGCTGGAAGGGCTGCTTTTACTGCCTGTGAAACTTGAGATAGAACAGTGGAAAGGTTTCGACAGTAAGACAACATAGCATCATCACAAACAGTTGTGGAAGGGAGGGGTCTGGTTACAGGTCCCAATCCCAGGTTAGGAGGTCTGCCAAATAAAATTTCAAATGGGCTGAGATTCACTTGAGCTCTGATTCTCATTCTCATGTAGGTAAGCACAATAGGTAATGCTTTTGTCCATGGCAGACCTGTTTCTTCACAACATTTGGCTAACTTGGACTTTAATGTACCATTTTCTCTTTCCACAGCACCTCCACTCTGTGGATGATAAGCACAATGTGTGCGCAAGGTTATTCCCAGGAATTTACCAACCTCAGTCAATGCAGTGTTTACAAAATGTGTGCCATTGTCACTGCTGATCTTCTCTGGAATGCCCCATCTAGGAATGATTTCTGTTTAGCAGTGCTTTAGTCACTGCATTACTGTTTGCATGTTTTGCAGGGAAAACTTCAACCCATTTACTAAACACGTCCACTATTACTAGTGCATATTTCTTTCCTTCAGCTGGTGTGAGTTCAACAAAATCCATCATCAAATGTTCAAAAGGTTTCTCTGGTGGAGGGTGTGCAACTTGCGATGTGTGTAATGCCTTTCCTACATTATGTGTGGCACAAACCATACATGACTGACAGTATTTTTGCGCATATGAACTGAACCCTTTTGTGAACCACTGAGCAGTGAGTGCATTCAGCATCCCCCCTTTTGACACATGGTTCAACCCATGTGTCAATTTTGAAAAATGAGGAAAAAAATTTTTAGGTAGACAGGGTTTACCATCAGGTCCCATCCAAACACCATCCGTATGAGTTGCACCCACAGAGGACCAAATGCGTCCAGAGGACCAAATTTCATCTGCAGAGGCAAAAGTTTGCAAAGCATGGAGATCTGTGAGGGAGTCTTCTGCCTGCAAAGAGAGGGAAGCGAAAACAGGAAAAAAATTAGCTGCTTAGCTGTCCCGTCGCTCTGGGCGGTTGGGTGTGTGCTGGGGGGGGCTGTGTGGCTTCGGGCGTCTGGTGGTCTCTCGGGTCGTGGGGACCGGGTTGGTCATTGCTGGGGGGGACTGTGTGTCGGGCTTGGAGGGCAGTTTTGGGGGCTTGCGGGTGGGGCTGTCTTGCGGTGTGGGGCGGGGTCCCTTAGGGGCCTTGGGGTGGTGGCTGCTGGCTCTGTACCGGGTGACCGGGCCGCTCTGGCGTGGGTGGTGGAGCTGGGCCTGGACCTGGTGGCTTGCCGCTGCCTTGCGCCCGGGGCGGGGCCCTGCCTGTGCCTGGGGGGTCTGGGTTGCCCTGGACATGCCACAATATGCGTGGGTTGGTGCAGGTCCTGGTGCCGGCCTTGTTGCTCTGGGAACTCCAAGGTGTCCGCAGGTGGTTGTTTTTTTTAGGGTGTTTGGGCGTGCGGTGAGGAGGAGGGGGTCTGTATCGGGGTGTGCTTTTCCCCTGTTGGGGGGGGCCTGGGTGATGGTGGGTCTCAGGCCCGGGCTGCTGCGACTGGTGTAACCGGGTGATTTGTTTGTTTGTTTGTTTGATTTTTGTTGTTGTTTGTTTGTTTTTGTAGAGGTCCTCCGGGGTGGGGTTGGGTTGAGTGGGGTGGGGCGGGATGGGTTCCTTCTGGGGGTGCAGTAGCTCCCGGAATATGGTGACTGCAGGCCCCGAGCCTGGTGGACATCAGGCCCTCCTGCCCTGTGTTGGGTCCCAGGTAGCGGGGATGCCTATTGCAGCCAGTCTCTGGCTGCCCTCTCCGGGGTGGGAGGGACCAGGAGGATGAATTAATTATTCTGCTAGTTTATATATTGTAAACATAAACAATAAACAATTATAAAACTTCCCTTGGCAAAGCAAATCTGTTTGGCATAAAGGTATTCAGACTACAATTCTGCTGCCATAATGCACAATTCCGGATTTTGATATAAAATGAATTCCTTCACTCAAACCAAGTTAAAACTGCTTTTTCCTTCATATTTATCCATGTCTAAATACCTTTAAACAAAAAAGAACGTTGTACTTTGCAGAATAGGAAACAACAACACTAAACCTTTAGGAATCCGAGAATAAGCTTATTTTCACGAGTTCTACACAATTCCGGATTTTGATATAAAATGAATTCCTTCACTCAAACTAAGTTAAAACTGCTTTGTCCTTCATATTTATCCATGTCCAAATAGCTTTAAACAAAAAAGACCGTTGTACTTTGCAGGTTAGGAAAGAACAACACTAAACCTTTTCAGGAATCCGAGAATAAGCGTCGTTTCACGAGTTCTACACAATATCGGATTTTGATATAAAATTAATTCCTTCACTCAAACCAAGTTAAAACTGCTTTGTCCTTCATATTTATCCATCTCTAAATACCTTTAAACAAAAACTAACGTAGTACTTTTCAGGATAGGAAACAACAACACTAAATTTTTTCAGGAATCCAAGAATAAGCTTCTTTTCACGAGTTCTACACAATTCCGGATTTTGATATAAAATTAATTCCTTCACTCAAACCAAGTTAAAACTGCTTTTTCCTTCATATTTATCCATGTCTAAATAGCTTTAAACAAAAAAGAACGTTGTACTTTGCAGGATAGGAAAGAACAACACTGAACCTTTAGGAATCCGAGAATAAGCTTATTTTCACGAGTTCTACACAATTTCAGATTTTGTTATAAAATGAATTCCTTCACTCAAACCAAGTTAAAACTGCTTTGTCCTTCATATTTTTGCATGTCTAAATAGGTTTCAGGCATAAAATTCTTCATATTACCCTGTATGTGAAAGAAGCATACTTGTGATGGAGCAATACACTCCTTTTGGGTAACCTAAACTGATGGTTGGGGAGGAAAGTTAGAAGAACAATCAACTATCAACCAAAGACAGATGACGTGATGAGCGGGCAATATAACTGTGTGTTTTTGCTTCAGTGGTCAGAGCAACTCTGTATTCTGTACTGTGTTGTTCTCTCTTTCAAGATATTATTATTAAAGCCTCTTATCTCCTCAGAAGAAAATAACTGACTCTGTGCGTTACTAAATTTCCACCACAATTTTGGCGTCACGAACAGGATCCCTCGACTGGTGTCTCTGGACTGGATCGCAGTGCATGGCCAGCCTGGACTGAAGTAGCTGTTCCAGCCTCATACCTCCAAGGCCTTTTCTGAGAGAGAGGACTGGCAGGTCCTTTTCTTGAATACCAGCGCTGGGATCATTTTTGAAATATGATAGTCTGAGACGATAGGACTGCTTTTTAGTTTTTATTTGAATAAAAGAGGGTTTCCCGGTTGTGTCATTAGTGAGACAGAGATTTCATGGGTAAGTGAAACTTTTGAAGCAGTCCGAAGAAGTGTGAAGTACTCCGAAGAAGTGTGAGTACAGATTAAGGTCCTCATTGGAGACGTCCTTTGAGTGAAGGAATATATTTCCCCATTCCAAGTCTGAGAATTGGAAACAGTAGGTCTCAGACTTTTGACCCTACCGGGGGACCTAAGCATGATGAAATGAAAAAGACATATGGTCCAGAGGTTTTCCACCAGAAGGTTCTTTTAGTATGTTAGAAATAAGAAAATTAGAAGAAAAGTTTTGCAAATATGAGAAAGAGATGAAGCAAAAAAAAAGAAAATTAAGTTTAAATAAGAAGTAAGAAAGGTATAGAATTTTGGAAAAAATAAAGTGTATTAAGAGAAAGAAAGGAAAATGTTAAACAAATGCCATGACGGAATGATGATAATAATTTAGTATTAGCTGTGCCGGATCCAGACCTGGACTCCTGCCCTCCACGACGCCTGCAACAACAACAGCCAGCCCTGCCACAAGCCTCTGGCTCTCGGGAAGAAGGGACTTCTTCCATCCTCCATCGGGAAGAAATTCCATCATTCTCACAACATCAGCTACATAGGTCTGATGATGAGGAAAAGGAAGACGTTTGGTTCTCCAGCGTACCTGCCCAAGAACTTTTAACGCAAGTGACAAAAATCCTTTACCCACAATCTGGACTTCAGAGATCTAAACGTGAGAAAAAACAAAACCAGATTCAAACCATGCCTATGGTTAAAGTTGCAGTTCCCACTGGACCATTACTGGTTTATCGACCCTGGACTGAGACTGACATCATGGAAGCATAACAATGCTTACCAGATCCAGAGATTTCTGGACCCCATTTTGCTGACGAGTTGCGAGATTTCTGCGCACAATTCTGCCCGACTGGGGTTGAATTGCGTCGCATATTGGCAAAAAAGTTCAAACCGTCCGACCTCTGCAAAATAGAGGCCAGTATGCTACAACTGGATTTGCGACCTACCAACAGTGAACGAGGTCATAATGATAATGCTCAATATGAAGCAGCCAACCAAAGACTGTGTCAAGCCATCACCACTCAATTTCCAACCAAAATCAATATGTCCCACATTTACACCTGCAAACAGAAACCCGGTGAAGGGACTGATGATTTTGTACACCGCATCCTTGAGGAAGTCAGCAAGCACAGCGGTCATCAGAGACCAAGGGATTTGGGTAATGAATCAGGACCATGGGAGAGTATTGCATGCAATGCAATAATTAAAGGCCTCATGCCAGATGTTGCCACTGAAGTAAAGAACATTTACGTGGGATGGTGTGAGGGTCCTCGTTTGGCTGACGTTCGCCGATATGCTCGCCATGCTCATAACCAAGTTGAGACGCGTAAGACAACCAAAAGGGACAAGTGTGAAAAGGAGCTGCATTTGGCAGCCATGACCATGTATTACGCAGTTGGTGTAAACAGAGGACGAGGCCGAAGTCGAAGACGTGGACGTGTGGGATCAGAGCTATGATCCGAATATTTGTTTTTACTGTGGCCAGACTGGACACTGGAAGAAGGACTGTCCACAGCTGAAAAGTGATGAAATTGGGCAAAAGGCTGACTGAGGGTGGGAGGCAGGTTCTGGACGTCACGCGGCAGCGGAGCCTCCACTAATGGGTGATAGCACAAACACACTCACACATTTTTCCTGCTCTGTGTAGGGAAGAAACGCTTGCCGACTGTGATTCACGTAGTAAAGTTTTGCATGCTATTTCCGTCCTAGAGCAAAGATATTTCTCTCAGAATATGGGAACTTATGTTCATCAGTAGTGACGTCAGGGGAGTTTTATTGTCCTCCAAAGTTAAGTGGAAACCACGTTTACTGTATGTCTGCCTCAGGCCAGGTTGTGAAGGAGAAAATGACAATGCCCATTGCGTGTTGTCACTCCCGATGAGCTCTCCTTCAAACACTCATTTTTGTTATCAGAGTTGTGTCCCATTAACCTGATGGGCTGTGATCTCATGTGTAAATTAGGCATTATTTTAACTTCTACACCAGAGGGTGTTAAGGTTATGTTACAGCCTGACAAAGTTTTCACAGCAGTGCAGTTTGATTCATCGGCACTTACATATGCTTATGAGTGGAAACTTCCCAGCTCTCCTTTTTCACAACAACTAGTGGAAGAAGCAAAAGTGTTAGTTTCACCCCTTTCTGATTTCATGCAACCTACCGATTTGCACTGCACATCACACATTTCTTCGGGGCCTGACAATGACTATGAGAAGAAGTGAAAAAATATGTGCGCCTACTTTATTGGCTGTGTCGCTCACTCCAGAGCACTTCGATTTTTTTAATGTTTGTGGTACTCGCCCTCACATTTCCTTGGCCAAACGTACACACTGGCAGTGACAAGGTGTGGGAGAGTTTGTTGCTACATGTCAGAAATAAATGGAGTGGACTGTTTCACCTGCTGATCCAAATTTGATGTTTTCTGAACGATTGTCAGCATACAAAAAAACATTTTTGAGTACAATGCATTGTCAAAGAACTGTGGACTTAATTCCTACCACAGAATCACATTTTGAAGCATGTTTTTTATCTGAAACAGATTTGTCTTCGATACCCATGTTGGCTGAAGTGCCCAATGATCTTTGGGCTAAGAGCAAATATGATGTGGGGTTGATAAAAGGCTGTGAACCAGTAATTGTCACCCCTAAATCAGACTTTTGTCCATGTAAAAAACAATACCCTTTTAAGCCTGAAGCAATTAAAGGGATTAAACCTGTTTTTCAATCTTTTCAGAAAACAGGCGTTATTGTTCCTTTTGAAAATTCACCTGTGCTTACTCCATTGTTTCCTGTTAAAAAGATTAAAGATGCTGGCCAGCCAGATGAATGGCGTTTTGTACAGGACCTCCAAGCGGTGAATGCTGCAGTTCAGCCACATGCTCCTACTGTGCCCAACCCACACACTATTTTGTCTCAAATTACATCAGATGCACAGTTTTTCTCAGTGGTTGACTTGTCGCCAGTGCACCCTGATAGCCCATTTTGGTTTGCTTTTTAGTTTGAAGGGAGATCTTGGACATTTACCCGGTTATGCCAGGGGTACTGTGAAAGTCCCACTATTTACAATGCTGCCCTCAAAGCTAGTCTGGATTAACTTCAATCAACCACAGGCTCTGCTCTTTTGCAGTATGTGGATGACATCCTTTTATGTGGTCCATCTAAACAACAGTGTGAAAAAGACAGTGAATCTGTTGAAACATCTTCCTTCTTATGGCCATAAAGCCAGCCTTTCTAAGTTACAGTTTGTACAGGACGAAGTCACCTTTTTGGGTCATGTGATTTCTAAGGACGGGCGCTCACTTTCTCCTAAACATGTTGCTGCAGTTCAGATCATTCCTAAACCGGTTACTAAAAAACAGCTTATGTCATTCTTAGGTATAACATCTTACTGCAGGAACTTTATTCCTAACTACTCTTTTCTCGAAGCTCTCTTAGGTGCTCTTATCCATGGTAAAGGCAGCTGCAGTTCTGACATGCAGCTCCAGTCAGCTGATCGTGTTCCATGGACTCCTGAGGATTAATCAGCCTTTAGTCAGCTTAAGCTGGCTCTTCAAACAGCACCAACACTTGGCATTCCAGATCCTCATAAACCTTTCATACAGGCAGTTGATGAGAAGCATGGTTGTATGACATCTGTTCTTATGCAGGAACATGGGGCAGGCAAAGGCCAGTGGCTCATTTCTCAGCAAAACTGGACTCTGTGGCTGCAGGCCTGCCTGGTTGTCTTCGTGCTGTTGCAGCTGCAGAGAAAGCTGTCCTGGCCTCCCAAGATATTGTGGGCTACGCTAATTTGACTGTTTTGGTTCCTCATGCTGTTGCCATTATTCTTCTCGAGCAGAAAACTTCACATCTTTCAACTGCTTGTTGGCTCAGATACACCTCTCTGCTCCGTGATATGCCAAATGTCACTGTTAAACGTTGTACTGTTCTGAATCCTGCTACTTTGCTTCCGACTCCTGAGGATGGGGAGCCTCATGACTGTGAAGCTGTTTTGGAACAAGTTTGTACACCCCGACCTGATCTTTTAGAGACTCCTCTTCCAAACTCTGACATGATTCTTTTTGTAGATGGATCAGCTTTGCGTGATCCAGCCACAGGTACTAACTGTGTTTGGTTTGCAGTATGTTCTTCACATGACACTTTGTTGTCTGGTTCTCTTCCTAAACATTTCTCTGCTCAAACCACTGAGCTTATTGCACTTACTGAAGCTTGTAAGTTGGCAGCTGGTAAGTCTGTCACTATTTACACAGATTCCAGATATGCTTTTGGTGTTGTTCATGATTTTGGTGCGCTGTGGAAACACAGGCATTTCCTTAAATCAGATGGTAAAACTATTCTGAACTCCAAGCAGGTTTCTGATCTTCTTGATGCGATCCTTTTGCCTACAGCAATCTCGGTCTGTAAGTGTGCGGCTCACACTAACTCAGACGATCCTGTTGCTTGTGGCAATGCCAGAGCTGATGCTGCAGCTAAGCAAGCAGCTAAATCTTTTCCTGTTTTCGCTTCCCTCTCTTTGCAGGCAGAAGACTCCCTCACAGATCTCCATGCTTTGCAAACTTTTGCCTCTGCAGATGAAATTTGGTCCTCTGGACGCATTTGGTCCTCTGTGGGTGCAACTCATACGGATGGTGTTTGGATGGGACCTGATGGTAAACCCTGTCTACCTAAACATTTTTTTCCTCATTTTTCAAAATTGACACATGGGTTGAACCATGTGTCAAAAGGGGGGATGCTGAATGCACTCACTGCTCAGTGGTTCACAAAAGGGTTCAGTTCATATGCGCAAAAATACTGTCAGTCATGTATGGTTTGTGCCACACATAATGTAGGAAAGGCATTACACACATCGCAAGTTGCACACCCTCCACCAGAGAAACCTTTTGACCATTTGATGATGGATTTTGTTGAACTCACACCAGCTGAAGGAAAGAAATATGCACTAGTAATAGTGGACGTGTTTAGTAAATGGGTTGAAGTTTTCCCTGCAAAACATGCAAACAGTAATGCAGTGACTAAAGCACTGCTAAACAGAAATCATTCCTAGATGGGGCATTCCAGAGAAGATCAGCAGTGATAATGGCACACATTTTGTAAACACTGCATTGACTGAGGTTGGTAAATTCCTGGGAATAACCTTGCGCACACATTGTGCTTATCATCCACAGAGTGGAGGTGCTGTGGAAAGAGAAAATGGTACATTAAAGTCCAAGTTAGCCAAATGTTGTGAAGAAACAGGTCTGCCATGGACAAAAGCATTACCTATTGGGCTTACCTACATGAGAATGAGAATCAGAGCTCAAGTGAATCTCAGCCCATTTGAAATTTTATTTGGCAGACCTCCTAACCTGGGATTGGGACCTGTAACCAGACCCCTCCCTTCCACAACTGTTTGTGATGATGCTATGTTGTCTTAGTGTCGAAACCTTTCCACTGTTCTATCTCAAGTTTCACAGGCAGTAAAAGCAGCCCTTCCAGCCACAGAAAACACACCACTCCAACCAGATGACAGGTGGTGAAGGAACTTCGCAGGAAACATTGGAAGTCCAAACGTTGGCAAGGCCCGTTCCAGGTGCTACTGGTCACTCACACAGCTGTTAAAGTTGCAGAGAGAGCAACCTGGATTCATGCCAGTCACTGTAAGAAGGTACCAGAACCAGTAGATGACTTCCACCCTGAAATACATCAGCCTAACCAACACGCCCGGAAGGACAAAGATAAGAGTCAGCAGTAAAAGCTGTACTCCAACGGTGTGTTAAGTGCTAGTAACCTCTGACACCGAAGATTGAAACATCCTTACTGAGACCAGCGATGAAGATGATCATACACATGCTGTGAACCATGGAAGAAACTGTTTGTTGTTTGTATTTTCTTATTTGTAACCAGCATGTGCACATTGTATCTTGATTTCACAGGAAGCAATAATACAGGGCTGCTGTATTTCCCCACGACCCGAGAGACCACCAGACGCCCGAAGCCACACAGCCCCCCCCAGCACACACCCAACCGCCCAGAGCGACGGGACAGCAACCCACCACCACCACTATGTGATCAAGCTAATCAGAAGGGACCAGAGAGAATTAAATTCAGCCAATTGATGTTTTGAGGAAGCAGACATTGTTTCCATGCTAATATAATCTAAAAGAAAATTTCTAAACTGGTTAATACACAGATTGTTCTTCGCTTTCCAGTTCATGAGAATAGTTTTCTTTGCTATACATAACACTGTGAGGATCATGTGTGCTAAGCTAAATTCCACATTGATGTTGTCTAAGTCACCCAGTATGCACAGTGTGGGGCATGCAGGAATGCTACACTTTAGTCATGTTGATAGGTCCGCACAGACTTCAAGCCAGAACCTCTGGACAGGCGCACGAAACCACAAAGCGTGTGCATAATCATCAGGTGTGTTATCTGTGCAATGTGAGCAGATGTTTGAGTGTGTTAGACCCATCCTGAACATCCTTTGTCCTGTATAGTGTGTTCTATGAAGAATTTTGTATTGTATGAGCTCTAAATTAGGATTTTGAGTCATTCTGAAGGTGTTCAAACATATATGTGGCCAGAAGCTATGACTAGAACTGATGGATAAATGTGCCTCCCATTTTGAGGACGGTAGAGACATTGTGTCATCTATCTTAGACAATAATTTATATATTTTTGATAGTAGTTTTGGGGTGCAGATGCTTAGAAATTCTACTACCCTAATCGGGAGTTGTAAGTCTGGTTGGTGGAGGATATATTTCTTTGTTATTATAGACTTAAGTTGTTGATATTCTAGGAATTTATTGCTGCCTATCTCATGTTGTGATATGAGCTCATCAAATGAAATAAAATGTCCATTTTGGATTATATGTTCCAGATGTTTGATTCCTTTGATCTTCCACAGAGTAAAGTTTAGCATTTTTTTGTTTTGCAGGATGTCAGGATTGTTCCAGATGGGTGTAAGCTTACACGGGACAAGTGAAGACTTTGTTATTTTAAGAAATTCCCAACAGGCTGTCAGAGAGGTGCTGATGTTAATGCTTTTGAAACATTTGTGATTTTTTACGTTTTGACTAATAAGTGGCAGGTCAGAGATTTCCAGATTATCACACAATGCTTGTTCTATATTTATCCATGGTTCATCTATTGGGCTAGGTTTAAACCATTTTGATATATACTGTAACCTATTGGCTAAGGAATAGTGCTGAAAATTAGGTAAATCTAATCCACCACTGTCCTTGGTCTTCTGTAGGGTTTTTAAACTAATACGTGGTGGTTTGTTTTTCCACAGAAATTTGGAGATGCATGAACCTAGTGACTTAAACCAAGTAGCAGATGGTTTTATGGGGATCATTGAGAACAAATAGTTAACTTTTGGTAGTATCATCATTTTAATGGTTGTAACTCTCCCCATAAGTGATATAGGTAAGGACTTCAAACGAGAGAGATCGTCCTCTACTGTCTTTAATAATTGCACATAATTTAGCTTTGTTAGCTCTGAGAGCCTGGAGGAAATGTTTATGCCTAAATATCTAATATTTCCTGACTGTAAAGTGATCGCAGGTATATTCTGGTCCCTATAGTTAATGGGCAGAACTGTGGTCTTAGACCAATTGATAGAGTAGTCAGAAAGTGCTGAGAATTTATTTATGAGTGTGATCGTGTGAGTGAGAGATGTCTGTGAGTTCTGAAGGAAAAGTAATACATCATCAGCATAAAGACTTATTTTATGCTCAATATTTTGGGGTTGGATGCCTTTAATATTTCTATCTTGTCTGATAGCAGCTGCTAAAGGTTCGATGAAAATAGCAAAAAGTGAGGGCGAAACCCTGTCTTGTACCTCTCTGCAGACTGAAGCTTGGAGAAGTTTGATCATTTGTCCTGACACTTGCACTTGGGGAGTCAGTTATTTTCTTTTGAGGAGATAAGAGGCTTTAATAATAATATCTTGCAAGAGAGAACAACACAGTACAGAATACAGAGTTGCTCTGACCACTGAAGCAAAAACACACAGTTATATTGCCCGCTCATCACGTCATCTGTTTTTGGGTATAGTTGATTGTTCTTCTAACTTTCCTCCCCAACCATTAGTTGAGGTTACCCAGACACACTCGTAAATACCAGCCTAACCCTGTCCCCCCTAAAGTGCAGCTATCTCATAATAACAATCCCACCATTGTAAAGAGGAATTTAAGAAAACAGGGCAGGGTGGTACCTTGCAGCTCAGTCATTTGCAGGTTATAAACAGTAACACTCAATACAATGCATATAAGAATTATTTTCCATTACATTCCTCCCTTTTGATTATAATAATACCATTATATTAATCAACCCAAAAGAAACAAGGAAAATAATAACTTTATCTGTAAAACATCAGCCTGCATTTGCACACAACGTGAGTTTAAAATGCAGGCATCATAGTGATAAAGGGTCCAAAGATAAACAATCAAAACATGAACAATTAAATATGATTATCTTCATCCCTCTCTAAGTCAGCGTCACTAGAGGAAAAATTTTGAAAGCAAGAAAGTTATTTGAGTCATTTGGTCTTTTTCACACTGTTGTTTAGATGGACTACATAAAAGGATGTCATCCACATACTGCAAAAGAGCAGAGCCTGTGGTTGATTGAAGTTAATCCAGACTAGCTTTGAGGGCAGCATTGTAAATAGTGGGACTTTCACAGTACCCCTGTCATAACCGGGTAAAAGTCCAAGATCTCTGTTCAAACTAAAAAGCAAACCAAAATGGGCTATCAGGGTGCACTGGCGACAAGTCAACCACTGAGAAAAACTGTGCATCTGATGTAATTTGAGACAAAATAGTGTGTGGGTTGGGCACAGTAGGAGCATGTGGCTGAACTTTAGCATTCACCGCTTGGAGGTCCTGTACAAAACACCATTCATCTGGCTGGCCAGCATCTTTAATCTTTTTAACAGGAAACAATGGAGTAAGCACAGGTGAATTTTCAAAAGGAACAATAACGCCTGTTTTCTGAAAAGATTGAAAAACAGGTTTAATCCCTTTAATTGCTTCAGGCTTAAAAGGGTATTGTTTTTTACATGGACAAAAGTCTGATTTAGGGGTGACAATTACTGGTTCACAGCCTTTTATCAACCCCACATCATATGTGCTCTTAGCCCAAAGATCATTGGATACTTCAGCCAACATGGGTATCGAAGACAAATCTGTTTCAGATAAAAAACATGCTTCAAAATGTGATTCTGTGGTAGGAATTAAGTCCACAGTTCTTTGACAATGCATTGTACTCAAAAATGTTTTTTTGTATGCTGACAATCGTTCAGAAAACATCAAATTTGGATCAGCAGGTGAAACAGTCCACTCCATTTCTTTCTGACATGTAGCAACAAACTCTCCCACACCTTGTCACTGCCAGTGTGTACGTTTGGCCAAGGAAATGTGAGGGCGAGTACCACAAACATTAAAAAAATCAAAGTGCTCTGGAGTCAATAAAGTAGGCGCACATATTTTTTTACTTCTTCTCATAGTCATTGTCAGGCCCCAAAGAAATGTGTGATGTGCAGTGCAAATCAGTAGGTTGCATGAAATCAGAAAGGGGTGAAACTAACGCTTTTGCTTCTTCCACTAGTTGTTGTGAAAAAGGAGAGCTGGGAAGTTTCCACTCATAAGCATATGTAAGTGCCGATGAATCAAACTGCACTGCTGTGAAAACTTTGTCAGGCTGTAACATAACCTTAACACCCTCTGGTGTAGAAGTTAAAATAATGCCTAATTTACACATGAGATCACAGCCCATCAGGTTAATGGGACACAACTCTGATAACAAAAATGAGTGTTTGAAGGAGAGCTCATCGGGAGTGACAACACGCAATGGGCATTGTCATTTTCTCCTTCACAACCTGGCCTGATGCAGACATACAGTAAACGTGGTTTCCACTTAACTTTGGAGGACAATCAAACTCCCCTGACGTCACTACTGATGAACATAATTTCCTATATTCTGAGAGAAATATCTTTGCTCTAGGACGGAAATAGCATGCAAAACTTTACTACGTGAATCACAGTCGGCAAGCGTTGCTTCACTACACAGAGCAGGAAAAATGTGTGAGTGTGTTTGTGCTATCACCCATTAGTGGAGGCTCCGCTGCCGCGTGACGTCCAGAACCTGCCTCCCACCCTCAGTCAGCCTTTTGCCCAATTTCATCACTTTTTAGCTGTGGACAGTCCTTCTTCCAGTGTCCAGTCTGGCCACAGTAAAAACAAATATTCGGATCATAGCTCTGGCGTGGCCCATTTCGACCTCCTCTCCCACACGTCCACGTCTTCGACTTCGGCCTCGTCCTCTGTTTACACCAACTGCGTAATACATGGTCATGGATGCCAAATGCAGCTCCTTTTCACACTTGTCCCTTTTGGTTGTCTTACACGTCTCAACTTGGTTCTGAGCATGGCGAGTATATCGGCGAACGTCAGCCAAACGAGGACCCTCACACCATCCCACGTAAATGTTCTTTACTTCAGTGGCGACATCTATATAATATTGTCTGGGTCCCGTTAAAACATGTATTTTTCTTGTTTGCTTTAAAACAAGTATTCCCCATTTTCTATCCCTTCAGTAGCCAACCAGTTTGTATGGAGTACACTGGAGCAACTTGACTGATCAGTAAAACACTGCTTTTGTTGTCACCGCAAGGCTTCCCCCGTCGGTTGTTTCACTGAGACACTACTGAGTAACTACAACTCAACACAGTTTATACACATAACATTCATATACATACTAACAAACAAACAAACAATAATTTATCGCTATTTTCTCATCTCTGTTTGAACGTACACCCAGGTAAATATTCCTGTAGTCTTCTCATACCGACTATGGACCCATTCATTGTTTAACTTCACTGTTTTGCAAATCCTAATTGAATATTACACATTGACATTGAACTTTACTGGATAAGCAGGTCTTCATTGCATTCAGCAGCCTATATGTGAGCATCTATGTGTAAGCTGTTCTTCTTTGCATTTATCAGCAGCAAGCAATTCTTCACTGCACATGCATATGTAAATAGTAAAACAATTCCAATGTGTTAGCGAAACCTTCTATATCACAGTGGTTTCTAAGATCTATTTTAAGTTCTTTGCCATCAGTGAGATGACATAGTTTACAAAGTGTGTCAAATTATCACTGAAGATCTTTTCAGGAATTTCAAATCTAGAAATGAGTTATTTTACGCGTGATTTTGCTACTGAGAGTGCATCTGCTTGTGCACATGGAAATATTTCAGACCATTTGGTAAAAACCTCTGTTGTCACTGAGCAGAATCGTTTCCCTTAACATTAATTTAGTTCAATGAAATCTACACAATAATGAAATAATGAAATACAAACAAATATGTTGAAAAAGATACACTGGCTTAGGGAATTATCTTCGTTTTGGTCTTAGATTGCCCTGTGGAATGTATTTTGCACATATTTGACCTGCTAGACAAAACTTTATTAATTTATTTATTCTAAAAAAAAAAATTCAATAATTAGTAAAACCATATGCTGTAAAAACCTTGTTCATTATTGCTTCCATCCCTCCTGTTGAGACATGACATGGTCCGTGGCTCAATACTGCAGCATATTTAAACAAATTCTTTGGCAGTATGGTTTTCCTTCCGGTCATTCATACGAGTCTATTGTAGATGGCAATTGAATAACATCTAATAATGCTAAAATATTTGTAGTTTATACATTTAGCTGTGGATGTCAACATACCTGTTTTTCCAATGCTGTGTTAACACATGTACAGTTGAGAAGGCATACTGACTGTCAGTGTAAACGTTAACAACCTTTTTGTTATTTAATTTACAAGCTTCAGTTAAAGCTACCAATTCGACTGCTTGAACAGAGTAATTTTTTGGTAGTGGTTGTTTTAAGAAAACTTCAGTTTCTGTTACTACTGCAAATCCTGTAGCATTTGTGCCATCAGGGTTTTTTGCTTGACCTGTTGAATAAATATAGTTATTTCTGCATTTTCATAACGTATATCAGTTAAGTCTGGCCTGGGTAAAACACTGATGGTTATTTCTGACATGCAATCATGAGGCTTTCCATCTGTGGGGTAGGTAGCAGTGTGGATGGATTAAGTGTAGCACATCTCTCGACAACAAGGTGTGGCTGTGAAAGAAGAACTGTTATGTAGGAGAGATGTCTGGTAAAGATATTTTGTTAAGTAACCATATCACAGCCACTGCATGAGGTACCTTAAGTGTTAATGGGTGAAATAACACCATTATTGTTGATGCCTGCACTGCCAATGGCTTCTGGCCATTGATTCAAAAGTACGATCTCGTCCCTTTTTCCCCCTTTCAGTGGACACTGGCCCCTAATTACCGCAATTCAGCAGGGGGTCTTTCATTAGGAGTACTGGACTCCCCCGTGCACGGTTTCAGCTCCGACCCTGGAAAGCGGAAAAAACGTTGAGATCTGGTTTGAGGACCCAATTGTTGAGAAAGGTCTCTCAATGAGACTCAGAGTTGCTGGAGTCAGTTAATGCAAATGTTTAATCTTGCAGCAAGTTCAAGAATGTGTGTGTGTGTGTGGGTGTATGTGTGCGAACGTGTGTGAGTTTGTGTGTGTGAGAGTTTAAAGAACCTGTTATCCACAGGCAGGTCTTAACTAGTATGGCACAGGTCCAGCCTGTCTCATCTTTTTTGGAAGGTCCAGTGCTCGGCCGTAACCCTTCTGTCTGTTTGGACTCTCACATACATTCGGTTAATCATAGAAAAACGAGAACAAAACTTTTTAGCCCCTTAAATTCATAAAACAGACATGGTGCAGTTATTTCCATTCTAGAAAATAAGAGTAATCACCACCATTCCTATAAATTCTGGATATTCTAACAATCTGAATCTTTTTTAAATGTTCGATGAAGCCCTTTGCTGTTCTGTTTAGAGACTCAGCTGATCATAAACCAAGTTTTGCTCTTGAACCAAGCTTCTAAACTCTTCACCTTTTTCATTTCTCAGTTAGTATTCACTTTAAAACTGATTAAAAGAAAAATTAAATGAATGCCTATCAACAAATGTGGGATCTAAACTCTAGTGCTTTCTCTAAAATAATTTCCTTTCTCAATTCAGAAATGTGTGTGTGTAAGTCACAACACCCGTGACACCAAAACGGCTTTCTTTTCTCTCTTTTCTCTACACTCTGCACTGTGAGCACACACACCAAATCAGAAAGGCTTTTTTCTCTCTTTTCTACATTATGGACTGTGGGGACAGTCCATAATGTGTGCCAGGGCGTTGTCTCACGTATTAGATTATGCTTAAGATACGAATGGGTTTATCAGTCACATCAGAATCCATACATACTGATCCTCCCGTAATAAAATGGTCGGATCTTATCAAACACACTTTGTTTCTTGTGACAAGTCAGCGAAACAGCGTATACACGTCAAGACACTGAATCAAGTTTGCCACAAGAACTCATAAGTTTGGCAGTATTGCTCTGCCGTCAGCAATCATACACCCATTTTATTTTCATGAGACATGTGCAGGCACCTGTTCATCTACTGTTCTATCACTATGAATTAGTTTATCTATTATCAATAAGGATACTTCTACAACTACTATCAAAGTATGTCCGGACTTCTTATGTTGTCAGTTGCTATATATGAATAAGTGGGTAGCTACTGACAAGCATTAAGCATGTCACACAGCCCAAACATATAACATTTCAGGACACACCACACAGTTAACAACCACAGTGAAGCGTGTCAAAGCCCAAACATGTAACATTCAACAGGACACTTACACAACACATTCAAATCAAACAGTCAGACAACATACAAGAACATATACCCCAGCCGGCATTGCTCCCTGCCTATTTTCGTACAGCACACTATGTGTGCGCACACCTTTATTCACAAACTCTTCAACTTATACTCTTTTACCGAAGCTGCTACAGCTCGATTGGCCGAATACCCTTTGATCCTATTTCGGTGAATTTGACATCTGCCTTACATATAACAGATTAGCGGTTTAGCAGTTTTAATTTAGTTTGAGTTGTTTTTTTTGTTTAAATCTCAAGCGTCTCAACCAAGCAAAGCTCACCATGGGGAAGGTGGCTATGCCAACTAGCCTGATGCCCTGCTCCCGCAGTGACGGATAATCGTACTCTGGTTTCTCTTCATAACGTACAAGTCTTTCGCCTTTTACTAAAGACTTCTGTGGAGAGCAGCACTAATGAGTTGTTTCTATTTTTGGCAGGCTTTACCTTTGCGGGTGAAGCCCTTTCTGTCTGTGCAAAAGAAATATTCTTACTGTGCAGAGTGACTTCTCTGAGTAGAATCGCCTTACTTGTTGCGACTGTGCCGATGTTCGAAGCTGGAGTGCAAAGTTGTTGCTTGAATGGTGCTTGCTGGAGTGTGCGGGAGTGCAAAGTTATACCATTTAAAAGGGCTGAAGAGTGCTCAGTGCAGCGGGTGGGCGACACTCTGGCCACCTTGAAAACCGAGGTTACATCCACTACCAGGGGCAGCCCAAGTACTGCCGCAAGTGTGGTGAGCATGGGCACCTGGTTGAGGCTTGTACCAAGGTGTTATGTGGGAAGAGCAGAGAAATTGGGCAAACTTTTGGAGAGTGTCCAAATGGCAGGAAATGTAATCTCTGTGGAGAATTAAATCACCTCTTCAGAGATTGCCCTAAATCTTTTGCCAACAAATTAAAGACGGTAAAGCCACAGTCAAGCCAACAAAGAGAAGGACCAAAGGTGGCAGTTGGTGAACAAAGTGAAGAGGTTGACCCAATAAATTCAAACTTCCCGCCAAAAGCTTGGATTGGAAGTGAGGAGCAAAAAGGGGAGGGGCCTGTAGAGGCCTCACCACTCAGTGTTGAAGTCTGTGAGAATTCACAGGCAGAGGGTGGAGCTACGCTAAATGAGGAGGAAGAGCAGACAGGTGAGTCTAGTGAAGATACTCACCTCCCCGAAGGTCAACAGCCGAAGAGGACGGCATCTGAGCCTCTGATTCCCCAGTGGTATCAGAGAAGAGGGGAAGGGTTAGGTCCCTTTCAGACAGTTCTTCAGTGGAAGAACCTAGAGTCTTCCCCTCCGACTCACGAAATGAGGTCTCCTTTTTAACTTCAGCTCTGCAATCAACCCCCAGGGACTCAAAGTTAAATGCAACATTGCGTCAGAGGCCAACACCGAGAGTCCGAAAAGGAAATATAGATCACCCTACTCACCTTTCACCTAAAGAAATGAAGGAAGAGCTAGTTTCCCAAGAAATAACCTGTGTGTAATTTGTTTTGATAACTTAGAAAAACGAAAATGACATACCTACTTTCCTTTATGCTTTTAATGGTTCTCACCTTCTCAACACTAAATGTGAGAAGTGTGAAATCAAAGACAAGAGCCCAGAGTATTTTATCCTTCTTAGACTCCATAAAATCAGATGTGTTTTTAATACAAGAATGTGGACTACCTTTTTTAAAAAACCATAGACAATGGGAGGAAATGTGGCCCCATTTATCGATATGGAGTGGCTCAAATCAAAATAAAAATGATGGTGTGGCCATTCTAATTAAAAATCCGCATGTTCTGGTGAAAGGTAGCACAGTGGTGAGAGACGGACGGGCACTTTTAGCACACTTGAATTTTATGGGGCAAGACTTTAACCTCTTAAATATTTATGGTTTCAATGGAAAAAATGAAAGGTATGACCTTTTAGAAGATATACAGCTTTACATGCTAGGGCAAGTACCTTTAGTTGTAGGAGGGGATTTTAACTGTATCTTGAGCAGGAAAGATAGAAAAAGAGCAGGGGTAGATTTTAAAGTGGATAAGACTTCGATTTTACTTCAGGGCATATGCAGGGATTTTAAGCTTACTGACTGTTTTAAAACCATGCATCCCAGAGAGGAGGGCTTCACCTGGTTTAGTCATGATGGCAGCAGAGCCTCTCGCATTGATTATTTCTTTACTAGAGATTGCCCACCCACTGATGTTAGATTAACCCCTGTTTTCTTTTCAGACCACCTTATGCTCTCCTGCACCCTTTCACCCCCTTCTGGTGTGACGGTAGGAAGTGGTCTGTGGAAACTCAACTGTTCCCTGTTGGAGGATGAAATCATAGTCAGTCAGTACAGGGAATGTTATAAAGAGTGGCAGACCCTTCAAGACCTCTACGAAACACATGCACAATGGTGGGAAATGGTGAAGGAAACGACCCAGACTTTTTTTAAACAGCAAGGTAAACGTAAAAAAAGGAAAGAGAATAGATGTATGATGGGACTACATAAACGCTTACAGCGCTACTTTAAACTAAATCAGTGTGGCATAGACTTTAAAGAAGAAATCAAAGATGTCAAAAAGGAAATGTCAGTTTTAGCAGAAATAAAGAGTAAAGGAATTTTTGTAAGAAGCAGGGAGCAGGAAATTGAGGAAGGTGAAAAAGAAAGAAAGTTATAAATAAAAAGGAGTGTAATCAAAATCTAAAAAGAGAAGATGGGTTTTTAACAAAATCCACACAAGAGATGATTGAAACTGTACATACCTTTTATAGTAACATGTACAAAGAGAAACCAGTGCACTTGGAAACATCGGCAGAAATCTTAAAATTCGTTGACAAAACCGTAAAAGAGAATGCACACTTGACACAGAATTTTACTGCTTTAGAGTTAAAAAAATGCCTAACAGGTTTTAAGAGAAGTCGAGCTCCGGGTTTAGACGGGCTTCCTGCAGAATTCTATCTGACCTATTGGGACCTTTTATCATCAGACATTTTAGATGTTTTTAAAGATTTTGAAAAACTCGACCGACTGCCTGACAGTTTTAGAGTGGGAATAGTGACTCTACTTTATAAAAAAAATGATAAGACTGACCTAAAGAATTGGAGGCCAATCACACTTTTAAACTTTGACTGTAAACTTTTTAGCAAGGTTTTAGCGACACGGATGTCCTCTGTTTTAGAGGAGGTAATTCACCCAGACCAAGCTTGTGCCATCTCAGGGAGACAACTCACCGACAGCCTCGTACTGATTCGAGACATCATTGATTACGCTAGAGACAGAAACACCCGGCTTGTCATCTTAAATTTAGACTTTGAAAAAGCATTTGATCGGGTCTCGCATCAATATCTCTTTCAGGTGTTGCAGCCATCGAAAAGGGCCCGATTGTTCCTATTTGGTGAGCTTTGCTTGGTTGAGACGCTTGCCCCCCCCCCCTGCTCCTCGGCTGACCAAGTAGAAACAATCTATTCGATGGCTGCCTTGTCTTTTACTCTGTGCAAAAGACAAGGCAGCCACAAACACCACGGGAACACCGTATTGAGGCTTTGTTCTGACCACTCATTCGGTGTCGCGTTTCTTTCAAGCAATTCTCCCGGTTAGCCCGCACTCGGCTCGCTCCCAGAGCCGTGTTAAAGTCCACTTCGCATTCACTCTCTTTTCTCAGCAGATTAAAAGAAAGTTTCATCTTGGGCTCCCTGAAACTTCCATCCTGCACCGCTGTTTGCTTTTTCACAAGAGCAGAGGAGAGCGCACTGTTCCCAGCGGCACTGCAGTACCGGGTCGAGGCTTGGAGTGAACGGAGCAAGCTTCTTTTTCAACTCCTATTCTTAAAAATCCATTTAATATGTTGTCCTCGTATAGAGGACATATTAAACTGATAAGAACAGATACTACACTTGATATTAGCCAAAAGGCCGAGAAGCGATAACTGTCCACTGTTTCAGGTCCGAGGGCCCTTGCTGGCACAATGCGCACTTGTAGCAGTGTTCTTTTTATGGCCATAGGTGGCCAGAGTGTCACGTTGCACCTCCGCCCACCCGCTGCACTGAGCACTCTTCAGCCCTTTTAAATGGTATAACTTTGCACTCCCGCATGCTCCAGCAAGCACCATTCAAGCAACAACTTTGCACTCCAGCTTCGAACATCGGCACAGTCGCAACAAGTAAGGCGACTCTACTCAGAGAAGTCACTCTGCAAAGTAGCAAGATTTCTTTTGCACAGACAGAAAGGGCTTCACCCGCAAAGGTAAAGCCTGCCAATAATAGAAACAACTCATTAGTGCTGCTCTCCACGGAAGTCTTTAATAAAAGGCGAAAGACTTGTATGTTATGAAGAGAAACCAGAGTACGATTATCCGTCACTGCGGGAGCAGGGCATCAGGCTAGTTGCCATAGCCACCTTCCCCATGGTGAGCTTTGCTTGGTTGAGACGCTTGCTCCCCCCCTTGCTCCTCGGCTGACCAAGTAGGAACAATCGGGCCCTATTCGATGGCTGCCTTGTCTTTTACTCTGTGCAAAAGACAAGGCAGCAACAAAAACACCACGAGAATCCTTTATTGAGGCTTTGTTCTGACCGCTCATTCGGTGTCGCGTTTCTTTCAAGCAATTCTCCCGGTTAGCCCGCACTCGGCTCGCTCCCAGAGCCGTGTTAAAGTCTACTTCGCATTCACTCTCTTTTCTCAGCAGACTCTTGGGATTTTATCAATAAAATGAATAAATTCACTCAAACTATGTTAAAACTGCTTTGTCCTTCATATTTACCATGTCTTGAAAGATTTAAACAAAAAAACCAACGTTGTACTTTGCAGTAAAAGAAATAGCAAATCTAAAGTTTCAGGAATCCGAGAATAAGCTTACTTTCATGAGTTCTTCACGATTTCGGATTTTGCTATAAAATGAATTCCTTCACTCAAACTAAATTAAAACTGCTAAACCGCTAATCTGTTATATGTAAGGCAGATGTCAAATTCACCGAATTAGGATTATTCGGTATTCGGCCAATCGAGCTGTAGCAGCTTCGGTAAAAGAGTATAAGTTGAAGAGTTTGTGAATAAAGGTGTGCGCACACATAGTGAGCTGTAGGAAAATAGGCAGGGAGCAATGCCGGCTGGCGTATATGTTCTTGTATGTTGTCTGACTGTTTGATTTGAATGTGTTGTGTAAGTGTCCTGTTGAATGTTACATGTTTGGGCTTTGACACGCTTCACTGTGGTTGTTAACTGTGTGGTGTGTCCTGAAATGTTATATGTTTGGGCTGTGTGACATGCTTAATGCTTGTCAGTAGCTACCCACTTATTCATATATAGCAACTGACAACGTAAGAAGTCCGGACATACTTTGATAGAGTAGTTGTAGAAGTATCCTTATTGATAATAGATAAACTAATTCATAGTGATAGAACAGTAGATGAACAGGTGCCTGCACATGTCTCACGAAAATAAAATGGGTGTATCATTGTTGATGGCAGAGCAATACTGCCAAACTTATGAGTTCTTGTGGCAAACTTGATTCAGTGTCTTGACGTGTATACGCTGTTTCGCTGACTTGATTGTCACAAGAAACAAAATGTGTTTGATAAGATCCGACCATTTTATTACGGGAGGATCAGTATGTATGGATTCTGATGTGACTGATAAACCCATTCGTATCTTAAGCACAATCTAATACGTGAGACAACGCCCTGGCACACGATAAAAAAAAAAAGAGAGAGCGGTTTTGTGTCCCCACAGTCCATAATGTAGAAAAGAGAGAAAAAAGCCTTTCTGATTTGGTGTGTGTGCTCATAGTGCAGAGTGTAGAGAAAAGAAAGCCGTTTTGGTGTCACAGGTGTTGTGACTTACACACACACATTTCTAAATTGTGAAAGGAAATTATTTTAGAGGAAGCACTAGAGTTTAGATCCCACATTTGTTGATAGGCATTCATTTATTTCTTCACTTCTGATAAAAATGATAAGACTGACCTAAAGAATTGGAGGCCCATCACACTTTTAAACTTTGACTGTAAACTTTTTAGCAAGGTTTTAACGACACGGATGTCCTCTGTTTTAGAGGAGGTAATTCACCCAGACCAGGCTTGTGCCATCTCAGAGAGACAACTCACCGACAGCCTCGTACTGATTCGAGACATCATTGATTACGCTAGAGACAGAAACACCCGGCTTGTCATCTTAAATTTAGACTTTGAAAAAGCTTTTGATCGGGTCTCGCATCAATATCTCTTTCAGGTGTTGCAGCCATCGAATAGGGCCCGATTGTTCCTACTTGGTGAGATTTGCTTGGTTGAGACGCTTGCTCCCCCCCCTTGCTCCTCGGCTGACCAAGTAGGAACAATCGGGCCCTATTCGATGGCTGCCTTGTCTTTTACTCTGTGCAAAAGACAAGGCAGCCACAAACACCACGGGAACACCGTATTGAGGCTTTGTTCTGACCACTCATTCGGTGTCGCGTTTCTTTCAAGCAATTCTCCCGGTTAGCCCACACTCGGCTCGCTCCCAGAGCTGTGTTAAAGTCTACTTCGCATTCACTCTCTTTTCTCAGCAGATTAAAAGAAAGTTTCATCTTGGGCTCCCTGAAACTTCCATCCTGCACCGCTGTTTGCTTTTTCACAAGAGCAGAGAAGAGCGCACCGTTCCCAGCGGCACTGCAGTACCGGGTCGATGCTTGGAGTGAACGGAGCAAGCTTCTTTTTCAACTCCTATTCTTAAAAATCCATTTAATATGTAGTCCTCGTATAGAGGACATATTAAACTGATAAGAACAGATACTACACTTGATCTTAGCCAAAAGGCCGAGAAGCGATAACTGTCCACTGTTTCAGGTCCGAGGGCCCTTGCTGGCACAATGCGCACTTGTAGCAGTGTTCTTTTTATGGCCATAGGTGGCCAGAGTGTCACGTTGCACCTCCGCCCACCCGCTGCACTGAGCACTCTTCAGCCCTTTTAAATGGTATAACTTTGCACTCCCGCATGCTCCAGCAAGCACCATTCAAGCAACAACTTTGCACTCCAGCTTCGAACATCGGCACAATCGCAACAAGTAAGGCGACTCTACTCAGAGAAGTCACTCTGCACAGTAACAAGATTTCTTTTGCACAGACAGAAAGGGCTTCACCCGCAAAGGTAAAGCCTGCCAAAAATAGAAACAACTCATTAGTGCTGCTCTCCACGAAAGTCTTTAGTAAAAGGCGAAAGACTTGTATGTTATGAAGAGAAACCAGAGTACGATTATCCGTCACTGCGGGAGCAGGGCATCAGGCTAGTTGCCATAGCCACCTTCCCCATGGTGAGCGTTGCTTGGTTGAAACGCTTGCCCCTGTGCAATCGACAAGGCAGCAACAAAAACACCACGGGAACACCGTATTGAGGCTTTGTTCTGACCGCTCATTCGGTGTCGCGTTTCTTTCAAGCAATTCTCCTGGTTAGCCCACACTCGGCTCGCTCCCAGAGCCGTGTTAAAGTCTACTTCGCATTCACTCTCTTTTCTCAGCAGACTCTTGGGATTTTATCTATAAAATGAATTCCTTCACTCAAACTATGTTAAAACTGCTTTGTCCTTCATATTTACCATGTCTAGAAAGATTTAAACAAAAAAAAAACAACGTTGTACTTTGCAGTAAAAGAAAGAGCAAATCTAAAGTTTCAGGAATCCGAGAATAAGCTTACTTTCATGAGTTCTTCACGATTTCGGATTTTGCTATAAAATGAATTCCTTCACTCAAACTAAATTAAAACTGCTAAACCGCTAATCTGTTACATGTAAGGCAGATGTCAAATTCACCGAAATAGGATCTAAGGGTATTCGGCCAATCGAGCTGTAGCAGCTTTGGTAAAAGAGTATAAGTTGAAGAGTTTGTGAATAAAGGTGTGCGCACACATAGTGAGCTGTAGGAAAATAGGCAGGGAGCAATGCCGGCTGGGGTATATGTTCTTGTATGTTGTCTGACTGTTTGATTTGAATGAGTTGTGTAAGTGTCCTGTTGAATGTTACATGTTTGGGCTTTGACACTTCACTGTGGTTGTTAACTGTGTGGTGTGTCCTGAAATGTTATATGTTTGGGCTGTGTGACATGCTTAATGCTTGTCAGTAGCTACCCACTTATTCATATATAGCAACTGACAACATAAGAAGTCTGGACATACTTTGATAGTAGTTGTAGAAGTATCCTTATTAATAATAGATAAACTAATTCATAGTGATAGAACAGTAGATGAACAGGTGCCTGCACATGTCTCACGAAGATAAAATGGGTGTATGATTGCTGACGGCAGAGCAATACTGCCAAACTTATGAGTTCTTGTGGCAAACTTGATTCAGTGTCTTGACGTGTATACGCTGTTTCGCTGACTTGATTGTCACAAGAAACAAAGTGTGTTTGATAAGATCCGACCATTTTATTACGGGAGGATCAGTATGTATGGATTCTGAAGTGACTGATAAACCCATTCGTATCGTAAGCATAATCTAATACGTGAGACAACGCCCTGGCACACAATCAAAAAAAAAAAGAGAGAGCGGTTTTGTGTCCCCACAGTCCATAATGTAGAAAAGAGAGAAAAAAGCCTTTCTGATTTGGTGTGTGTGCTCATAGTGCAGAGTGTAGAGAAAAGAAAGCCGTTTTGGTGTCACGGGTGTTGTCACATTTCTAAATTGTGAAAGGAAATTATTTTAGAGGAAGCACTAGAGTTTAGATCCCACATTTGTTGATAGGCATTCATTTATTTCTTCACTTCTGATAAAAATGATAAGACTGACCTAAAGAATTGGAGGCCCATCACACTTTTAAACTTTGACTGTAAACTTTTTAGCAAGGTTTTAACGACACGGATGTCCTCTGTTTTAGAGGAGGTAATTCACCCAGACCAGGCTTGTGCCATCTCAGAGAGACAACTCACCGACAGCCTCGTACTGATTCGAGACATCATTGATTACGCTAGAGACAGAAACACCCGGCTTGTCATCTTAAATTTAGACTTTGAAAAAGCTTTTGATCGGGTCTCGCATCAATATCTCTTTCAGGTGTTGCAGCCATCGAATAGGGCCCGATTGTTCCTACTTGGTGAGATTTGCTTGGTTGAGACGCTTGCTCCCCCCCCTTGCTCCTCGGCTGACCAAGTAGGAACAATCGGGCCCTATTCGATGGCTGCCTTGTCTTTTACTCTGTGCAAAAGACAAGGCAGCCACAAACACCACGGGAACACCGTATTGAGGCTTTGTTCTGACCACTCATTCGGTGTCGCGTTTCTTTCAAGCAATTCTCCCGGTTAGCCCACACTCGGCTCGCTCCCAGAGCTGTGTTAAAGTCTACTTCGCATTCACTCTCTTTTCTCAGCAGATTAAAAGAAAGTTTCATCTTGGGCTCCCTGAAACTTCCATCCTGCACCGCTGTTTGCTTTTTCACAAGAGCAGAGAAGAGCGCACCGTTCCCAGCGGCACTGCAGTACCGGGTCGATGCTTGGAGTGAACGGAGCAAGCTTCTTTTTCAACTCCTATTCTTAAAAATCCATTTAATATGTAGTCCTCGTATAGAGGACATATTAAACTGATAAGAACAGATACTACACTTGATCTTAGCCAAAAGGCCGAGAAGCGATAACTGTCCACTGTTTCAGGTCCGAGGGCCCTTGCTGGCACAATGCGCACTTGTAGCAGTGTTCTTTTTATGGCCATAGGTGGCCAGAGTGTCACGTTGCACCTCCGCCCACCCGCTGCACTGAGCACTCTTCAGCCCTTTTAAATGGTATAACTTTGCACTCCCGCATGCTCCAGCAAGCACCATTCAAGCAACAACTTTGCACTCCAGCTTCGAACATCGGCACAATCGCAACAAGTAAGGCGACTCTACTCAGAGAAGTCACTCTGCACAGTAACAAGATTTCTTTTGCACAGACAGAAAGGGCTTCACCCGCAAAGGTAAAGCCTGCCAAAAATAGAAACAACTCATTAGTGCTGCTCTCCACGAAAGTCTTTAGTAAAAGGCGAAAGACTTGTATGTTATGAAGAGAAACCAGAGTACGATTATCCGTCACTGCGGGAGCAGGGCATCAGGCTAGTTGCCATAGCCACCTTCCCCATGGTGAGCGTTGCTTGGTTGAAACGCTTGCCCCTGTGCAATCGACAAGGCAGCAACAAAAACACCACGGGAACACCGTATTGAGGCTTTGTTCTGACCGCTCATTCGGTGTCGCGTTTCTTTCAAGCAATTCTCCTGGTTAGCCCACACTCGGCTCGCTCCCAGAGCCGTGTTAAAGTCTACTTCGCATTCACTCTCTTTTCTCAGCAGACTCTTGGGATTTTATCTATAAAATGAATTCCTTCACTCAAACTATGTTAAAACTGCTTTGTCCTTCATATTTACCATGTCTAGAAAGATTTAAACAAAAAAAAAACAACGTTGTACTTTGCAGTAAAAGAAAGAGCAAATCTAAAGTTTCAGGAATCCGAGAATAAGCTTACTTTCATGAGTTCTTCACGATTTCGGATTTTGCTATAAAATGAATTCCTTCACTCAAACTAAATTAAAACTGCTAAACCGCTAATCTGTTACATGTAAGGCAGATGTCAAATTCACCGAAATAGGATCTAAGGGTATTCGGCCAATCGAGCTGTAGCAGCTTTGGTAAAAGAGTATAAGTTGAAGAGTTTGTGAATAAAGGTGTGCGCACACATAGTGAGCTGTAGGAAAATAGGCAGGGAGCAATGCCGGCTGGGGTATATGTTCTTGTATGTTGTCTGACTGTTTGATTTGAATGAGTTGTGTAAGTGTCCTGTTGAATGTTACATGTTTGGGCTTTGACACTTCACTGTGGTTGTTAACTGTGTGGTGTGTCCTGAAATGTTATATGTTTGGGCTGTGTGACATGCTTAATGCTTGTCAGTAGCTACCCACTTATTCATATATAGCAACTGACAACATAAGAAGTCTGGACATACTTTGATAGTAGTTGTAGAAGTATCCTTATTAATAATAGATAAACTAATTCATAGTGATAGAACAGTAGATGAACAGGTGCCTGCACATGTCTCACGAAAATAAAATGGGTGTATGATTGCTGACGGCAGAGCAATACTGCCAAACTTATGAGTTCTTGTGGCAAACTTGATTCAGTGTCTTGACGTGTATACGCTGTTTCGCTGACTTGATTGTCACAAGAAACAAAGTGTGTTTGATAAGATCCGACCATTTTATTACGGGAGGATCAGTATGTATGGATTCTGAAGTGACTGATAAACCCATTCGTATCGTAAGCATAATCTAATACGTGAGACAACGCCCTGGCACACAATCAAAAAAAAAAAGAGAGAGCGGTTTTGTGTCCCCACAGTCCATAATGTAGAAAAGAGAGAAAAAAGCCTTTCTGATTTGGTGTGTGTGCTCATAGTGCAGAGTGTAGAGAAAAGAAAGCCGTTTTGGTGTCACGGGTGTTGTCACATTTCTAAATTGTGAAAGGAAATTATTTTAGAGGAAGCACTAGAGTTTAGATCCCACATTTGTTGATAGGCATTCATTTATTTCTTCACTTCTGATAAAAATGATAAGACTGACCTAAAGAATTGGAGGCCCATCACACTTTTAAACTTTGACTGTAAACTTTTTAGCAAGGTTTTAACGACACGGATGTCCTCTGTTTTAGAGGAGGTAATTCACCCAGACCAGGCTTGTGCCATCTCAGAGAGACAACTCACCGACAGCCTCGTACTGATTCGAGACATCATTGATTACGCTAGAGACAGAAACACCCGGCTTGTCATCTTAAATTTAGACTTTGAAAAAGCTTTTGATCGGGTCTCGCATCAATATCTCTTTCAGGTGTTGCAGCCATCGAATAGGGCCCGATTGTTCCTACTTGGTGAGATTTGCTTGGTTGAGACGCTTGCTCCCCCCCCTTGCTCCTCGGCTGACCAAGTAGGAACAATCGGGCCCTATTCGATGGCTGCCTTGTCTTTTACTCTGTGCAAAAGACAAGGCAGCCACAAACACCACGGGAACACCGTATTGAGGCTTTGTTCTGACCACTCATTCGGTGTCGCGTTTCTTTCAAGCAATTCTCCCGGTTAGCCCACACTCGGCTCGCTCCCAGAGCTGTGTTAAAGTCTACTTCGCATTCACTCTCTTTTCTCAGCAGATTAAAAGAAAGTTTCATCTTGGGCTCCCTGAAACTTCCATCCTGCACCGCTGTTTGCTTTTTCACAAGAGCAGAGAAGAGCGCACCGTTCCCAGCGGCACTGCAGTACCGGGTCGATGCTTGGAGTGAACGGAGCAAGCTTCTTTTTCAACTCCTATTCTTAAAAATCCATTTAATATGTAGTCCTCGTATAGAGGACATATTAAACTGATAAGAACAGATACTACACTTGATCTTAGCCAAAAGGCCGAGAAGCGATAACTGTCCACTGTTTCAGGTCCGAGGGCCCTTGCTGGCACAATGCGCACTTGTAGCAGTGTTCTTTTTATGGCCATAGGTGGCCAGAGTGTCACGTTGCACCTCCGCCCACCCGCTGCACTGAGCACTCTTCAGCCCTTTTAAATGGTATAACTTTGCACTCCCGCATGCTCCAGCAAGCACCATTCAAGCAACAACTTTGCACTCCAGCTTCGAACATCGGCACAATCGCAACAAGTAAGGCGACTCTACTCAGAGAAGTCACTCTGCACAGTAACAAGATTTCTTTTGCACAGACAGAAAGGGCTTCACCCGCAAAGGTAAAGCCTGCCAAAAATAGAAACAACTCATTAGTGCTGCTCTCCACGAAAGTCTTTAGTAAAAGGCGAAAGACTTGTATGTTATGAAGAGAAACCAGAGTACGATTATCCGTCACTGCGGGAGCAGGGCATCAGGCTAGTTGCCATAGCCACCTTCCCCATGGTGAGCGTTGCTTGGTTGAAACGCTTGCCCCTGTGCAATCGACAAGGCAGCAACAAAAACACCACGGGAACACCGTATTGAGGCTTTGTTCTGACAGTGCAGAGTGTAGAGAAAAGAGAGAAAAGAAAGCCGTTTTGGTGTCACGGGTGTTGTGACTTACACACACACATTTCTGAATTGAGAAAGGAAATTATTTTAGAGGAAGCACTAGAGTTTAGATCCCACATTTGTTGATAGGCATTCATTTATTTCTTCACTTCTGATGAAGTTTCAACAATAAACAACAAACTTTGTATTATGAGAAAGAACCAGACTCATTCTTCAGGAATCCGAAAATAAGCTCTATTTTACGAGTTATGCACGAATTCGGATTCTCCTATAAAACGAATTCCTTAACTCTAACCAAGTTAAGACTGCTTTGTCCTTCATATTTATTCATGTCTAATCAAGTTTCAACGATAAACAACGTTGTACTTTGTACTTCTTCAGCAATAAGCATCTCTCGACATATGACGAAATACAGATTTTGCTATAAAATTAATTCCTTCTATCAGCCTGACTTAAAACTGTTTGTCCTCCTTATTTATCCACTTCAAATCAAGTTTCAACAATTAAAAAAATGTTGTAGTTTGAGAAAAAACAACTTAATCTTAAGCAATCAGTAGGGTAAGAAAGGGTAAGAAAAGGTGCAAATGCCAACCATACATCACTAAAAGGTGGAGCGGAAGTATTCGGCTGCAAGTAGGTGCGAATGCCTGACAATGTATGATCAAAAGAGGGAGCGGAGGTTTTCGACTGCAAGGTCTGAATGTCCAACCATAATTTGTAAAAACCGGGGAAGAAAAGGCTCGAAAGCCCGACTATACACCATCAAAAGCGGGAGCGGAGGTTTTCGGCTGCAAGTAGGTGTGAATGTTCGACCATAATTTGTAAAAATCGGGTAAGAAAAGGTTCGAATGCCCGACTATATATTAACCAAAGCAGGAGGAGAGGTCTTCGGATAAGAGTGGGTGAGAATTTACAACCATAATCTATAAAATGCGGTGAAAAAAAAGGTGTGAATACCCCATAGAACACTAAAAGGTAGAGCGGAAGTGTTCGGCTGCAAGAAGGTGTGAATGTCTGACCATAGTTTGTAAAAAGCGGGTAAGAAAAGGTTCGAATGCCCGAACATACACCATCAAAGGAGGGAGCGGAGGTGTTCCGCTGTAAGAAGGTGTGAATGTCCGACCATAGTTGGCAAAAAGCAGGTAAGAAAAGGTTAAAATACCCGATTGTACACAATCAATAGCGGGAGCAGAGTTGTTCCGCTACTAAAAGGTGTGAAAGTCCGACCATGGTTTGTAAAAAGCGGGTAAGAAAAGGTGCGAATGCCCGACAATGTATGATCAAAAGAGGGAGTGGAGGTTTTCGGCTGAAACAAGGTCTGAATGTCCATCCATATTTTGTAAAAATCTGGGAAGAAAAGGCTCGAAAGCCCGACTATACACCATCAACAGCTGGAGCGGAGGTGTTCAGCTGCAAGAAGGTCTGAATGTCCATCAATAATTGCTAGAAAACATGGAAGAGAATTTTCGAATATCAAACCGCACATGATCATAAGCAGGAGAGGAGGTGTTCAAATGCAAGAAGGTGTGAATGTCCACCCATAATTACTGCAAAATGGGTAAGAAAAGGTACGAATGCCCAACCATACATGATCCTAACAGGGAGCGGAGGTGTTTGGCTGCGACAAGGTGTGTATGTCCACCCATAATTAATGAAAAGCGGGCAACAAGTAGGTTTGAATACCCATCATCAAAAGCAGGAGTGGATGTGTTCGGCTACAAGAAGGTTTGAATGTCTGACCATAGTTTATAAAAAGCGGGTAAGAAAAGGTTTGAATGCCCGAACATACACCATCAAAGGAGGGAGCGGAGGTGTTCCGCTGTAAGAAGGTGTGAATGTCCAACCATAATTGGCAAAAAGCAGGTAAGAAAAGGTTAAAATACCCTATTGTACACAATCAATAGCGGTGAGCAGAGTTGTTCCGCTACTAAAAGGTGTGAAAGTCCGACCATGAATTGTAAAAAGCGGGTAAGAAAAGGTGCGAATGCCCGACAATGTATGATCAAAAGAGGGAGTGGAGGTTTTCGGCTGAAAGAAGGTCTGAATGTCCATCCATAATTTGTAAAAATCGGGGAAGAAAAGGCTCGAAAGCCCGACTATACACCATCAACAGCTAGAGCGGAGGTGTTCAGCTGCAAGAAGGTCTGAATGTCCATCAATAATCGCTAGAAAACATGGAAGAGAATTTTCGAATATCAAACCGCACATGATCATAAGCGGGAGAGGAGGTGTTAAAATGCAAAAAGGTGTGAATGTCCACCCATAATTACTGCAAAATGTGTAAGAAAAGGTACGAATGCCCAACCATACATCATCAAAAGCAGGAGTGGATGTGTTCGGCTACAAGAAGGTTTTAATGTCCGACCATAGTTTGTAAAAAGCGGGTAAGAAAAGGTTCGAATGCCCGAACATACACCATCAAAAGAGGGAGCGGAGGTGTTCCACTGTAAGAAGGTGTGAATGTCTGACCATAGTTGGTAAAAAGCGGGTAAGAAAAGGTGAAAATACCCGACTGTACACAATAAATAGCGGGAGCGGAGTTGTTCGGCTACTAAAAGGTGTGAAAGTCCGACCCTGGTTTGTAAAAAGCGGGTAAGAGAAGGTGCGAATGCCCGACAATGTATGATCAAAAGAGGGAGCGGAGGTTTTCGGCTGCAAGAAGGTCTGAATGTCCAACAATAATTTTGTAAAAACCGGGGAAGAAAAGGCTCGAAAGCCCGACTATACATCATCAAAAGCGGGAGCGGAGGTGTTCAGCTGCAAGAAGGTCTGAATGTCCATCAATAATTGCTAGAAAACATGAAAGAAAATTTTCGAATATCATACCACACATCATCATAAGCGGGAGAGGAGGTGTTCAGCTGCAAGAAGGTGTGAATGTCCGACCATAGTTTGTAAAAAATGGGTAAGAAAAGGTGCGAATGCTCAACCATACATCATCAAAAGCAGGAGTGGATGTGTTCGGCTAAAAGAAGGTTTGAATGTCCGACCATAGTTCGTAAAATGCCGGTAAGAAAAGGTTCGAATGCCCGAACATACACCATCAAAAGAGGGAGCGGAGGTGTTCCGCTGTAAGACGGTGTGAATGTCCAACAATAGTTGGTAAAAAGCGGGTAAGAAAAGGTTAAAATACCCGACTGTACACAATCAATAGCGGGAGCGGAGTTGTTCGGCTACAAGAAGGTGTGAAAGTCCGACCATGGTTTGTAAAAAGCGGGTAAGAAAAGGTTCGAATGCCCGAATATATACCATCAAAAGCGGAAGCGGAGGTGTTCGGCTGAGAGAAGGTGTGAACGTCCGACCAAAGTTTGTAAAAAGCAGTGAAGAAAAGTTTCGAATATCCAACCAAACATAATCAAAAGCGGGAGCAGAGCTGTTCGACTGCAAGTAGGTGTGAATGTCAGATCATAATTTGCAAAAAGCTGATGAGAAAGGGTGAGAATGCCCGACTATACACCATCAAATGCGGGAGCGGAAGTGTTCGGCTGTGAGTAGGTGTGAATGTCAAACCATAATTGCTGAAAAATGTGTTAGAAAAGACAAGAATGCCGGACCGTACATCATCAAAAGCGGGAAAAGTGGTGTTCGGCTGCAAGTAGGTGTGAATGTCCAGCCATAACTACTCACAAACCGGTAAGAAAAGGTAGTATTGCCAGACCATACATTATCAAAACAGGGAGCGGAGGTGGTTCAGCTGCAAGGTGTGAATGTCTGACTAAAGTTTATAAAAAGCGGGTAAGACAAGGTGCGAATGCCTGACAATGTATGATCAAATGAGGGAGCGGAGGTTTTCGGCTGCAAGGTCTGAATGTACAACCATAATTTGTAAAAACCGGGGAAGAAAAGGCTCGAAAGCCCGACTATACACCATCAAAAGCGGGAGCGGAGGTGTTCGGCTTCAAGTAGGTGTGAATGTTCGACCATAATTTGTAAAAAGCGGGTAAGAAAAGGTTTGAATGCTCGACTATATATTAACAAAAGCAGAAGGAGAGGTCTTCGGATAAGAGTGGGTGAGAATTTCCAACCATAATCAATAAAATGCGGTGAAAAAAAAGGTGTGAATACCCCATAGAACACTAAAAGGTGGAGCAGAAGTGTTCGGCTGCAAGAAGGTGTGACTGTTCGACTATATTTGGTGAAAAGCAGGTGAAGCAAGGTCTGAATGCCCAACCTTACATCATCAAAAACGAGATCAGAGGTGTTTGGCTGCAAGAAGGCCATAGTTTGCCAAAAGCGGGTAAGCTGCGAATGACCGACTAAATATCAACAAAAGTGGGGGCGGATGTCTTCGGATGCAAGTGGGTGTGAATATCCCACCATACAAGTATGGTGGAGAGGAAGCTGTGAATGGCCGACCATAGTAAAAAGCGGGTGAGAAAAGGTGCGAATGTCCAATCATACATGATCAAAACAGGGAGCGGAGGTGTTTGGCTGCGACAAGGTGTGTATGTCCACCCATAATTAATGAAAAGCGGGCAACAAGTAGGTTTGAATACCCATCATCAAAAGCAGGAGTGGATGTGTTCGGCTACAAGAAGGTTTGAATGTCTGACCATAGTTTATAAAAAGCGGGTAAGAAAAGGTTCGAATGCCCGAACATACACCATCAAAGGAGGGAGCGGAGGTGTTCCGCTGTAAGGTGTGAATGTCCGACCATAGTTGGCAAAAAGCAGGTAAGAAAAGGTTAAAATACCCGATTGTACACAATCAATAGCGGGAGCAGAGTTGTTCCGCTACTAAAAGGTGTGAAAGTCCGACCATGGTTTGTAAAAAGCGGGTAAGAAAAGGTGCGAATGCCCGACAATGTATGATCAAAAGAGGGAGCGGAGGTTTTCGGCTGAAACAAGGTCTGAATGTCCATCCATATTTTGTAAAAATCTGGGAAGAAAAGGCTCGAAAGCCCGACTATACACCATCAACAGCTGGAGCGGAGGTGTTCAGCTGCAAGAAGGTCTGAATGTCCATCAATAATTGCTAGAAAACATGGAAGAGAATTTTCGAATATCAAACCGCACATGATCATAAGCGGGAGAGGAGGTGTTCAAATGCAAGAAGGTGTGAATGTCCACCCATAATTACTGCAAAATGGGTAAGAAAAGGTATGAATGCCCAACCATACATGATCCTAACAGGGAGCGGAGGTGTTTGGCTGCGACAAGGTGTGTATGTCCACCCATAATTAATGAAAAGCGGGCAACAAGTAGGTTTGAATACCCATCATCAAAAGCAGGAGTGGATGTGTTCGGCTACAAGAAGGTTTGAATGTCTGACCATAGTTTGTAAAAAGCGGGTAAGAAAAGGTTTGAATGCCCGAACATACACCATCAAAGGAGGGAGCGGAGGTGTTCCGCTGTAAGAAGGTGTGAATGTCCAACCATAATTGGCAAAAAGCAGGTAAGAAAAGGTTAAAATACCCTATTGTACACAATCAATAGCGGGAGCAGAGTTGTTCCGCTACTAAAAGGTGTGAAAGTCCGACCATGAATTGTAAAAAGCGGGTAAGAAAAGGTGCGAATGCCCGACAATGTATGATCAAAAGAGGGAGTGGAGGTTTTCGGCTGAAAGAAGGTCTGAATGTCCATCCATAATTTGTAAAAATCGGGGAAGAAAAGGCTCGAAAGCCCGACTATACACCATCAACAGCTAGAGCGGAGGTGTTCAGCTGCAAGAAGGTCTGAATGTCCATCAATAATCGCTAGAAAACATGGAAGAGAATTTTCGAATATCAAACCGCACATGATCATAAGCGGGAGAGGAGGTGTTAAAATGCAAAAAGGTGTGAATGTCCACCCATAATTACTGCAAAATGGGTAAGAAAAGGTACGAATGCCCAACCATACATCATCAAAAGCAGGAGTGGATGTGTTCGGCTACAAGAAGGTTTTAATGTCCGACCATAGTTTGTAAAAAGCGGGTAAGAAAAGGTTCGAATGCCCGAACATACACCATCAAAAGAGGGAGCGGAGGTGTTCCACTGTAAGAAGGTGTGAATGTCTGACCATAGTTGGTAAAAAGCGGGTAAAAAAAGGTGAAAATACCCGACTGTACACAATAAATAGCGGGAGCGGAGTTGTTCGGCTACTAAAAGGTGTGAAAGTCCGACCCTGGTTTGTAAAAAGCGGGTAAGAGAAGGTGCGAATGCCCGACAATGTATGATCAAAAGAGGGAGCGGAGGTTTTCGGCTGCAAGAAGGTCTGAATGTCCAACAATAATTTTGTAAAAACCGGGGAAGAAAAGGCTCGAAAGCCCGACTATACATCATCAAAAGCGGGAG
Source organism: Leuresthes tenuis (assembly GCF_036924035.1). Lineage (NCBI taxonomy): Eukaryota > Metazoa > Chordata > Actinopteri > Atheriniformes > Atherinopsidae > Leuresthes > Leuresthes tenuis. The sequence continues at coordinate 27,510,795 of NW_027325372.1, read as the reverse complement.
CGGAGGTGTTCAGCTGCAAGAAGGTCTGAATGTCCATCAATAATTGCTAGAAAACATGAAAGAAAATTTTCGAATATCAAACCACACATCATCATAAGCGGGAGAGGAGGTGTTCAGCTGCAAGAAGGTGTGAATGTCCGACCATAGTTTGTAAAAAATGGGTAAGAAAAGGTGCGAATGCTCAACCATACATCATCAAAAGCAGGAGTGGATGTGTTCGGCTAAAAGAAGGTTTGAATGTCCGACCATAGTTCGTAAAATGCCGGTAAGAAAAGGTTCGAATGCCCGAACATACACCATCAAAAGAGGGAGCGGAGGTGTTCCGCTGTAAGACGGTGTGAATGTCCAACAATAGTTGGTAAAAAGCGGGTAAGAAAAGGTTAAAATACCCGACTGTACACAATCAATAGCGGGAGCGGAGTTGTTCGGCTACAAGAAGGTGTGAAAGTCCGACCATGGTTTGTAAAAAGCGGGTAAGAAAAGGTTCGAATGCCCGAATATATACCATCAAAAGCGGAAGCGGAGGTGTTCGGCTGAGAGAAGGTGTGAACGTCCGACCAAAGTTTGTAAAAAGCAGTGAAGAAAAGTTTCGAATATCCAACCAAACATAATCAAAAGCGGGAGCAGAGCTGTTCGACTGCAAGTAGGTGTGAATGTCAGATCATAATTTGCAAAAAGCTGATGAGAAAGGGTGAGAATGCCCGACTATACACCATCAAATGCGGGAGCGGAAGTGTTCGGCTGTGAGTAGGTGTGAATGTCAAACCATAATTGCTGAAAAATGTGTTAGAAAAGACAAGAATGCCGGACCATACATCATCAAAAGCGGGAAAAGTGGTGTTCGGCTGCAAGTAGGTGTGAATGTCCAGCCATAACTACTCACAAACCGGTAAGAAAAGGTAGTATTGCCAGACCATACATTATCAAAACAGGGAGCGGAGGTGGTTCAGCTGCAAGGTGTGAATGTCTGACTAAAGTTTATAAAAAGCGGGTAAGACAAGGTGCGAATGCCTGACAATGTATGATCAAATGAGGGAGCGGAGGTTTTCGGCTGCAAGGTCTGAATGTACAACCATAATTTGTAAAAACCGGGGAAGAAAAGGCTCGAAAGCCCGACTATACACCATCAAAAGCGGGAGCGGAGGTGTTCGGCTGCAAGTAGGTGTGAATGTTCGACCATAATTTGTAAAAAGCGGGTAAGAAAAGGTTTGAATGCTCGACTATATATTAACAAAAGCAGGAGGAGAGGTCTTCGGATAAGAGTGGGTGAGAATTTCCAACCATAATCAATAAAATGCGGTGAAAAAAAAGGTGTGAATACCCCATAGAACACTAAAAGGTGGAGCAGAAGTGTTCGGCTGCAAGAAGGTGTGACTGTTCGACTATATTTGGTGAAAAGCAGGTGAAGCAAGGTCTGAATGCCCAACCTTACATCATCAAAAACGAGATCAGAGGTGTTTGGCTGCAAGAAGGCCATAGTTTGCCAAAAGCGGGTAAGCTGCGAATGACCGACTAAATATCAACAAAAGTGGGGGCGGATGTCTTCGGATGCAAGTGGGTGTGAATATCCCACCATACAAGTATGGTGGAGAGGAAGCTGTGAATGGCCGACCATAGTAAAAAGCGGGTGAGAAAAGGTGCGAATGTCCAATCATACATGATCAAAACAGGGAGCGGAGGTGTTTGGCTGCGACAAGGTGTGTATGTCAACCCATAATTAATGAAAAGTGGGCAACAAGTAGGTTTGAATACCCATCATCAAAAGCAGGAGTGGATGTGTTCGGCTACAAGAAGGTTTGAATGTCTGACCATAGTTTGTAAAAAGCGGGTAAGAAAAGGTTTGAGTGCCCGAACATACACCATCAAAAGAGGGAGCGGAGGTGTTCCGCTGTAAGACGGTGTGAATGTCCAACAATAGTTGGTAAAAAGCGGGTAAGAAAAGGTTAAAATACCCGACTGTACACAATCAATAGCGGGAGCGGAGTTGTTCGGCTACAAGAAGGTGTGAAAGTCCGACCACGGTTTGTAAAAAGCGGGTAAGAAAAGGTGCGAATGCCCGACAATGTATGATCAAAAGAGGGAGTGGAGGTTTTCGGCTGCAAGAAGGTCTGAATGTCCAACCATAATTTGTAAAAACCGGGGAAGAAAAGGCTCGAAAGCCCGACTATACACCATCAAAAGTGGGAGCGGAGGTGTTCAGCTTCAAGACGGTCTGAATGTCCATCAATAATTGCTAGAAAACATGAAAGAAAATTTTCAAATATCAAACTGCACATGATCATAAGCAGGAGAGGAGGATTTCAGCTGCAAGAAGGTGTGAATGTCTACCCATAATTACTGAAAAATGGGTAAGAAAAGGTGCGAATGCCTAACCATACATCATCAAAAGAGGGAGCGGAGTTGTTCCGCTGTAAGACGGTGTGAATGTCCGACCATAGATGGTAAAAAGCGGGTAAGAAAAGGTTAAATTACCCGACTGTACACAATCAAAAGAGGGAGCGGAGTTGTTCAGCTAAGAGAAGGTGTGAAAGTCCGACCTTGGTTTGTAAAAAGCGGGTAAGAAAAGGTTCGTATGCCCGAATATACACCATCAAAAGCGGAAGCGGAGGTGTTCGGCTGCAAGATACTGTGAACGTCCGACCAAAGTTTGTAAAAAGCAGTTAAGAAAAGGTTTGAATATCTAACCAAACATAAGAATGAGTCTTTTCCGCTGTAGAATGCCCGACTATAGACCATCAAATGCGGGAGCGGAGGTGTTCGGCTCTGAGTAGGTGTGAATATCCGACCATAATTGCTGAAGAATGTGTTAGAAAAAGTAAGAATGCTGGACCATACATCATCAAAAGCGGTAGAGGTGGTGTTCGGCTGCAAAAAGGTGTGACTGTTCGACTAAAGTTTGTAAAAAGTGGGTAAGACAAGGTGCGAATGCCTGACAATGTATGATCAAAAGCGGGAGCGGAGGTGTTCAGCTGCAAGAAGGTCTACATGTCCATTAATAATTGCTAGAAAACATGAAAGAAACTTTTCGAAAATCAAACCGCACATGATCATAAGTGGGATAGGAGGTGTTCAGCTGCAAGGTGTGAATGTCCACCCATAATTCCTGAAAAATGGGCAAAAAAAAGGTGTGAATGCCCAACCATACATCATCAAAAGCAGGAGTGGAAGTGTTTGGCTACAAGAAGGTGTGAACGTCCAACCAAAATATGTAAAAAGAAGTTAAGAAAAGGTTCGAATATCCAACCAAACATAATCAAAAGCGGGAGCAGAGCTGTTCGACTGCAAGTAGGTGTGAATGTCAGATCATAATTTGCAAAAAGCTGATGAGAAAGGGTGAGAATGCCCGACTATACATCATCAAATGCGGGAGCGGAGTTGTTCGGCTGTGAGTAGGTGTGAATCTCCGACCATAATTGCTGAAAAATGTGTTAGAAAAGGTAAAAATGCCGGTCCATACATCATCAAAAGCGAGAGAGGTTGTGTTCGGCTGCAAGTAGGTGTGAATGTCCAGCCATAATTACTCACAAACGGGTAAGAAAAGGTAGTATTGCCAGACCATATATGATCAAAACAGGGAGCGGAGGTGGTTCAGCTGCAAGAAGGTTTGAATGTCAAACTAAAGTTCAAATATATTAACAAAAGCGGGAGGAGAGGTCTTCGGATGAAAGTGGTTGAAAATTTCGAACCATAATGTATAAAATGCGGTGAAAAAAAAGGTGTGATAGAACACTAAAAGGTGGAGCGGAAGTGTTCGGCTGCAAGAAGGTGTGAATGTCCGACTATATTTGGTGAAAAGCAGGTGAAGCAAGGTCTGAATGCCCAACCTTACATCATCAAAAGCAAGATCAGAGTTGTTAGGCTGCAAGAAGGCCATAGTTTGCCAAAAGCGGGTAAGGTGCGAATGTCCGACTAAATATCAACAAAATTTGGGGCGGAGGTTTTCGGATGCAAGTGGGTGTGAATATCCCACCATACAAGTATGGTGGAGAGGAAGCTGTGAATAGCTGACCATAGTTTGGAAAAAGCGGGTAAGAAAAGGTTTGAATGCCCGAACATACACCATCAAAAGAGGGAGCGGAGGTGTTCCGCTGTACGAAGGTGTGAATGTCCGACCATACTTGGTAAAAAGCGGGTAAGAAAAGGTTAAAATACCCGACTGTACACAATCAATAGCGGGAGCGGATGTGTTCGGCTACAAGAAGGTGTGACAGTCCGACCATGTTTTGTAAAAAGCGGGTAAGAAAAGGTGCGAATGTCCGACAATGTATGATCAAAAGAGAGAGCGGAGGTTTTCGGATACACGAAGGTTTGAATGTCCTACCATAGTTTGTAAATAGCGGGTAAGAAAAGGTTCGAATGCCCGACTATACACCATAAAAAGCGGGAGCGGAGGTGTTCCGCTGTAAGACGGTGTGAATGTCCGACCATAGTTGGTAAAAAGCGGGTAAGAAAAGGTTAAAATACCCGACTGTACACAATCAATAGCGGGAGCGGAGTTGTTCGGCTACAAGAAGGTGTGAAAGTCCGACCATGGTTTGTAAAAAGCAGTTAAGAAAAGGTTCGAATATCCAACCAAACATGATCAAAAGCGGGAGCAGAGCTGTTCGACTGCAAGTAGGTGTGAATGTCCAGCCATAATTACTCACAAACGGGGGAAGAAAAGGTAGTATTGCCAGACCATACATGATCAAAACAGGGAGCGGAGGTTCAGCTGCAAGGTGTTAATGTCTGACTATAGTTTGTAAAAAGCGGGTAAGACAAGGTGCGAATGCCCAACAATGTATGATCAAAAGAGAGAGCGGAGGTGTTCGGCTGCAAGGTCTGAATGTCCAACCATAATTTGTAAAAACCGGGTAAGAAAAGGCTCGAAAGCCCGACTATACATCATCAAAAGCGGGAGCGGAGGTGTTCAGCTGCAAGAAGGTGTGAATGTTCGACTAAAGTTTGTAAAAAGCTGGTAAGACAAGGAGCGATGTCCCGACATTGTATGATCAAAAGCGGGAGCGGAGGTGTCCAGCTGTGAGTAGATGTGAATGTCCGACCATAATTGCTGAAAAATGTGTTAGAAAAGGTAAGAATACTGGACCATACATCATCAAAAGCGGGAGAGGTGGTGTTCGGCTGCAAGAAGGTGTGAAAGTCCGACAATGGTTTGTAAAAAGCGGGTAAAAAAAGGTTCAAATGCCCGAATATACATCATCAAAAGCGGAAGCGGAGGTGTTCGGATGCAAGAAGGTGTGAACGTCCGACCAAAGTTTGTAAAAAGCAGTGAAAAGCGAGAAAAAGCATTTCGTGAGTTCTGCATGATTTGGGATTTTGCTTATAAAATGCATTACTTCACTCAAACTATGTTAAAACTGATTTGTCCTTCATATTTTCCATGTCTAGAAATATTTAAACAAAAAAAACAACGTTGTACTTTGCAGTAAAAGAAAGAGCAAATCTAAAGTTTCAGGAATCCGAGTATAAGCCTGCTTTCATGAGTTCTGCACGATTTCGGATTTTGCTATAAAATGAATTGCTTTGCTCAAACCAAGTTAAAACTGCTTTGTCCTTCCATATTCATCAATGTCTAGATCGACTTCAACAAAGAAAAACATTGGACTTTGCAGTAGAAGAAGTTGAAATCCATCTACACATTGATAAATATGAAGGACAAAGCAGTTCCCACTTGCCCATAAGAAAATAAGCTTATTCTCGGATTCCTGATCTTTCAGTGTTGCTCTTTCTTCTACTGCAAAATACAATGTTGTTCTTTGTTGAAGTCGATCTAGACATTGATAAATATGAAGGAAAAAGCAGTTTTAACTTGGTTTGAGTGAATTAATTCATTTTATACATAAAATCCGAAATCGTGCAGAACTCATATAAATAAGCTTATTCTCGGATTCCTAAAACTTTTGATTGGCTCTTTCTTTTACTGCAAAGTACAACGTTGTTTTTTTTTGTTTAAATCTATCGAGACATTGATAAATATGAAGGTAAAAGCCATTTTAACATAGTTTGAGTGAAGGAATTGATTTTATAGATAAAATCCCAAATCATGCAGAACTCCTCAAAAGGGGCGTATGGCTTAATCACAAGTGTGGTTCTTTCTCATTCAGGGTAGTATGAGGAAGTTTATGCTTGAAATATATGTAGAAATGGGTACATATGAAGGACAAAGCAGTGTTAACTTAGTTTGAGTGAAGGAATTCATTTTATACATAAAATCCCAAATCATGCAGAACGTATGAAAAGAAGCTTATTCTCGGATTCCTGATCCTTCAGTTTTGCTCTTTCTTCTACTGCAAAATACAATGTTGTTCTTTGTTGAAGTCGATCTAGACATTGATAAATATGAAGGAAAAAGCAGTTTTAACTTGGTTTGAGTGAATGAATTTATTTTATACATAAAATCCGAAATCGTGCAGAACTCATGAAAATAAGCTTATTCTCGGATTCCTAAAACTTTTGATTTGCACTTTCTTTTACTGCAAAGTACAACGTTGTTTTTTGTTGAAATCTATCTAGACATTGATTACATTCACACCTACTTGCAGTCGAACACCTTCTCATCCACTTATGATCATGTGCGGTTGGGCTTTCGCACCTTTTCTTACCCATTTTTCAGTAATTATGGGTGGACATTCAGACCTTCTTGCAGCCGAAAACCTCCGCTCCTCTTTTGATCATACATTGTCGGGCATTCACACCTTGTCTTACCCGCTTTTTACAAACTTTAGTCGGACATTCAAACCTTCTTGCAGCTGAACCACCTCCGCTCCCTGTTTTGATCATATATGGTCTGGCAATAGTACCTTTTCTTACCCGTTTGTGAGTAATATTTGGCTGGACATTCACACCTTCTTGCAGCCGAACACAACCTCTCCCGCTTTTGATGATATATGGTCCGGCCTTCTTACCTTTTCTAACACATTTTTCAGCAATTATGGTCGGACATTCACACCTACTCACAGACGAACACCTCCGCTCCCACATTTGATAGTGTATAGTCGGGCATTCTCACCCTTTCTCATCAGCTTTTTGCAAGTTATGATCTGATATTCACACCTACTTGAAGTCGAGCAGCTCTGCTCCCGCTTTTGATTATGTTTGGTTGGATATTCGAACATTTTCTTAATGCTTTTTATAAACTTTGGTCGGACGTTCACACCGTCTTCCAGCAGAACACCTCCGCTTCCGCTTTTGATGGTGTATAGTCGGGCATTCGAGCCTTTTCTTACCCACCTATTACTTACTATGGGTGGACATTCAAACCTTCTTGTAGCCGAACACATCCGCTCCTGCTTTTGATGATGTATGATTTGGCATTCGCACCTTTTCTTACTCATTTTTCAGTAATTATTGGTCGGACATTCAGACCTTCTTGCACCTGAACACCTCTGCTCCCGCTTTTGATGGTGTATAGTCGGGCTTTCGAGCCTTTTCTTCCCCGATTTTTACAAATTATGGTTGGACATTCAGACCTTGCAGCCGAAAACCTCCGTTCCCTCTTTTGATCATACATTGTCGGGCATTCGCCCCTTGTCTTACACGGTTTTTACAAACTTTAGTCAGACATTCACACCTTGCAGCTGAACCACCTCCATTCCCTGTTTTGATCATGTGTGGTCTGGAAATACTACCTTTTCTTCCCCCGTTTGTGAGTAATTATGGCTGGACATTCACACCTACTTGCAAGCGAAAAACCACCTCTCCCGCTTTTGATGATGTATTGTCCGTTATTCTAGTCTTTTCTATCACATTTTTCAGCAATTATGATCTGACATTTACACCTACTTGCAGTCGAACAGCTCTGCTCCCGCTTTTGATTATGTTCGGTTGGATATTCAAACCTTTTCTTAACTGCTTTTTACAAACTTTGGTCGGACGTTCACACCTTCTTGCAGCTGAACACCCCCGCTTCCGCTTTTGATGGTATATATTCGGGTATTCGAACCTTCTCTTACCCGCTTTTTACAAACCATGGTTGGACTTTCATACCTTCTTGTAGCTGAACAACTCCACTCCTGCTTTTGATGATTTATGGTTGGACATTCGCATCTTTTCCTACCCATTTTTCAGTAATTATAGGTGGATATTCACATCTTCTTGCAGCTGAACACCTCCTCTCCCGCTAATGATCATGTAAGGTTTGATATTCGAAAATTTCTTTCATGTTTTAAAGCAATTATTAATGGACATTCACACCTACTTGCAGCCGAACACCACCTCTCCCGCTTTTGATGATGTATGGACCGGCATTCTTACCTTTTCTAACACATTTTTCAGCAATTATGGTTGGAGAATCACACCTACTCACAGCCGAACAACTCCGCTACCGCATTTGATGGTGTATAGTCGGGATTTCTCACCCTTTCTCATCAGCTTTTTGCAAATTATTCTCTGACATTCACACCTACTTGCAGTCGAACAGCTCTGCTCCCGCTTTTGATTATGTTTGGTTAGATATTCGAACCTTTTCTTAACTGCTTTTTTACAAACTTTGGTCGGACGTTCACACCTTCTCTTAGCTGAACAACTCCGCTCCCTCTTTTGATTGTGTACAGTCGGGTATTTTAACCTTTTCTTACCCGCTTTTTACCAACTATGAACGGACATTCACACCGTCTTACAGCGGAACACCTCCGCTCCCTCTTTTGATGGTGTATGTTCGGGCATTCGAACCTTTTCTTACCCGCTTTTTACAAACCAGGGTCGGACTTTCACACCTTTTAGTAGCCGAACAACTCCGCTCCCGCTATTGATTGTGTACAGTCGGGTATTTTAACCTTTTCTTACCCGCTTTTTACCAACTATGGTCGGACATTCACACCGTCTTACAGCGGAACACCTCCTCTCCCGCTTATGATCATGTACGGTTTGATATTCGAAAATTTACTTTCTTGTTTTAAAGCAATTATTGATGGACATTCAAACCTTCTTTTTGATGGTGTATAGTCGGGCTTTCGAGCCTTTTCTTCCCGCTTTTTACAAACCATGGTCGGACTTTCACACCTTCTTGTAGCCGAACAACTCCGCTCCTGCTATTGATTGTGTACAGTCGGGTATTTTAACCTTTTCTTACCCGCTTTTTGCCAACTATGGTCGGACATTCACACCGTCTTACAGCGGAACACCTCTGCTCCCGCTTTTGATGGTGTATAGTCGGGCATTCAAACCATTTCTTACCCGCTTTTTACAAACTATATTGGGACATTCAAACCTTCTTGTATCCGAAAACCTCCGCTCTCTCTTTTGATCATACATTGTCGGACATTCGCACCTTTTCTTACCCGCTTTTTACAAACCATGGTCGGACTTTCACACCTTCTTGTAGCCGAACACATCCGCTCCCGCTATTGATTGTGTACAGTCGGGTATTTTAACCTTTTCTTACCCGCTTTTTACCAACTATGGTCGGCTATTCACAGCTTCCTCTCCACCATACTTGTATGGTTGGATATTCACACCCACTTGCATCCGAAGACCTCTGCCCCAAATTTCGCACCTTACCCGCTTTTGGCAAACTATGGCCTTCTTGCAGCCAAACACCTCTGATCTCGCATTTGATGATGTAAGGTTTGGCATTCAGACCTTGCTTCACCTGCTTTTCACCAAATATAGTCGGACATTCACACCTTCTTGCAGCCGAACACTTCCGCTCCACCTTTTAGTGTTCTATCACACCTTTTTTTCACCGCATTTTATACATTATGGTCGGAAATTTTCAACCACTCTCATCCGAAGACCTCTCCTCCCGCTTTCTTTAATATATTTGAACTTTAGTCGGACATTCAAACCTTCTTGCAGCTGAACCACCTCCGCTCCCTGTTTTGATCATATATGGTCTGGCAATACTACCTTTTCTTACCCGTTTGTGAGTAATTATGGCTGGACATTCACACCTACTTGCAGCCGAACACAACCTCTCTCGCTTTTGATGATGTATGGACCGGCATTTTTACCTTTTCTAACACATTTTTCAGCAATTATGGTTGGAGATTCACACCTACTCACAGCCGAACAACTCCGCTACCGCATTTGATGGTGTATAGTCGGGCATTCTCACCCTTTCTCATCAGCTTTTTGCAAATTATGATCTGACATTCACACCTACTTGCAGTCGAACAGCTCTGCTCCCGCTTTTGATTATGTTTGGTTGGATATTCGAACCTTTTCTTAACTTCTTTTTACATATTTTGGTTGGACGTTCACACCTTCTTGTAGCCAAACACTTCCACTCCTGCTTTTGATGATGTATGGTTGGGCATTCACACCTTTTTTTTGCCCATTTTTCAGGAATTATGGGTGGACATTCACACCTTGCAGCTGAACACCTCCTATCCCACTTATGATCATGTGCGGTTTGATTTTCGAAAAGTTTCTTTCATGTTTTCTAGCAATTATTGATGGACATGTAGACCTTCTTGCAGCTGAACACCTCCGCTCCCGCTTTTGATCATACATTGTCAGGCATTCGCACCTTGTCTTACCCACTTTTTACAAACTTTAGTCGAACAGTCACACCTACTTGCAGCCGAACACAACCTCTCTCGCTTTTGATGATGTATGGACCGGCATTCTTACCTTTTCTAACACATTTTTCAGCAATTATGGTCGGAGATTCACACCTACTCACAGCCGAACAACTCCGCTCCCGCATTTGATGGTGTATAGTCGGGCATTCTCACCCTTTCTCATCAGCTTTTTGCAAATTATGATCTGACATTCACACCTACTTGCAGTTGAACAGCTCTGCTCCTGCTTTTGATTATGTTTGGTATGATATTCGAACCTTTTCTTAACTGCTTTTTACAAACTTTGGTTGGACGTTCACACCTTCTTGTAGCCGAACACATGCACTCCTGCTTTTTATGATGTATGGTTGGGCATTCGCACCTTTTTTTTACCCATTTTTCAGGTATTATGGGTGGACATTCACACCGTCTTGCAGCTGAACACCTCCTCTCCCACTTATGATCATGTGTGGTTTGATTTTCGAAAATTTTCTTTCATGTTTTCTAGCAATTATTGATGGACATTTAGACCTTCTTGCAGCTGAACACAACCTCTCCCGATTTTGATGATGTATGGACCGGCATTTTTACCTTTTCTAACACATTTTTCAGCAATTATGGTTGGAGATTCACACCTACTCACAGCCGAACAACTCCGCTATCGCATTTGATGGTGTATAGTCGGGCATTCTCACCCTTTCTCATCAGCTTTTTGCAAATTATGATCTGACATTCACACCTACTTGCAGTCGAACAGCTCTGCTCCCGCTTTTGATTATGTATGGTTAGATATTCGAACCTTTTCTTAACTGCTTTTTACAAACTTTGGTCGGACGTTCACAATATCTTGCAGCCGAACATCTCCGCTTCCGCTTTTGATGGTGTTTATTCGGGCATACGAACCTTTTCTTACCCGCTTTTTACAAACCAAGGTCGGACTTTCACACCTTCTCTTAGCTGAACAACTCCGCTCCCTCTTTTGATTGTGTACAGTCGGGTAATTTAACCTTTTCTTACCCGCTTTTTACCATCTATGGTCGGACATTCACACCTTCTTGCAGCTGAACACCTCCTCTCCCGCTTATGATCATGTGCAGTTTGATATTCGAAAATTTTCTTTCACATTTTCTAGCAATTATTGATGGACATTCAGACCGTCTTGCAGCTGAACACCTCCGCTCCCACTTTTGATGGTGTATAGTCGGGCTTTCGAGCCTTTTCTTCCCCGGTTTTTACAAATTATGGTTGGATATTCAGACCTTCTTGCAGCCGAAAACCTCCACTCCCTCTTTTGATCATACATTGTCGGGCATTCGCACCTTTTCTTACCCGCTTTTTACAAACCATGGTCGGACTTTCACACCTTTTAGTAGCCGAACAACTCCGCTCCCGCTATTGATTGTGTACAGTCGGGTATTTTAACCTTTTCTTACCCGCTTTTTACCAACTATGGTTGGACATTCACACCTTCTTACAGCAGAACACCTCCGCTCCCTGTTTTGATTATGTATGGTTTGACATTCGCACCTTCTCTCACCCGCCTTTTACTATGGTCGGCCATTCACAGCTTCCTCTCCACCATACTTGTATGGTGGGATATTCACACCCACTTGCATCCGAAGACCTCCGCCCCCACTTTTGTTGATATTTAGTCGGTCATTCGCACCTTACCCGCTTTTGGCAAACTATGGCCTTCTTGCAGCCAAAAACCTCTGATCTCGCTTTTGATGATGTAAGGTTGGGCATTCAGACCTTGCTTCACCTGCTTTTCACCAAATATAGTCGGACATTCACACCCACTTGCATCCGAAGACCTCCGCCCCAAATTTTGTTGATATTTAGTCGGACATTCGCACCTTACCCGCTTTTGGCAAACTATGGCCTTCTTGCAGCCAAACACCTCTTTTCTCGCTTTTGATGATGTAAGGTTGGGCATTCAGACCTTGCTTCACCTGCTTTTCACCAAATATAGTCGGACATTCACACCTTCTTGCAGCCGAACACTTCCGCTCCACCTTTTAGTGTTCTATCACACCTTTTTTTCACCGCATTTTATACATTATGGTTGGAAATTTTCAACCACTCTCATCCGAAGACCTCTCCTCCCGCTTTTGTTAATATATTTGAACTTTAGTCGGACATTCAAACCTTCTTGCAGCTGAACCACCTCCGCTCCCTGTTTTGATCATATATGGTCTGGCAATACTACCTTTTCTTACCCGTTTGTGAGTAATTATGGCTGGACATTCACACCTACTTGCAGCCGAACACAACCTCTCTCGCTTTTGATGATGCATGGACCGGCATTCTTACCTTTTCTAACACATTTTTCAGCAATTATGGTCGGACATTCACACCTACTCACAGCCGAACAACTCCGCTCCCACTTATGATCATGTGTGGTTTGATTTTCGAAAATTTTCTTTCATGTTTTCTAGCAATTATTGATGGACATTTAGACCTTCTTGCAACTGAACACCACCTCTCCCGATTTTGATTATGTATGGACCGGCATTTTTACCTTTTCTAACACATTTTTCAGCAATTATGGTTGGAGATTCACACCTACTCACAGCCGAACAACTCCGCTACCGCATTTGATGGTGTATAGTTGGGCATTCTCACCCTTTCTCATCAGCTTTTTGCAAATTATGATCTGACATTCACACCTACTTGCAGTCGAACAGCTCTGCTCCCGCTTTTGATTATGTATGGTTGGATATTCGAACCTTTTCTTAACTGCTTTTTACAAACTTTGGTTGGACGTTCACACCTTCTTGTAGCCGAACACATGCACTCCTGCTTTTGATGATGTATGGTTGGGCATTCGCACCTTTTTTTTACCCATTTTTCAGGTATTATGGGTGGACATTCACACCTTCTTGCAGCTGAACACCTCCTCTCCCACTTATGATCATGTGTGGTTTGATTTTCGAAAATTTTCTTTCATGTTTTCTAGCAATTATTGATGGACATTTAGACCTTCTTTCAGCTGAACACCACCTCTCCCGATTTTGATTATGTATGGACCGGCATTTTTACCTTTTCTAACACATTTTTCAGCAATTATGGTTGGAGATTCACACCTACTCACAACCGAACAACTCCGCTACCGCATTTGATGGTGTATAGTCGGGCATTCTCACCCTTTCTCATCAGCTTTTTGCAAATTATGATCTGACATTCAAACCTACTTCCAGCCAAACACCTCTGATCTCGCTTTTGATGATGTAAGGTTGGGCATTCAGACCTTGCTTCACCTGCTTTTCACCAAATATAGTCGGATATTCACACCTTCTTGCAGCCGAACACTTCCGCTTTTAGTGTTCTATGAGGCATTCACATATTTTTTTTCACCGTATTTTATAGATTATGGTTGGAAATTCTCACCCACTCTCATCCGAAGACCTCTCCTCCCGCTTTTGTTAATATATAGTCGGGCATTCGAACCTTTTCTTACCCGCTTTTTACAAATTATGGTCGAACATTCACACCTACTTGCAGCTGAATACTTCCGCTCCACCTTTTAGGTATGTTTGGTTGGCATTTGCACCTCTTTTTATACTGATTGCTGAAGATTAAGTTGTTCTTTCTCAAACTACAAATTTTTTTTAATTGTTGAAACTTGATTTGAAGTGGATAAATAAGGAGGACAAACAGTTTTAAGTCAGGCTGATAGAAGGAATTAATTTTATAGCAAAATCTGTATTTCGTCATATGTCGAGAGATGCTTATTGCTGAAGAAGTTCTTTCTCATTCTACAAAGTACAACGTTGTTTATCGTTGAAACTTGATTAGACATGAATAAATATGAAGGACAAAGCAGTCTTAACTTGGTTTGAGTTAATGAATTCGTTTTATAGGAGAATCCGAATTCGTGCATAACTCATAAAATAGAGCTTATTTTCGGATTCCTGAAGAATGAGTCTGGTTCTTTCTCATAATACAAAGTTTGTTGTTTATTGTTGAAACTTCATCAGAAGTGAAGAAATAAATGAATGCCTATCAACAAATGTGGGATCTAAACTCTAGTGCTTCCTCTAAAATAATATCCTTTCTCAATTTAGAAATGTGTGTGTGTAAGTCACAACACCCGTGACACCAAAACGGCTTTCTTTTCTCTACACTCTGCACTATGAGCACACACACCAAATCAGAAAGGCTTTTTTCTCTCTTTTCTACATTATGGACTGTGGGGACACAAAACCGCTCTCTCTCTTTTTTTTTTTTTATCGTGTGCCAGGGCGTTGTCTCACGTATTAGATTATGCTTAAGATACGACTGGGTTTATCAGTCACATCAGAATCCATACATACTGATCCTCCCGTAATAAAATGGTCGGATCTTATCAAACACACTTTGTTTCTTGTGACAATCAAGTCAGCGAAACAGCGTATACACGTCAAGACACTGAATCAAGTTTGCCACAAGAACTCATAAGTTTGGCAGTATTGCTCTGCCGTCAGCAATGATACACACATTTTATTTTCGTGAGACATGTGCAAGCACCTGTTCATCTACTGTTCTATCACTATGAATTAGTGATCTATTATCAATAAGGATACTTCTACAACTACTATCAAAGTATGTCCGGACTTCTTATGTTGTCAGTTGCTATATATGAATAATTGGGTAGCTACTGACAAGCATTAAGCATGTCACACAGCCCAAACATATAACATTTCAGGACACACCACACAGTTAACAACCACAGTGAAGCGTGTCAAAGCCCAAACATGTAACATTCAACAGGACACTTACACAACACATTCAAATCAAACAGTCAGACAACATACAAGAACATATACCCCAGCCGGCATTGCTCCCTGCCTATTTTCGTACAGCACACTATGTGTGCGCACACCTTTATTCACAAACTCTTCAACTTATACTCTTTTACCGAAGCTGCTACAGCTCGATTGGCCGAATACCCTTTGATCCTATTTCGGTGAATTTGACATCTGCCTTACATATAACAGATTAGCGGTTTAGCAGTTTTAATTTAGTTTGAGTGAAGGAATTCATTTTATAGCAAAATCCGAAATCGTGAAGCACTCATGAAAGTAAGCTTATTCTCGGATTCCTGAAACTTTAGATTTGCTCTTTCTTTTACTGCAAAGTACAACGTTGTTTTTTTTGTTTAAATCTTTCTAGACATGGTAAATATTAAGGACAAAGCAGTTTTCACATAGTTTGAGTGAAGGAATTCATTTTAT
The DNA here is from genome assembly GCF_036924035.1 of Leuresthes tenuis. NCBI lineage: Eukaryota > Metazoa > Chordata > Actinopteri > Atheriniformes > Atherinopsidae > Leuresthes > Leuresthes tenuis. Next base: position 27,495,077 of record NW_027325372.1, on the reverse strand, counting down.
AGATAAAATCCCAAGAGTCTGCTGAGAAAAGAGAGTGAATGCGAAGTAGACTTTAACACGGCTATGGGAGCGAGCCGAGTGTGGGCTAACCGGGAGAATTGCTTGAAAGAAACGCGACACCGAATGAGCGGTCAGAACAAAGCCTCAATACGGGATTCTCGTGGTGTTTTTGTTGCTGCCTTGTCTTTTGCACAGAGTAAAAGACAAGGCAGCCATCGAATAGGGCCCGATTGTTCCTACTTGGTCAGCCGAGGAGCAAGGGGGGGGGAGCAAGCGGCTCAACCAAGCAAAGCTCACCATGGGGAAGGTGGCTATGCCAACAAGCCTGATGCCCTGCTCCCGCAGTGACGGATAATCGTACTCTGGTTTCTCTTCATAACGTACAAGTCTTTCGCCTTTTACTAAAGATTTCTGTGGAGAGCAGCACTAATGAGTTGTTTCTATTTTTGGCAGGCTTTACCTTTGCGGGTGAAGCCCTTTCTGTCTGTGCAAAAGAAATCTTCTTACTGTGCAGAGTGACTTCTCTGAGTAGAGTCGCCTTACTTGTTGCGACTGTGCCGATGTTCGAAGCTGGAGTGCAAAGTTGTTGCTTGAATGGTGCTTGCTGGAGCGTGCGGGAGTGCAAAGTTATACCATTTAAAAGGGCTGAAGAGTGCTCAGTGCAGCGGGTGGGCGACACTCTGGCCACCTTGAAAACCGAGGTTACATCCACTACCAGGGGCAGCCCAAGTTCTGCCGCAAGTGTGGTGAGCATGGGCACCTGGTTGAGGCTTGTACCAAGGTGTTATGTGGGAAGAGCAGAGAAATTGGGCAAACTTTTGGAGAGTGTCCAAATGGCAGGAAATGTAATCTCTGTGGAGAATTAAATCACCTCTTCAGAGATTGCCCTAAATCTTTTGCCAACAAATTAAAGACGGTAAAGCCACAGTCAAGCCAACAAAGAGAAGGACCAAAGGTGGCAGTTGGTGAACAAAGTGAAGAGGTTGACCCAATAAATTCAAACTTCCCGCCAAAAGCTTGGATTGGAAGTGAGGAGCAAAAAGGGGAGGGGCCTGTAGAGGCCTCACCACTCAGTGTTGAAGTCTGTGAGAATTCACAGGCAGAGGGTGGAGCTACGCTAAATGAGGAGGAAGAGCAGACAGGTGAGTCTAGTGAAGATACTCACCTCCCCGAAGGTCAACAGAAGGTCAATTTGTTGATAGGCATTCATTTATTTCTTCACTTCTGATGAAGTTTCAACAATAAACAACAAACTTTGTATTATGAGAAAGAACCCGAATCATTCTTCAGGAATCCGAAAATAAGCTCTATTTTATGAGTTATGCACGAATTCGGATTCTCCTATAAAACGAATTCCTTAACTCAAACCAAGTTAAGACTGCTTTGTCCTTCATATTTATTCATGTCTAATCAAGTTTCAACGATAAACAACGTTGTACTTTGTAGAATGAGAAAGAACTTCTTCAGCAATAAGCATCTCTCGACATATGACGAAGTACAGATTTTGCTATAAAATTAATACCTTCTATCAGCCTGACTTAAAACTGTTTGTCCTCCTTATTTATCCACTTCAAATCAAGTTTCAACAAATAAAAAAATGTTGTAGTTTGAGAAAGTAAAACTTAATCTTCAGCAATCAGTATAAAAAGAGGTGCAAATGCCAACCATACATACCTAAAAGGTGGAGCGGAAGTATTCAGCTGCAAGTAGGTGTGAATGTTCGACTATAATTTGCAAAAAGCGGGTAAGAAAAGGTTCGAATGCCCAACTATATATTAACAAAAGCGGGAGGAGAGGTCTTCGGATGAGAGTGGGTGAGAATTTCCAACCATAATCTATAAAATACGGTGAAAAAAAATATGTGAATGCCTCATAGAACACTAAAAGCGGAAGTGTTCGGCTGCAAGAAGGTGTGAATGTCCGACTATATTTGGTGAAAAGCAGGTGAAGCAAGGTCTGAATGCCCAACCTTACATCATCAAAAGCGAGATCAGAGGTGTTTGGCTGCAAGAAGGCCATAGTTTTCCAAAAGCGGATAAGGTGCGAATGTCCGACTAAATATCAACAAAATTTGGGGCGGAGGTCTTCGGATGCAAGAAGGTGTGAATGTCCACCCATAATTCATGAAAAATGGGTAAAAAAAGGTGCGAATGCCTAACAATACATTATCAAAAGCAGGTGTGAATGTCAGATCATAATTTGTAAAAAGCTGATGAGAAAGGGTGAGAATGCCCGACTATACACCATCAAATGCGGGAGCGGAGGTGTTCGGCTCTGAGTAGGTGTGAATGTCCGACCATAATTGCTGAAGAATGTGTTAGAAAAGGTAAGAATGCTGGACCATACATCATCAAAAGCGGGAGAGGTGGTGTTCGGCTGCAAAAAGGTGTGACTGTTCGACTAAAGTTTGTAAAAAGTGGGTAAGACAAGGTGCGAATGCCTGACAATGTATGATCAAAAGCGGGAGCGGAGGTGTTCAGCTGCAAGAAGGTCTACATGTCCATCAATAATTGCTAGAAAACATGAAAGAAACTTTTCGAAAATCAAACCGCACATGATCATAAGTGGGATAGGAGGTGTTCAGCTGCAAGGTGTGAATGTCCACCCATAATTCCTGAAAAATGGGCAAAAAAAAGGTGTGAATGCCCAACCATACATCATCAAAAGCAGGAGTGGAAGTGTTCGGCTACAAGAAGGTGTGAACGTCCAACCAAAATATGTAAAAAGAAGTTAAGAAAAGGTTCGAATATCCAACCAAACATAATCAAAAGCGGGAGCAGAGCTGTTCGACTGCAAGTAGGTGTGAATGTCAGATCATAATTTGCAAAAAGCTGATGAGAAAGGGTGAGAATGCCCGACTATACACCATCAAATGCGGGAGCGGAGTTGTTCGGCTGTGAGTAGGTGTGAATCTCCGACCATAATTGCTGAAAAATGTGTTAGAAAAGGTAAGAATGCCGGTCCATACATCATCAAAAGCGAGAGAGGTTGTGTTCGGCAACGTGGATTCATGCCAGTCACTGTAAGAAGGTACCAGAACCAGTAGATGACTTCCACCCTGACATACATCAGCCTAACCAACACGCCCGGAAGGACAAAGATAAGAGTCAGCAGTAAAAGCTGTACTCCACCGGTGTGTTAAGTGCTAGTAACCTCTGACACCGAAGATTGAAACATCCTTACTGAGACCTGCGATGAAGATGATCATACACATGCTGTGAACCATGGAAGAAACTGTTTGTTGTTTGTATTTTCTTATTTGTAACCAGCATGTGCACATTGTATCTTGATTTCACAGGAAGCAATAATACAGGGCTGCTGTATTTTTCCCTGTGTGAAAGGCCTCATTGTATGTATCTCACCAAATGATTCAAATGACTCAAAGAACTTTTTTGCTTTCAAAATTTTTCCTCTAGTGACGCTGACTTAGAGAGGCATGAAGATAATCATATTTAATTGTTCATGTTTTGATTGTTTATCATTGGACCCTTTATCACTATGATGCCTGCATTTTAAACTCACGTTGTGTGCAAATGCAGGCTGATGTTTTACAGATAAAGTTATTATTTTCCTTGTTTCTTTTGGGTTGATTAATATAATGGTATTATTATAATCAAAAGGGAGGAATGTAATGGAAAATAATTCTTATATGCATTGTATTGAGTGTTACTGTGTATAACCTGCAAATGACTGAGCTGCAAGGTACCACCCTGCCCTGTTTTCTTAAATTCCTCTTTACAATGGTGGGCTTGTTATTATGAGATAGCTGCACTGGGTCTGACGGCTTTGCTTTGCGGTAAGACGTATTGCATCACTTCCTGTTGCTTTGTGTGTGTGCACTGTGACAGTTCTCGCTCTCCTTGAACTACTAATAATCACCTTATTTCTCCCTATAATTTACACATCTTGCATAGTTAACTCTATCCCATACTTGTTATATTCTAACGCTCACTCTTACAGATCTTTAGTCTTTATTTTTCACTTTTTAGCGGTGTATCTGGTTCTCTAGCTTAGCATGGCTACCAGTTCTCTTCCTCTATCTCCTGCTTTCACCTGCTCCGTGTGTCAGATGTTTAGTTACTCCTCTGCCTCCTTTAGTGGTAATGGTACATGTAACAAATGTAGTCTTTTTGTAGTTTTGGAGGCAAGGCTTTCTGAATTGGAAACTCGGCTCTGCACTGTTGAAAACCACCCGATAGCGAGCCAGGCCCCTTTAGTCAGTGCGGAGCCACCTAGCGTAGCTTGCTCTGTTAGTCGTCCCCGAGCAGATCCCGAGCAGCCGGGACTTAAGAGTGGCTGGGTGACTGTCAGGAAGAGGAGTCATAGTCCTAAAGTCAAGCCCGTGGTTCACCATCAACCTGTCCACGTTTCTAATAGATTTTCCCCACTCAGCGACACACCCGCTGAGGAGAAAACCCTGGTAATTGGCAGCTCTATAGTCAGAAACGTGGCATTAGAGACACCAGCGACCATAGTCAAATGCATTCCAGGGGCCAGAGCGGGCGACATAGAATCCTATTTAAAACTGCTGGCTAAGGATAAACGTAAATACGGTAAAATAGTTATTCACGTCGGCGGTAATGACACCCGGTTACGCCAATCGGAGGTCACTAAAATTAATGTTGCATCGGTGTGTAATTTTGCCAAAACAATGTCGGACTCCGTAGTTTTCTCTGGACCCCTGCCAAATCTGACCAGTGATGACATGTTTAGCCGCATGTCCTCATTCAATCGCTGGTTGTCTAGATGGTGTCCAGCAAACAACGTGGGCTACATAGATAATTGGCAATCTTTCTGGAGAAAACCTGGTCTGATGAGGAGAGACGGCATCCATCCCACTTTGGAAGGAGCGGCTCTCATTTCTAGAAATATGGACGAATTTATTAGTCATCCAAAAACATGACATCCCAGGGTTGAGACCAGGATGCAGAGTTGTAGTCTTACACACTTCTCTGCGGCTTCCCACCTGATGCTGCCCCCCCCTCAATCAAAAAACACAAAAGGAGCAAATCCTCTTGTGCAAAAAAAATTTAAAACAAAAACTTTAACTGAACAAAAACATCAAACTATTAAATGTGGTTTGCTGAATATTAGATCTCTCCCTTTGAAGTCTCTGTTAGTGAATGATTTGATTTGTGATCATCATATTGATATATTTTGTCTTACAGAAACCTGGCTGCAGCAGGAGGATCATGTTAGCATTAATGAATCAACTCCCTCTGACTATTTAAATGTTCATGTTCCTAGAACCACAGGTAGAGGAGGAGGAGTGGCAGCTATCTTCAGATCAGGGTTACTAATCAGTCCTAGACCCAAGATTAGTTTTAGCTCTTTTGAATCTCTGATTCTCAGTTTTTCCCACCCAAAGTGGAAATCACAAAAACCTCTTGTGTTTGTTGTTGTGTATCGTCCACCTGGCCCTTATTCTGAGTTTCTGTCTGAATTCTCAGAGTTTTTATCCCAGTTAGTGCTGAGTACAGATAAAGTCATTGTAGTGGGTGACTTTAATATTCATGTAGATGTTGAAAATGACAGCCTAAATATTAACTTTAATTCTATATTAGACTCTATTGGATTTTCTCAAAGTGTTCACAGACCTACTCACTGCCTTAATCATACCCTTGACCTTGTGCTGACTTATGGCATTGAGAGTGAACAGTTAACAGTGTTCCCTCATAACCCTGTCTTGTCTGACCATTTTTTAATAACTTTTGAATTTACATTACTTGACTACACGGTTTCTGAGAAGAATTCTACATATAGAAGGTGTCTGTCAGAGAATGCTGTAACCAGATTTAAAGAGTTGATTTCATCATCCTTTTCTTCACTGCCATGTGCTGATATGACACAGGATGGCTACCTAAATTTTACTCCAGTAGAACTTGACTCTCTTGTTGACAGCACTACAGCTTCAATGCGTACAACACTGGACAATGTTGCCCCTCTGAAAAGGAAGGTAATCAGTCAGAAGAGGTTGGCTCCTTGGTATAATTCACAGCTGCGTGCGTTAAAGCAGACTGCAAGAAAGCTGGAGAGACAGTGGCGTTCCTCTAATTTAGAAGAGTCTCAATTAGTCTGGAAAGATAGTTTAATAACGTATAAGAAAGCACTTCGTAAAGCTAGAACTGCGTATTATTCATTATTGATAGAAGAGAATAAGAATAATCCCAGGTTTCTTTTCAGCACTGTTGCCAGACTGACAAAGACTCCGAGCTCTGTTGAGCCATGTATTCCTTTAACTCTCAGCAGTGATGATTTCATGAGATTCTTCATCAATAAAATAGTTTCTATCAGAGAGAAGATTAATGGAATCCTTCCCATTATTATCACTGATGTATCATCAAGTAGAGCAGCTTTAGAAGTATCTTTCGAACCTGAATTGTATTTAGACAGCTTCTGTCCAGTTGATCTTTCTGAGCTAACAACAGCAATAGTCTCTTCTAAACCATCAACTTGTATGTTAGACCCAATCCCAACCAGACTGTTCAAGGAGGTTTTCCCCTTAATTGACACTTCCATATTGGATTTGATCAATCGGTCTTTGTTGATAGGATATGTACCTCAGACTTTTAAGGTTGCTGTAATTAAACCTTTACTTAAAAAACCTACTCTTGATTCAGAAGTGTTGGCTAATTATCGACCTATATCCAATCTCCCTTTTTTGTCCAAAGTTCTTGAAAAAATAGTTGCAGTTCAACTTTGTGATCATTTACATAGAAATAATCTGTTTGAAGAGTTTCAGTCAGGATTCAGAGTGCATCATAGCACAGAAACGGCACTGGTGAAAGTTACCAATGATCTCCTGTTAGCTTCTGATAGCGGACTTGTTTCTGTGCTTGTCCTGTTGGATCTCAGTGCTGCATTTGATACGATCGATCACAGCATTCTGTTACAGAGACTTGAACATGTTATTGGGATTAAAGGAACTGCATTAGGCTGGTTTAAGTCATATTTATCTGATAGATTCCAGTTTGTTCTTGTAAATGAGGAATCTTCCTCACACGTTGGAGTAAGTCATGGAGTTCCTCAGGGTTCTGTGCTTGGACCGATTCTTTTTACTTTATACATGCTTCCATTAGGTAACATTATCAGACAGCATGGCATAAATTTCCATTGTTATGCTGATGATACTCAGCTGTACTTATCTATGAAACCAGATGAAACCTACAGGTTGGTCAGGCTACAAGCCTGTCTTAAAGACATAAAGACCTGGATGACTCAGAACTGTCTGCTTTTAAATTCAGACAAAACTGAAGTTGTTCTCTTTGGACCTGAGCGCTTCAGGGAGAAATTGTCTAGTTATATAGTTACTCTAGATGGTATTTCCTTGGCTTCTAGTTCTACAGTGAGGAACCTTGGAGTTATTTTTGACCAGAATTTATCATTTGACGCACATATAAAACTGGTTTCTAGGACTGCCTTCTTTCACCTTCGTAATATTGCCAAAATCAGGAACATCCTGTCTCAAGGTGATGCAGAGAAACTAGTTCATGCATTTGTTACTTCAAGATTGGACTACTGTAATTCCTTATTATTGGGCTGTCCCACATATTCTCTGAAAAGCCTCCAGCTGATCCAAAATGCTGCAGCCAGAGTTCTGATGAGAACTAACAGGAGAGATCATGTTTCTCCAGTTTTAGCTTCTCTTCATTGGCTCCCTGTTAAATTCAGAATAGAATTTAAGATTCTTCTCCTCACATATAAAGCTCTTACTGACCGAACTCCATCATATCTTAAAGATCTCATTGTACAATATTTTCCTAACAGAGCACTTCGCTCCCAAACTGCAGGTTTACTTGTTGTTCCCAGAGTTTCTAAAAGTAGAATGGGAGGTAGAGCCTTCAGTTATCAGGCCCCTCTCTTGTGGAATAAGCTGCCAGTAAATGTCCGGGAAGCAGACACCCTTTCCACTTTTAAGATTAGGCTTAAAACTTTTCTTTTCGATAAAGCTTATAGTTAGGGATGGCTCAGGTAATCCTGAAACATCCCATAGTTAAGCTGCTATAGGCTTAGACTGCTGGGGGACCTCATCTGTCACACCTTTCCTCACTTTGCTCTCTTTTTCCCCCTGTTTAATTTCAAAATTGATTTTATGTACATGTGACATTATTGTGGTTATTAACCTATGTTTCCCTGTTCCAACAGATATCCTTTGAATGGCGTTATGGTGTTTTTCCCCCCTCTTTTCCCTCTTTTCTGTCTTCTCAAACCCCAGCTGGTCGAGGCGGATGGCCACCCTTCCTGAGTCTGGTTCTGCCAGAGGTTTCTTCCTGTTAAAAGGGAGTCGTTCCTTTCCACAGTTGCCACAGGCACGCTCAGGACGGGAGATTGGACTGAAGACACATTTCGGTGCAATCTGTTGGTTTCCTTAGCTAGGATATTAATTTTTTTAATTAGCTCTATATGAATTAATTGGATTATGATTACAATGAATTGAATTCCAATTGGCTTGAATTGGACTATATTACTTAAGTGCCTTGAGATGACAATTGTTGTAATCTGGCGCTATATAAATAAAATTGAATTGAATTGAATTGAATTGCACTTTAGGGGGGACAGGGTTAGGCTGGTATTTACGAGTGTGTCTGGGTAACCTCAACTAATGGTTGGGGAGGAAAGTTAGAAGAACAATCAACTATACCCAAAAACAGATGACGTGATGAGTGGGCAATATAACTGTGTGTTTTTGCTTCAGTGGTCAGAGCAACTCTGTATTCTGTACTGTGTTGTTCTCTCTTGCAAGATATTATTATTAAAGCCTCTTATCTCCTCAAAAGAAAATAACTGACTCCCCAAGTGCAAGTGTCAGGACAAATGATCAAACTTCTCCAAGCTTCAGTCTGCAGAGAGGTACAAGACAGGGTTGCCCACTTTCGCCCTCACTTTTTGCTATTTTCATCGAACCTTTAGCAGCTGCTATCAGACAAGATAGAAATATTAAAGGCATCCAACCCCAAAATATTGAGCATAAAATAAGTCTTTATGCTGATGATGTATTACTTTTCCTTCAGAACTCACAGACGTCTCTCACTCACACGATCACACTCATAAATAAATTCTCAGCACTTTCTGACTACTCTATCAATTGGTCTAAGACCACAGTTCTGCCCATTAACTATAGGGACCAGAATATACCTGCGATCACTTTACAGTCAGGAAATATTAGATATTTAGGCATAAACATTTCCTCCAGGCTCTCAGAGCTAACAAAGCTAAATTATGTGCAATTATTAAAGACAGTAGAGGACGATCTCTCTCGTTTGAAGTCCTTACCTATATCACTTATGGGGAGAGTTACAACCATTAAAATGATGATACTACCAAAAGGTAACTATTTGTTCTCAATGATCCCCATAAAACCATCTGCTACTTGGTTTAAGTCACTAGGTTCATGCATCTCCAAATTTCTGTGGAAAAACAAACCACCACGTATTAGTTTAAAAACCCTACAGAAGACCAAGGACAGTGGTGGATTAGATTTACCTAATTTTCAGCACTATTCATAAAGTTAGTGTTAGTGTATCTGGTCTCCCTCTCGGATAGTTTCTGGCTGATGTAAAGCACTGGGCGGTCAACGCCCCGCACCTGCTGGGAAAGAACAGCCCCCGACCCCCTTCCCGATGCATCAGTCTGCAGGACAAATGGGAGAGAGGAGTTAGGTGTGTGGAGAAGAGGCTCCCCACAGAGGGTCTGCTTTACCCTCTCAAGTGACACCTGGCACTGCTTCGTCCACCGGACCGGATCAGAGGCACCTTTTCGCGAAGTTGGGAATAAATCGCCGGTAATATCCGGCCAGCCCCAAAAACCGCCTCACCTCTTTCTTGATCTTAGGTTTTGGGCAGGCTGCAATCGCTGCTGTCTTGTCTACCTGTGGACGCACCTGTCCGCCGCCCAAGTGGTACCCCAGATACCGTACCTCCCTCCATCCAACTGCACACTTCTTTGGGTTGGCCGTGAGCCCCGCCTGCCGCAGTGACTCCAGCACTGCCGCCCAGCTGTTGCTATGGATGATGACGTCATCCAGGTAAGCGGCAGCATACGCAGGAACTTACATCATGAAAAGCGAGATCAGAGGTGTTTGGCTGAGAGAAGGCCACAGTTTGCGATGCAATAATTAAAGGCCTCATGCCAGATGTCGCCACTGAAGTAAAGAACATTTACGTGGGATGGTGTGAGGGTCCTCGTTTGGCTGACGTTTGCCGATATGCTCGCCATGCTCATAACCAAGTTGAGACGCGTAAGACAACCAAAAGGGACAAGTGTGAAAAGGAGCTGCATTTGGCAGCCATGACCATGTATTCCGCAGTGTGTGTAAACAGAGGACGAGGCCGAAGTCGAAGACGTGGACGTGTGGGAGTGGAGGTCGAAATGGGCCACGCCAGAGCTATGATCCGAATATTTGTTTTTACTGTGGCCAGACTGGACAGCTGAAAAGTGATGAAATTGGGCAAAAGGCTGACTGAGGGTGGGAGGCAGGTTCTGGACGTCACGCGGCAGCGGAGCCTCCACTAATGGGTGATAGCACAAACACACTCACACATTTTTCCTGCTCTGTGTAGTGAAGAAACGCTTGCCGACTGTGATTCACGTAGTAAAGTTTTGCATGCTATTTCCGTCCTAGAGCAAAGATATTTCTCTCAGAATATAGGAACTTATGTTCATCAGTAGTGACGTCAGGGGAGTTTTATTGTCCTCCAAAGTTAAGTGGAAACCACGTTTACTGTATGTCTGCATCAGGCCAGGTTGTGAAGGAGAAAATGACAATGCCCATTGCGTGTTGTCACTCCCGATGAGCTCTCCTTCAAACACTCATTTTTGTTATCAGAGTTGTGTCCCATTAACCTGATGGGCTGTGATCTCATGTGTAAATTAGGCATTATTTTAACTTCTACACCAGAGGGTGTTAAGGTTATGTTACAGCCTGACAAAGTTTTCACAGCAGTGCAGTTTGATTCATCGGCACTTACATATGCTTATGAGTGGAAACTTCCCAGCTCTCCTTTTTCACAACAACTAGTGGAAGAAGCAAAAGCGTTAGTTTCACCCCTTTCTGATTTCATGCAACCTACTGATTTGCACTGCACATCACACATTTCTTTGGGGCTATGAGAAGAAGTGAAAAAATATGTGCGCCTACTTTATTGGCTGTGTCGCTCACTCCAGAGCACTTCGATTTTTTAATGTTTGTGGTACTCGCCCTCACATTTCCTTGGCCAAACGTACACACTGGCAGTGACAAGGTGTGGGAGAGTTTGTTGCTACATGTCAGAAAGAAATGGAGTGGACCGTTTCACCTGCTGATCCAAATTTGATGTTTTCTGAACGATTGTCAGCATACAAAAAAACATTTTTGAGTACAATGCATTGTCAAAGAACTGTGGACTTAATTCCTACCACAGAATCACATTTTGAAGCATGTTTTTTATCTGAAACAGATTTGTCTTCGATACCCATGTTGGCTGAAGTGCCCAATGATCTTTGGGCTAAGAGCAAATATGATGTGGGGTTGATAAAAGGCTGTGAACCAGTAATTTTCACCCCTAAATCAGACATTTGTCCATGTAAAAAACAATACCCTTTTAAGCCTGAAGCAATTAAAGGGATTAAACCTGTTTTTCAATCTTTTCAGAAAACAGGCGTTATTGTTCCTTTTGAAAATTCACCTGTACTTACTCCATTGTTTCCTGTTAAAAAGATTAAAGATGCTGGCCAGCCAGATGAATGGCGTTTTGTACAGGACCTCCAAGCGGTGAATGCTGCAGTTCAGCCACATGCTCCTACTGTGCCCAACCCACACACTATTTTGTCTCAAATTACATCAGATGCACAGTTTTTCTCAGTGGTTGACTTGTCGCCAGTGCACCCTGATAGCCCATTTTGGTTTGCTTTTTAGTTTGAAGGGAGATCTTGGACTTTTACCCGGTTATGCCAGGGGTACTGTGAAAGTCCCACTATTTACAATGCTGCCCTCAAAGCTAGTCTGGATTAACTTCAATCAACCACAGGCTCTGCTCTTTTGCAGTATGTGGATGACATCCTTTTATGTGGTCCATCTAAACAACAGTGTGAAAAAGACAGTGAATCTGTTGAAACATCTTCCTTCTTATGGCCATAAAGCCAGCCTTTCTAAGTTACAGTTTGTACAGGACAAATGTGTACAATGTGCACATGCTGGTTACAAATAAGAAAGTACAAACAACAAACAGTTTCTGCCATGGTTCACAGCATGTGTATGATCACCTTCATCGCAGGTCTCAGTAAGGATGTTTCAATCTTCGGTGTCAGAGGTTACTAGCACTTAACACACCGGTGGAGTACAGCTTTTACTGCTGACTCTTATCTTTATCCTTCCGGGCGTGTTGGTTAGGCTGATGTATGTCAGGGCGGAAGTCATCTACTGGTTCTGGTACCTTCTTACAGTGACTGGCATGAATCCAGGTTGCTCTCTCTGCAACTTTAACAGCTGTATGAGTGACCAGTAGTACCTGGAACGGGCCTTGCCAACGTTTGGACTTCCAATGTTTCCTGCGAAGTTCCTTCACCACCTGTCATCTGGTTGGAGTGGTGTGTTTTCTGTGGCTGGAAGGGCTGCTTTTACTGTCTGTGAAACTTGAGATAGAACAGTGGAAAGGTTTCGACAGTAAGACAACATAGCATCATCACAAACAGTTGTGGAAGGGAGGGGTCTGGTTACAGGTCCCGATCCCAGGTTAGGAGGTCTGCCAAATAAAATTTCAAATGGGCTGAGATTCACTTGAGCTCTGATTCTCATTCTCATGTAGGTAAGCACAATAGGTAATACTTTTGTCCATGGCAGACCTGTTTCTTCACAACATTTGGCTAACTTGGGCTTTAATGTACCATTTTCTCTTTCCACAGCACCTCCACTCTGTGGATGATAAGCACAGTGTGTGCGCAAGGTTATTCCCAGGAATTTACCAACCTCAGTCAATGCAGTGTTTACAAAATGTGTGCCATTATCACTGCTGATCTTCTCTGGAATGCCCCATCTAGGAATGATTTCTGTTTAGCAGTGCTTTAGTCACTGCATTACTGTTTGCATGTTTTGCAGGGAAAACTTCAACACATTTACTAAACACGTCCACTATTACTAGTGCATATTTCTTTCCTTCAGCTGGTGTGAGTTCAACAAAATCCATCATCAAATGTTCAAAAGGTTTCTCTGGTGGAGGGTGTGCAACTTGCGATGTGTGTAATGCCTTTCCTACATTATGTGTGGCACAAACCATACATGACTGACAGTATTTTTGCGCATATGAACTGAACCCTTTTGTGAACCACTGAGCAGTGAGTGCATTCAGCATCCCCCCTTTTGACACATGGTCCAACCCATGTGTCAATTTTGAAAAATGAGGAAAAAAATGTTTAGGTAGACAGGGTTTACCATCAGGTCCCATCCAAACACCATCCATATGAGTTGCACCCACAGAGGACCAAATGCTCCAGAGGACCAAATTTCATCTGCAGAGGCAAAAGTTTGCAAAGCATGGAGATCTGTGAGGGAGTCTTCTGCCTGCAAAGAGAGGGAAGCGAAAACAGGAAAAGATTTAGCTGCTTGCTTAGCTGCAGCATCAGCTCTGGCATTGCCACAAGCAACAGGATCGTCTGAGTTAGTGTGAGCCGCACACTTACAGACCGAGATTGCTGTAGGCAAAAGGATCACATCAAGAAGATCAGAAACCTGCTTGGAGTTCAGAATAGTTTTACCATCTGATTTAAGGAAATGCCTGTGTTTCCACAGCGCACCAAAGTCATGAACAACACCAAAAGCATATCTGGAATCTGTGTAAATAGTGACAGACTTACCAGCTGCCAACTTACAAGCTTCAGTAAGTGCAATAAGCTCAGTAGTTTGAGCAGAGAAATGTTTAGGAAGAGAACCAGACAACAAAGTGTCATGTGAAGAACATACTGCAAACCAAACACAGTTAGTACCTGTGGCTGGATCACGCAAAGCTGATCCATCTACAAAAAGAATCATGTCAGAGTTTGGAAGAGGAGTCTCTAAAAGACAGGTCGGGGTGTACAAACTTGTTCCAAAACAGCTTCACAGTCATGAGGCTCCCCATCCTCAAGAGTCGGAAGCAAAGTAGCAGGATTCAGAACAGTACAACGTTTAACAGTGACATTTGGCATATCACAGAGGTGTATCTGAGCCAACGAGCAGTTGAAAGATGTGAAGCTTTCTGCTCGAGAAGAATAATGGCAACAGCATGAGGAACCAAAACAGTCAAATTAGCGTAGCCCACAATATCTTGGGAGGCCAGGACAGCTTTCTCTGCAGCTGCAACAACACGAAGACAACCAGGCAGGCCTGCAGCCACAGAGTCCAGTTTTGCTGAGAAATGAGCCACTGGCCTTTGCCTGCCCCATGTTCCTGCATAAGAACAGATGTCATGCTTCTCATCAACTGCCTGTATGAAAGGTTTATGAGGATCTGGAATGCCAAGTGTTGGTGCTGTTTGAAGAGCCAGCTTAAGCTGACTAAAGGCTGATTCAGCCTCAGGAGTCCATGGAACACGATCAGCTGACTGGAGGCCTTTACCATGGATAAGAGCACCTAAGAGAGCTTCGAGAAAAGAGTAGTTAGGAATAAAGTTCCTGCAGTAAGATGTTATACCTAAGAATGACATAAGCTGTTTTTTAGTAACCGGTTTAGGAATGATCTGAACTGCAGCAACACGTTTAGGAGAAAGTGAGCGCCCATCCTTAGAAATCACATGACCCAAAAAGGTGACTTCGTCCTGTACAAACTGTAAATTAGAAAGGCTGGCTTTATGGCCATAAGAATGAAGATGTTTCAACAGATTCACTGTCTTTTTCACACTGTTGTTTAGATGGACTACATAAAAGGATGTCATCCACATACTGCAAAAGAGCAGAGCCTGTGGTTGATTGAAGTTAATCCAGACTAGCTTTGAGGGCAGCATTGTAAATAGTGGGACTTTCACAGTACCCCTGGCATAACCGGGTAAAAGTCCAAGATCTCCCTTCAAACTAAAAAGCAAACCAAAATGGGCTATCAGGGTGCACTGGCGACAAGTCAACCACTGAGAAAAACTGTGCATCTGATGTAATTTGAGACAAAATAGTGTGTGGGTTGGGCACAGTAGGAGCATGTGGCTGAACTGCAGCATTCACCGCTTGGAGGTCCTGTACAAAACGCCATTCATCTGGCTGGCCAGCATCTTTAATCTTTTTAACAGGAATCAATGGAGTAAGCACAGGTGAATTTTCAAAAGGAACAATAACGCCTGTTTTCTGAAAAGATTGAAAAACAGGTTTAATCCCTTTAATTGCTTCAGGCTTAAAAGGGTATTGTTTTTTACATGGACAAAAGTCTGATTTAGGGGTGACAATTACTGGTTCACAGCCTTTTATCAACCCCACATCATATTTGCTCTTAGCCCAAAGATCATTGGGCACTTCAGCCAACATGGGTATCGAAGACAAATCTGTTTCAGATAAAAAACATGCTTCAAAATGTGATTCTGTGGTAGGAATTAAGTCCACAGTTCTTTGACAATGCATTGTACTCAAAAATGTTTTTTTGTATGCTGACAATCGTTCAGAAAACATCAAATTTGGATCAGCAGGTGAAACGGTCCACTCCATTTCTTTCTGACATGTAGCAACAAACTCTCCCACACCTTGTCACTGCCTGTGTGTACGTTTGGCCAAGGAAATGTGAGGACGAGTACCACAAACATTAAAAAAATCGAAGTGCTCTGGAGTGAGCGACACAGCCAATAAAGTAGGCGCACATATTTTTTCACTTCTTCTCATAGTCATTGTCAGGCCCCAAAGAAATGTGTGATGTGCAGTGCAAATCAGTAGGTTGCATGAAATCAGAAAGGGGTGAAACTAACGCTTTTGCTTCTTCCACTAGTTGTTGTGAAAAAGGAGAGCTGGGAAGTTTCCACTCATAAGCATATGTAAGTGCCGATGAATCAAACTGCACTGCTGTGAAAACTTTGTCAGGCTGTAACATAACCTTAACACCCTCTGGTGTAGAAGTTAAAATAATGCCTAATTTACACATGAGATCACAGCCCATCAGGTTAATGGGACACAACTCTGATAACAAAAATGAGTGTTTGAAGGAGAGCTCATCAGGAGTGACAACACGCAATGGGCATTGTCATTTTCTCCTTCACAACCTGGCCTGATGCAGACATACAGTAAACGTGGTTTCCACTTAACTTTGGAGGACAATCAAACTCCCCTGACGTCACTACTGATGAACATAAGTTCCTATATTCTGAGAGAAATATCTTTGCTCTAGGACGGAAATAGCATGCAAAACTTTACTACGTGATATGATGTATTTTAAATTATGATCTGACATTCACACCTGCTTTTGATAATGTATTGTTAGGCATTCGCACCTTTTTTTTACCCATTTTTCATGAATTATGGGTAGACATTCACACCTTCTTGCAGCCGAACACCTCCTCTCCCGCTTATGATCATGTGCGGTTTGATATTCGAAAATTTACTTTCTTGTTTTAAAGCAATTATTGATGGACATTCAAACCTTCTTTTTGATGGTGTATAGTCGGGCTTTCGAGCCTTTTCTTCCCGGTTTTTACAAACCATGGTCGGACTTTCACACCTTCTTGTAGCCGAACAACTCCGCTCCCGCTATTGATTGTGTACAGTCGGGTATTTTAACCTTTTCTTACCCGCTTTTTACCAACTATGGTCGGACATTCACACCGTCTTACAGCGGAACACCTCTGCTCCCGCTTTTGATGGTGTATAGTCGGGCATTCGAACCTTTTCTTACCCGCTTTTTACAAACTATGGTGGGACATTCAAACCTTCTTGTATCCGAAAACCTCCGCTCTCTCTTTTGATCATACATTGTCGGACATTCGCACCTTTTCTTACCCGCTTTTTACAAACCATGGTCGGACTTTCACACCTTCTTGTAGCCGAACAACTCCGCTCCCGCTATTGATTGTGTACAGTCGGGTATTTTAACCTTTTCTTACCCGCTTTTTACCAACTATGGTCGGACATTCACACCTTCGTACAGCGGAACACCTCCGCTCCCTCTTTTGATGGTGTATGTTCGGGCATTCAAACCTTTTCTTACCCGCTTTTTCCAAACTATGGTCGGCTATTCACAGCTTCCTCTCCACCATACTTGTATGGTGGATTATTCACACCCACTTGCATCCGAAGACCTCCGCCCCAAATTTTGTTGATATTTAGTCGGACATTCGCACCTTACCCGCTTTTGGAAAACTATGGCCTTCTTGCAGCCAAACACCTCTGATCTCGCTTTTGATGATGTAAGGTTGGGAATTCAGACCTTGCTTCACCTGCTTTTCACCAAATATAGTCGGACATTCACACCTTCTTGCAGCCGAACACTTCCGTTTTTAGTGTTCTATGAGGCATTCACATATTTTTTTTCACCGTATTTTATAGATTATGGTTGGAAATTCTCACCCACTCTCATCCGAAGACCTCTCCTCCCGCTTTTGTTAATATATAGTCGGGCATTCGAACCTTTTCTTACCCGCTTTTTACAAATTATAGTCGAACATTCACACCTACTTGCAGCTGAATACTTCCGCTCCACCTTTTAGGTATGTATGGTTGGCATTTGCACCTCTTTTTATACTGATTGCTGAAGATTAAGTTGTACTTTCTCAAAATACAACATTTTTTTATTTGTTGAAACTTGATTTGAAGTGGATAAATAAGGAGGACAAACAGTTTTAAGTCAGGCTGATAGAAGGAATTCATTTTATAGCAAAATCTGTACTTCGTCATATGTCGAGAGATGCTTATTGCTGAAGAAGTTCTTTCTCATTCTACAAAGTACAACGTTGTTTATCGTTGAAACTTGATTAGACATGAATAAATATGAAGGACAAAGCAGTCTTAACTTGGTTTGAGTTAAGGAATTCGTTTTATAGGAGAATCCGAATTCGTGCATAACTCATAAAATAGAGCTTATTTTCGGATTCCTGAAGAATGATTCTGGTTCTTTCTCATAATACAAAGTTTGTTGTTTATTGTTGAAACTTCATCAGAAGTGAAGAAATAAATGAATGCCTATCAACAAATGTGGGATCTAAACTCTAGTGCTTCCTCTAAAATAATTTCCTTTCTCAATTTAGAAATGTGTGTGTGTAAGTCACAACACCCGTGACACCAAAACGGCTTTCTTTTCTCTACACTCTGCACTATGAGCACACACACCAAATCAGAAAGGCTTTTTTCTCTCTTTTCTACATTATGGACTGTGGGGACACAAAACCGCTCTCTCTCTTTTTTTTTTTATCGTGTGCCAGGGCGTTGTCTCATGTATTAGATTATGCTTAAGATACGAATGGGTTTATCAGTCACATCAGAATCCATACATACTGATCCTCCCGTAATAAAATGGTCGGATCTTATCAAACACACTTTGTTTCTTGTGACAATCAAGTCAGCGAAACAGCGTATACACGTCAAGACACTGAATCAAGTTTGCCACAAGAACTCATAAGTTTGGCAGTATTGCTCTGCCATCAGCAATGATACACCCATTTTATTTTCGTGAGACATGTGCAAGCACCTGTTCATCTACTATTCTATCACTATGAATTAGTGATCTATTATCAATAAGGATACTTCTACAACTACTATCAAAGTATGTCCGGACTTCTTATGTTGTCAGTTGCTATATATGAATAAGTGGGTAGCTACTGACAAGCATTAAGCATGTCACACAGCCCAAACATATAACATTTCAGGACACACCACACAGTTAACAACCACAGTGAAGCGTGTCAAAGCCCAAACATGTAACATTCAACAGGACACTTACACAACACATTCAAATCAAACAGTCAGACAACATACAAGAACATATACCCCAGCCGGCATTGCTCCCTGCCTATTTTCGTACAGCACACTATGTGTGCGCACACCTTTATTCACAAACTCTTCAACTTATACTCTTTTACCGAAGCTGCTACAGCTCGATTACCACCTTTTAGGTATGTATGGTTGGCATTTGCACCTCTTTTTATACTGATTGCTGAAGATTAAGTTGTACTTTCTCAAACTACAACATTTTTTTATTTGTTGAAACTTGATTTGAAGTGGATAAATAAGGAGGACAAACAGTTTTAAGTCAGGCTGATAGAAGGAATTCATTTTATAGCAAAATCTGTACTTCGTCATATGTCGAGAGATGCTTATTGCTGAAGAAGTTCTTTCTCATTCTACAAAGTACAACGTTGTTTATCGTTGAAACTTGATTAGACATGAATAAATATGAAGGACAAAGCAGTCTTAACTTGGTTTGAGTTAAGGAATTCGTTTTATAGGAGAATCCGAATTCGTGCATAACTCATAAAATAGAGCTTATTTTCGGATTCCTGAAGAATGATTCTGGTTCTAGCCTTTTGGCTAAGATCAAGTGTAGTATCTGTACTTATCAGTTTAATATGTGATATGTCTATGCAAGGACTACATATTAAATGGATTTTTATCAATAGGAGTTGAAAAAGGAGCTTGCTCCATTCACTCCAAGCATCGACCCGGTACTGCAGTGCCGCTGGGAACGGTGCGCTCTCCTCTGCTCTTGTGAAAAAGCAAACAGCGGTGCAGGATGGAAGTTTCTTTTAATCTGCTGAGAAAAGAGAGTGAATGCGAAGCAGACTTTAACACGGCTCTGGGAGCGAGCCGAGTGCGGGCTAACCAGGAGAATTGCTTGAAAGAAACGCGACACCGAATGAGCGGTCAGAACAAAGCCTCAATACGGTGTTCCTGTGGTGTTTTTATAAAATGCGGTGTAAAAAAAGGTGTGAATGCCCCATAGAAAACTAAAAGGTGGAGCGGAAGTGTTCGGCTGCAAGAAGGTGTGAATGTCCGACTATATTTGGTGAAAAGCAGGTGAAGCAAGGTCTGAATGCCCAACCTTACATCATCAAAAGCGAGATCAGAGGTTTTTGGCTGCAAGAAGGTCATAGTTTGCCAAAAGCGGGTAAGGTGCGAATGATCGGCTAAATATCAACAAAAGTGGGGGCGGAGGTCTTCGGATGCAAGTGGGTGTGAATATCCCACCATACAAGTATGGTGGAGAGGAAGCTGTGAATGGCCGACCATAGTTTGCAAAAAGCGGGTGAGAAAAGGTGCGAATGTCCAACCATACATGATCAAAACAGGGAGCGGAGTGTGTTTGGCTGCGACAAGGTGTGAATGTCCACCCATAATTAATGAAAAGCGGGCAACAAGTAGGTTCGAATGCCCAACCATACATCATCAAAAGCAGGAGTGGATGTGTTCGGCTACAAGAAGGTTTGAATGTCCGAGCATAGTTTGTAAAAAGCGGGTAAGAAAAGGTTCGAATGCCCGAACATACACCATCAAAAGAGGGAGCGGAGGTGTTCCGCTGTAAGACGGTGTGAATGTCCGACCATAGTTGGTAAAAAGCGGGTAAGAAAAGGTTAAAAAACCCGACTGTACACAATCAATAGCGGAAGCGGAGTTGTTCGGCTACAAGAAGGTGTGAAAGTCCACCAATAATTACTGAAAAATGGGTAAGAAAAGGTGTGAATGCCCAACTATACATCATGAAAAGCAGAAGTGGATGTGTTCGGCCACAAGAACGTTTGAATGTCCGACCATAGTTTGTAAAAGGCGGGTAAGAAAAGGTTCGAATGCCCGTACATACACAATCAAAAGAGGGAGCGGAGGTGTTTCGCTGTAAGAAGGTGTGAATGTCCGAGCATAGTTTGTAAAAAGTGGGTAAGAAAAGGTTCGAATGCCAGAACATACACCATCAAAAGAGGGAGCGGAGGTGTTCCGCTGTAAGAAGGTGTGAATGTCCGACCATAGTTGGTAAAAAGCGGGTAAGAAAAGGTTCGAATGCCAAAATATACACCATCAAAAGCGGAAGCCGAGTTGTTCGGCTGCAAGTAGGTGTGAATGTCAGATCATAATTTGCAAAAAGCTGATGAGAAAGGTGTGAATGACCGACAATAATTGCTGAAAAATGTGTTAGAAAAGGTAAGAATGCCGGACCATTCATCATCAAAAGCGGGAGAAGAGGTGTTCGGCTGCAAGAAGCTGTGAATGTCCAGCCATAATTAGTCAAAAACGGGTACGAAAAGGTAGTATTGCCAGACCATAAATGATCAAAAAAGGGAGAGGAGGTTTTTCGCTGTAAGAAGGTGTGAATATCCGACCATAATTGGTAAAAAGCGGGTAAGAAAAGGTGCGAATGCCCGACAATGTATGATCAAAAGAGGGAACGGAGGTTTTCGGCTGCAAGAAGGTCTAAATGTCCAACCATAATTTGTAAAAACCGGGGAAGAAAAGGCTCGGAAGCCCAACTATACACCATCAACAGCGGGAGCGGAGGTGTTCAGCTGCAAGAAGGTGTGAATGTCCACCCATAATTCCTCAAAAATGGGTAAAAAAAAAGGTGCGAATGCCCAACCATACATCATCAAAAGCAGGACTGGATGTGTTAGGCTACAAGAAGGTTTGAATGTCCGAGCATAGTTTGTAAAAAGCGGGTAAGAAAAGTTTCGAATGCCCGAACATACACCATCAAAAGAGGGAGCGGAGGTGTTCCGCCATAAGAAGGTGTGAATGTCCGACCGTAGTTGGTTAAAATACCCGACTGTACACAATCAATAGCGGGAGCGAATGTGTTCGGCTACAAGAAGGTGTGAATGGCCGACCATTTTTTGTAAATAGCGGGTAAGAAAAGGTGCGAATGCCCGACAATGTATGATCAAAAGAGGGAGCGGAGGTTTTCGGCTAAAAGAAGGTCTGAATGTCCAACCATAATTTGTAAAAACCGGGGAAGAAAAGGCTCGAAAGCCCGACTATACACCATCAAAAGCGGGAGCAGAGGGGTTCAGCTGCAACAAGGTCTGAATGTCCATCAATAATTGCTAGAAAACATGAAAGAAAATTTTCGAATATCCAACCGCACATGATCATAAGTGGGAGAGGAGGTGTTCAGCTGCAAGAAGGTGTGAATGTCCACCCATAATTCCTCAAAAATGGGTAAAAAAAAAGGTGCGAATGCCCAACCATACATCATCAAAAGCAGGACTGGATGTGTTAGGCTACAAGAAGGTTTGAATGTCCGAGCATAGTTTGTAAAAAGCGGGTAAGAAAAGGTTCGAATGCCCGAACATACACCATCAAAAGAGGGAGCGGAGGTGTTCCGCCATAAGAAGGTGTGAATGTCCGACCGTAGTTGGTTAAAATACCCGACTGTACACAATCAATAGCGGGAGCGAATGTGTTCGGCTACAAGAAGGTGTGAATGGCCGACCATTTTTTGTAAATAGCGGGTAAGAAAAGGTGCGAATGCCCGACAATGTATGATCAAAAGAGGGAGCAGAGGTTTTCGGCTAAAAGAAGGTCTGAATGTCCAACCATAATTTGTAAAAACCGGGGAAGAAAAGGCTCGAAAGCCCGACTATACACCATCAAAAGCGGGAGCAGAGGGGTTCAGCTGCAAGAAGGTCTGAATGTCAATCAATAATTGCTAGAAAACATGAAAGAAAATTTTCGAATATCAAACCGCACATGATCATATGCGGGAGAGGAGGTGTTCAGCTGCAAGAAGGTGTGAATGTCTACCCATAATTCCTGAAAAATGGGTAAAAAAAGGTGCGAATGCCCAACCATACATCATCAAAAGCATGTGTGAATGTCAGATCATAATTTGCAAAAACCTGATTGTGTGCAGCTGAACACCTCTGCTCCCGCTTTTGATGGTGTATAGTCGGGCTTTCGAGGCTTTTCTTCAACGGTGTTTACAAATTACGGTTGGAAATTCAGACCTTGCAGCCGAACACCTCCGCTCCCTCTTTTGATCATACATTGTCGGGCATTCGCACCTTGTCTTACCCGCGTTTTACAAACCATGGTCGGACTTTCACACCTTCTTGTAGCTGAACAACTCCGCTCCCGCTATTGATTGTGTACAGTCGGGTATTTTAACCTTTTCTTACCCGCTTTTTACCAATTATGGTCGGACATTCACACCGTCTTACAGCGGAACACCTCCGCTCCCTCTTTTGATGGTGTATGTTCGGTTATTCGAACTTTTTCTTACCCACTTTTTACAAACTATGGTCGGACATTCACACCGTCTTACAGCGGAACACCTCTGCTCCCGCTTTTGATGGTGTATAGTCGGGCATTCGAACCTTTTCTTACCCGCTTTTTACAAACTATGGTGGGACATTCAAACCTTCTTGTATCCGAAAACCTCCGCTCTCTCTTTTGATCATACATTGTCGGACATTCGCACCTTTTCTTACCCGCTTTTTACAAACCATGGTCGGACTTTCACACCTTCTTGTAGCCGAACAACTCCGCTCCCGCTATTGATTGTGTACAGTCGGGTATTTTAACCTTTTCTTACCCGCTTTTTACCAACTATGGTCGGACATTCACACCTTCGTACAGCGGAGCACCTCCGCTCCCTCTTTTGATGGTGTATGTTCGGGCATTCAAACCTTTTCTTACCCGCTTTTTCCAAACTATGGTCGGCTATTCACAGCTTCCTCTCCACCATACTTGTATGGTGGAATATTCACACCCACTTGCATCCGAAGACCTCCGCCCCAAATTTTGTTGATATTTAGTCGGACATTCGCACCTTACCCGCTTTTGGAAAACTATGGCCTTCTTGCAGCCAAACACCTCTGATCTCGCTTTTGATGATGTAAGGTTGGGAATTCAGACCTTGCTTCACCTGCTTTTCACCAAATATAGTCGGACATTCACACCTTCTTGCAGCCGAACACTTCCGTTTTTAGTGTTCTATGAGGCATTCACATATTTTTTTTCACCGTATTTTATAGATTATGGTTGGAAATTCTCACCCACTCTCATCCGAAGACCTCTCCTCCCGCTTTTGTTAATATATAGTCGGGCATTCGAACCTTTTCTTACCCGCTTTTTACAAATTATAGTCGAACATTCACACCTACTTGCAGCTGAATACTTCCGCTCCACCTTTTAGGTATGTATGGTTGGCATTTGCACCTCTTTTTATACTGATTGCTGAAGATTAAGTTGTACTTTCTCAAAATACAACATTTTTTTATTTGTTGAAACTTGATTTGAAGTGGATAAATAAGGAGGACAAACAGTTTTAAGTCAGGCTGATAGAAGGAATTCATTTTATAGCAAAATCTGTACTTCGTCATATGTCGAGAGATGCTTATTGCTGAAGAAGTTCTTTCTCATTCTACAAAGTACAACGTTGTTTATCGTTGAAACTTGATTAGACATGAATAAATATGAAGGACAAAGCAGTCTTAACTTGGTTTGAGTTAAGGAATTCGTTTTATAGGAGAATCCGAATTCGTGCATAACTCATAAAATAGAGCTTATTTTCGGATTCCTGAAGAATGATTCTGGTTCTTTCTCATAATACAAAGTTTGTTGTTTATTGTTGAAACTTCATCAGAAGTGAAGAAATAAATGAATGCCTATCAACAAATGTGGGATCTAAACTCTAGTGCTTCCTCTAAAATAATTTCCTTTCTCAATTTAGAAATGTGTGTGTGTAAGTCACAACACCCGTGACACCAAAACGGCTTTCTTTTCTCTACACTCTGCACTATGAGCACACACACCAAATCAGAAAGGCTTTTTTCTCTCTTTTCTACATTATGGACTGTGGGGACACAAAACCGCTCTCTCTCTTTTTTTTTTTATCGTGTGCCAGGGCGTTGTCTCATGTATTAGATTATGCTTAAGATACGAATGGGTTTATCAGTCACATCAGAATCCATACATACTGATCCTCCCGTAATAAAATGGTCGGATCTTATCAAACACACTTTGTTTCTTGTGACAATCAAGTCAGCGAAACAGCGTATACACGTCAAGACACTGAATCAAGTTTGCCACAAGAACTCATAAGTTTGGCAGTATTGCTCTGCCATCAGCAATGATACACCCATTTTATTTTCGTGAGACATGTGCAAGCACCTGTTCATCTACTATTCTATCACTATGAATTAGTGATCTATTATCAATAAGGATACTTCTACAACTACTATCAAAGTATGTCCGGACTTCTTATGTTGTCAGTTGCTATATATGAATAAGTGGGTAGCTACTGACAAGCATTAAGCATGTCACACAGCCCAAACATATAACATTTCAGGACACACCACACAGTTAACAACCACAGTGAAGCGTGTCAAAGCCCAAACATGTAACATTCAACAGGACACTTACACAACACATTCAAATCAAACAGTCAGACAACATACAAGAACATATACCCCAGCCGGCATTGCTCCCTGCCTATTTTCGTACAGCACACTATGTGTGCGCACACCTTTATTCACAAACTCTTCAACTTATACTCTTTTACCGAAGCTGCTACAGCTCGATTACCACCTTTTAGGTATGTATGGTTGGCATTTGCACCTCTTTTTATACTGATTGCTGAAGATTAAGTTGTACTTTCTCAAACTACAACATTTTTTTATTTGTTGAAACTTGATTTGAAGTGGATAAATAAGGAGGACAAACAGTTTTAAGTCAGGCTGATAGAAGGAATTCATTTTATAGCAAAATCTGTACTTCGTCATATGTCGAGAGATGCTTATTGCTGAAGAAGTTCTTTCTCATTCTACAAAGTACAACGTTGTTTATCGTTGAAACTTGATTAGACATGAATAAATATGAAGGACAAAGCAGTCTTAACTTGGTTTGAGTTAAGGAATTCGTTTTATAGGAGAATCCGAATTCGTGCATAACTCATAAAATAGAGCTTATTTTCGGATTCCTGAAGAATGATTCTGGTTCTAGCCTTTTGGCTAAGATCAAGTGTAGTATCTGTACTTATCAGTTTAATATGTGATATGTCTATGCAAGGACTACATATTAAATGGATTTTTATCAATAGGAGTTGAAAAAGGAGCTTGCTCCATTCACTCCAAGCATCGACCCGGTACTGCAGTGCCGCTGGGAACGGTGCGCTCTCCTCTGCTCTTGTGAAAAAGCAAACAGCGGTGCAGGATGGAAGTTTCTTTTAATCTGCTGAGAAAAGAGAGTGAATGCGAAGCAGACTTTAACACGGCTCTGGGAGCGAGCCGAGTGCGGGCTAACCAGGAGAATTGCTTGAAAGAAACGCGACACCGAATGAGCGGTCAGAACAAAGCCTCAATACGGTGTTCCTGTGGTGTTTTTATAAAATGCGGTGTAAAAAAAGGTGTGAATGCCCCATAGAAAACTAAAAGGTGGAGCGGAAGTGTTCGGCTGCAAGAAGGTGTGAATGTCCGACTATATTTGGTGAAAAGCAGGTGAAGCAAGGTCTGAATGCCCAACCTTACATCATCAAAAGCGAGATCAGAGGTTTTTGGCTGCAAGAAGGTCATAGTTTGCCAAAAGCGGGTAAGGTGCGAATGATCGGCTAAATATCAACAAAAGTGGGGGCGGAGGTCTTCGGATGCAAGTGGGTGTGAATATCCCACCATACAAGTATGGTGGAGAGGAAGCTGTGAATGGCCGACCATAGTTTGCAAAAAGCGGGTGAGAAAAGGTGCGAATGTCCAACCATACATGATCAAAACAGGGAGCGGAGTGTGTTTGGCTGCGACAAGGTGTGAATGTCCACCCATAATTAATGAAAAGCGGGCAACAAGTAGGTTCGAATGCCCAACCATACATCATCAAAAGCAGGAGTGGATGTGTTCGGCTACAAGAAGGTTTGAATGTCCGAGCATAGTTTGTAAAAAGCGGGTAAGAAAAGGTTCGAATGCCCGAACATACACCATCAAAAGAGGGAGCGGAGGTGTTCCGCTGTAAGACGGTGTGAATGTCCGACCATAGTTGGTAAAAAGCGGGTAAGAAAAGGTTAAAAAACCCGACTGTACACAATCAATAGCGGAAGCGGAGTTGTTCGGCTACAAGAAGGTGTGAAAGTCCACCAATAATTACTGAAAAATGGGTAAGAAAAGGTGTGAATGCCCAACTATACATCATGAAAAGCAGAAGTGGATGTGTTCGGCCACAAGAACGTTTGAATGTCCGACCATAGTTTGTAAAAGGCGGGTAAGAAAAGGTTCGAATGCCCGTACATACACAATCAAAAGAGGGAGCGGAGGTGTTTCGCTGTAAGAAGGTGTGAATGTCCGAGCATAGTTTGTAAAAAGTGGGTAAGAAAAGGTTCGAATGCCAGAACATACACCATCAAAAGAGGGAGCGGAGGTGTTCCGCTGTAAGAAGGTGTGAATGTCCGACCATAGTTGGTAAAAAGCGGGTAAGAAAAGGTTCGAATGCCAAAATATACACCATCAAAAGCGGAAGCCGAGTTGTTCGGCTGCAAGTAGGTGTGAATGTCAGATCATAATTTGCAAAAAGCTGATGAGAAAGGTGTGAATGACCGACAATAATTGCTGAAAAATGTGTTAGAAAAGGTAAGAATGCCGGACCATTCATCATCAAAAGCGGGAGAAGAGGTGTTCGGCTGCAAGAAGCTGTGAATGTCCAGCCATAATTAGTCAAAAACGGGTACGAAAAGGTAGTATTGCCAGACCATAAATGATCAAAAAAGGGAGCGGAGGTTTTTCGCTGTAAGAAGGTGTGAATATCCGACCATAATTGGTGAAAAGCGGGTAAGAAAAGGTGCGAATGCCCGACAATGTATGATCAAAAGAGGGAACGGAGGTTTTCGGCTGCAAGAAGGTCTAAATGTCCAACCATAATTTGTAAAAACCGGGGAAGAAAAGGCTCGGAAGCCCAACTATACACCATCAACAGCGGGAGCGGAGGTGTTCAGCTGCAAGAAGGTGTGAATGTCCACCCATAATTCCTCAAAAATGGGTAAAAAAAAAGGTGCGAATGCCCAACCATACATCATCAAAAGCAGGACTGGATGTGTTAGGCTACAAGAAGGTTTGAATGTCCGAGCATAGTTTGTAAAAAGCGGGTAAGAAAAGTTTCGAATGCCCGAACATACACCATCAAAAGAGGGAGCGGAGGTGTTCCGCCATAAGAAGGTGTGAATGTCCGACCGTAGTTGGTTAAAATACCCGACTGTACACAATCAATAGCGGGAGCGAATGTGTTCGGCTACAAGAAGGTGTGAATGGCCGACCATTTTTTGTAAATAGCGGGTAAGAAAAGGTGCGAATGCCCGACAATGTATGATCAAAAGAGGGAGCAGAGGTTTTCGGCTAAAAGAAGGTCTGAATGTCCAACCATAATTTGTAAAAACCGGGGAAGAAAAGGCTCGAAAGCCCGACTATACACCATCAAAAGCGGGAGCAGAGGGGTTCAGCTGCAAGAAGGTCTGAATGTCAATCAATAATTGCTAGAAAACATGAAAGAAAATTTTCGAATATCAAACCGCACATGATCATATGCGGGAGAGGAGGTGTTCAGCTGCAAGAAGGTGTGAATGTCTACCCATAATTCCTGAAAAATGGGTAAAAAAAGGTGCGAATGCCCAACCATACATCATCAAAAGCATGTGTGAATGTCAGATCATAATTTGCAAAAACCTGATTGTGTGCAGCTGAACACCTCTGCTCCCGCTTTTGATGGTGTATAGTCGGGCTTTCGAGGCTTTTCTTCAACGGTGTTTACAAATTACGGTTGGAAATTCAGACCTTGCAGCCGAACACCTCCGCTCCCTCTTTTGATCATACATTGTCGGGCATTCGCACCTTGTCTTACCCGCGTTTTACAAACCATGGTCGGACTTTCACACCTTCTTGTAGCTGAACAACTCCGCTCCCGCTATTGATTGTGTACAGTCGGGTATTTTAACCTTTTCTTACCCGCTTTTTACCAATTATGGTCGGACATTCACACCGTCTTACAGCGGAACACCTCCGCTCCCTCTTTTGATGGTGTATGTTCGGGCATTCGAACTTTTTCTTACCCACTTTTTACAAACTATGGTCGGACATTCAAACCTTCTTGTAGCAGAACACATCCACTTCTTCTTTTGATGATGTATGGTTGGGCATTCGCACCTTTTCTTACCCATTTTTCAGGAATTATGGCTGGACATTCACACCTACTTGCAGTCGAACAGCTCTGCTCCCACTTTTTATTATGTTTGGTTGGATATTCGAACCTTTTCTTAACTGCTTTTTACAAACTTTGGTCGGACGTTCACAACTTCTTACAGCCGAACACCTCCGCTTCCGCTTTTGATGGTATATATTCGGGCATTCGAACCTTTTCTTACCCGCTTTTTACCAACTATGGTCGGACATTCACACCGTCTTTCAGCGGAACACCTCCGCTCCCTCTTTTGATGGTGTATGTTCGGGCATTCGCACCTTTTCTTACCCGCTTTTTACAAACTATGGTCGTACATTCAAACCTTCTTGTAGCCGAAAACCTCCACTCCCTCTTTTGATCATACTTTGTCGGGCATTCGCACCTTTTCTTACCCGCTTTTTACAAACTATGCTCGGACATTCAAACCTTCTTCTAGCCAAACACATCCACTCCTGCTTTTGTTGATGTATGGTTGGGCATTCAAACCTACTTGTTGCCCGCTTTTCATTAATTATGGGTGGACATTCACACCTTGTCGCAGCCAAACACCTCCGCTCCCTGTTTTGATCATGTATGGTTGGACATTCGCACCTTTTCTCACCCACTTTTTGCAAACTATGGTCGGCTATTCACAGCTTCCTCTCCACCATACTTGTATGGTGGGATATTCACACCTACTTGCATCCGAAGACCTCCGCCCCCACTTTTGTTGATATTTAGTCGGTCATTCACACCTTACCCGTTTTCTTGCCGCCAAACACCTCTGATCTCGCTTTTGATGATGTAAGATTGGGCATTCAGACCTTGCTTCACCTGCTTTTCACCAAATATAGTCGGACATTCACACCTTCTTGCAGCCGAACACTTCCGCTCCACCTTTTAGTTTTCTATGGGGCATTCACACCTTTTTTTACACCGCATTTTATAAAAACACCACAGGAACACCGTATTGAGGCTTTGTTCTGACCGCTCATTCGGTGTCGCGTTTCTTTCAAGCAATTCTCCTGGTTAGCCCGCACTCGGCTCGCTCCCAGAGCCGTGTTAAAGTCTTCTTCGCATTCACTCTCTTTTATCAGCAGATTAAAAGAAAGTTTCATCTTAGGCTCCCTGAAACTTCCATCCTGCACCGCTGTTTGCTTTTTCACAAGAGCAGAGGAGAGCGCACCGTTCCCAGCGGCACTGCAGTACCGGGTCGATGCTTGGAGTGAACGGAGCAAGCTCCTTTTTCAACTCCTATTGATAAAAATCCATTTAATATGTAGTCTCGCATAGAGGACATATCAGACATTAAACTGATAAGAACAGATACTACACTTGATCTTAGCCAAAAGGCAGAGAAGCGATAACTGTCCACTGGTTCACGTCCGAGGGCCCTTCCTGGCACAATGCGCACTTGTAGCGGTGTTCTTTTTATGGCCATAGTGTCACTTTGCACCTCCGCCCACCCGCTGCACTGAGCACTCTTCAGCCCTTTTAAATGGTATAACTTTACACTACCACACGCTCCAGCGAGCACCATTCAAGCAACAACTTTGCACTCCAGCTTCGAACATCGGCACAGTCGCAACAAGTAAGGCGACTCTACTCAGAGAAGTCACTCTGCACAGTAACAAGATTTCTTTTGCACAGACAGAAAGGGCTTCATCCGCAAAGGTAAAGCCTGCCAAAAATAGAAACAACTCATTAGTGCTGCTCAACGTTGTACTTTGCAGTAAAAGAAAGAGCAAATCTAAAGTTTCAGGAATCCGAGAATAAGCTTACTTTCATGAGTTCTTCACGATTTCGGATTTTGCTATAAAATGAATTCCTTCACTCAAACTAAATTAAAACTGCTAAACTGCTAATCTGTTACATACAAGGCAGATGTCAAATTCACCGAAATAGGATCTAAGGGTATTTGGCCAATCGAGCTGTAGCAGCTTCGGTAAAAGAGTATAAGTTGAAGAGTTTGTGAATAAAGGTGTGCGCACACATAGTGAGTTGTAGGAAAATAGGCAGGGAGCAATGCCGGCTGGGGTATTTGTTCTTGTATGTTGTCTGACTGTTTGATTTGAATGTGTTGTGTAAGTGTCCTGTTGAATGTTACATGTTTGGGCTTTGACACGCTTCACTGTGGTTGTTAACTGTGTGGTGTGTCCTGAAATGTTATATGTTTGGGCTGTGTGACATGCTTAATGCTTTTCAGTAGCAACCCACTTATTCATATATAGCAACTGACAACATAAGAAGTCCGGACATACTTTGATAGTAGTTGTAGAAGTATCCTTATTGATAATAGATAAACTAATTCATAGTGATAGAACAGTAGATGAACAGGTGCCTGCACATGTCTCATGAAAATAAAATGGGTGTATGATTGCTGACGGCAGAGCAATACTGCCAAACTTATGAGTTCTTGTGGCAAACTTGATTCAGTGTCTTGACGTGTATACGCTGTTTCGCTGACTTGTCACAAGAAACAAAGTGTGTTTGATAAGATCCGACCATTTTATTACGGATCTTATCAGTATGGATTCTGATGTGACTGATAAACCCATTCGTATCTTAAGCATAATCTAATACGTGAGACAACGCCCTGGCACACAATCAAAAAAAAAAAAGAGAGAGAGCGGTTTTGTGTCCCCACAGTCCATAATGTAGAAAAGAGAGAAAAAAGCCTTTCTGATTTGGTGTGTGTGCTCACAGTGCAGAGTGTAGAGAAAAGAGAGAAAAGAAAGCCATTTTGGTGTCACGGGTGTTGTGACTTACACACACACATTTCTGAATTGAGAAAGGAAATTATTTTAGAGAAAGCACTAGAGTTTAGATCCCATATTTGTTGATAGGCATTCATTTAATTTTTCTTTTAATCAGTTTTAAAGTGAATACTAACTGAGAAATGAAAAAGGTGAAGAGTTTAGAAGCTTGGTTCAAGAGCAAAACTTGGTTTATGATCAGCTGAGTCTCTAAACAGAACAGCAAAGGGCTTCATCGAACATTTAAAAAAGATTCAGATTGTTAGAATATCCAGAATTTATAGGAATGGTGGTGATTACTCTTATTTTCTAGAATGGAAATAACTGCACCATGTCTGTTTTATGAATTTAAGGGGCTAAAAAGTTTTGTTCTCGTTTTTCTATGATTAACCGAATGTATGTGAGAGTCCAAACAGACAGAAGGGTTACGGCCGAGCGCTGGACCTTCCAAAAAAGATGAGACAGGCTGGACCTGTGCCATACTACTTAAGACCGGCATGTGGATAACAGGTTCTTTAAACTCTCACACACACAAACTCACACACGTTCGCACACATACACCCATACACACACACATTCTTGAACTTGCTGCAAGATTAAACATTTGCATTAACTGACTCCAGCAACTCTGAGTCTCATTGAGAGACTTTTCTCAACAATTGGGTCCTCAAACCAGATCTCAACGTTTTTTCCGCTTTCCAGGGTCGGAGCTGAAACCGTGCACGGGGGAGTCCAGTACTCCTAATGAAAGACCCCCTGCTGAATTGCGGTAATTAGGGGCCAGTGTCCACTGAAAGGGGGAAACAGGGACGAGATCGTACTTTTGAATCAATGGCCAGAAGCCATTGGCAGTGCAGGCATCAACAATAATGGTGTTATTTCACCCATTAACACTTAAGGTACCTCATGCAGTGGCTGTGATATGGTTACTTAACAAAATATCTTTACCAGACATCTCTCCTACATAACAGTTCTTCTTTCACAGCCACACCTTGTTGTCGAGAGATGTGCTACACTTAATCCATCCACACTGCTACCTACCCCACAGATGGAAAGCCTCATGATTGCATGTCAGAAATAACCATCAGTGTTTTACCCAGGCCAGACTTAACTGATATACGTTATGAAAATGCAGAAATAACTATATTTATTCAACAGGTCAAGCAAAAAACCCTGATGGCACAAATGCTACAGGATTTGCAGTAGTAACAGAAACTGAAGTTTTCTTAAAACAACCACTACCAAAAAATTACTCTGTTCAAGCAGTCGAATTGGTAGCTTTAACTGAAGCTTGTAAATTAAATAACAAAAAGGTTGTTAACGTTTACACTGACAGTCAGTATGCCTTCTCAACTGTACATGTGTTAACACAGCATTGGAAAAACAGGTATGTTGACATCCACAGCTAAATGTATAAACTACAAATATTTTAGCATTATTAGATGTTATTCAATTGCCATTTACAATAGACTCGTATGAATGACCGGAAGGAAAACCATACTGCCAAAGAATTTGTTTAAATATGCTGCAGTATTGAGCCACGGACCATGTCATGTCTCAACAGGAGGGATGGAAGCAATAATGAACAAGGTTTTTACAGCATATGGTTTTACTTATTATTGAATTTTTTTTTTTAGAATAAATAAATGAATAAAGTTTTGTCTAGCAGGTCAAATATGTGCAAAATACATTCCACAGGGCAATCTAAGACCAAAACGAAGATAATTCCCTAAGCCAGTGTATCTTTTTCAACATATTTGTTTGGATTTCATTATTTCATTATTGTGTAGATTTCATTGAACTAAATTAATGTTAAGGGAAACGATTCTGCTCAGTGACAACAGATGTTTTTACCAAATGGTCTGAAATATTTCCATGTGCACAAGCAGATGCACTCTCAGTAGCAAAATCACGCGTAAAATAACTCATTTCTAGATTTGAAATTCCTGAAAAGATCTTCAGTGATAATTTGACACACTTTGTAAGCTATGTCATCTCACTGATGGCAAAGAACTTAAAATAGATCTTAGAAACCACTGTGATATAGAAGGTTTCGCTAACACATTGGAATTGTTTTACTATTTACATATGCATGTGCAGTGAAGAATTGCTTGCTGCTGATAAATGCAAAGAAGAACAGCTTACACATAGATGCTCACATATAGGCTGCTGAATGCAATGAAGACCTGCTTATCCAGTAAAGTTCAATGTCAATGTGTAATATTCAATTAGGATTTGCAAAACAGTGAAGTTAAACAATGAATGGGTCCATAGTCGGTATGAGAAGACTACAGGAATATTTACCTGGGTGTACGTTCAAACAGAGATGAGAAAATTGCGATAAATTATTGTTTGTTTGTTTGTTAGTATGTATATGAATGTTATGTGTATAAACTGGGTTGAGTTGTAGTTACTCAGTAGTGTCTCAGTGAAACAACCGACGGGGGAAGCCTTGCGGTGACAACAAAAGCAGTGTTTTACTGATCAGTCAAGTTGCTCCAGTGTACTCCATACAAACTGGTTGGCTACTGAAGGGATAGAAAATGGGGAATACTTGTTTTAAAGCAAACAAGACAAATACATGTTTTAACGGGACCCAGACAATATTATATAGATGTCGCCACTGAAGTAAAGAACATTTACGTGGGATGGTGTGAGGGTCCTCGTTTGGCTGACGTTCGCCGATATGCTCGCCATGCTCAGAACCAAGTTGAGACGCGTAAGACAACCAAAAGGGACAAGTGTGAAAAGGAGCTGCATTTGGCAGCCATGACCATGTATTACGCAGTTGGTGTAAACAGAGGACGAGGCCGAAGTCGAAGACGTGGACGTGTGGGAGAGGAGGTCGAAATGGGCCACGCCAGAGCTATGATCCGAATATTTGTTTTTATTGTGGCCAGACTGGACACTGGAAGAAGGACTGTCCACAGCTAAAAAGTGATGAAATTGGGCAAAAGGCTGACTGAGGGTGGGAGGCAGGTTCTGGACGTCACGCGGCAGCGGAGCCTCCACTAATGGGTGATAGCACAAACACACTCACACATTTTTCCTGCTCTGTGTAGTGAAGCAACGCTTGCCGACTGTGATTCACGTAGTAAAGTTTTGCATGCTATTTCCGTCCTAGAGCAAAGATATTTCTCTCAGAATATAGGAACTTATGTTCATCAGTAGTGACGTCAGGGGAGTTTGATTGTCCTCCAAAGTTAAGTGGAAACCACGTTTACTGTATGTCTGCATCAGGCCAGGTTGTGAAGGAGAAAATGACAATGCCCATTGCGTGTTGTCACTCCCGATGAGCTCTCCTTCAAACACTCATTTTTGTTATCAGAGTTGTGTCCCATTAACCTGATGGGCTGTGATCTCATGTGTAAATTAGGCATTATTTTAACTTCTACACCAGAGGGTGTTAAGGTTATGTTACAGCCTGACAAAGTTTTCACAGCAGTGCAGTTTGATTCATCGGCACTTACATATGCTTATGAGTGGAAACTTCCCAGCTCTCCTTTTTCACAACAACTAGTGGAAGAAGCAAAAGCGTTAGTTTCACCCCTTTCTGATTTCATGTAACCTACTGATTTGCACTGCACATCACACATTTCTTTGGGGCCTGACAATGACTATGAGAAGAAGTGAAAAAATATGTGCGCCTACTTTATTGGCTGTGTCGCTCACTCCAGAGCACTTCGATTTTTTTAATGTTTGTGGTACTCGCCCTCACATTTCCTTGGCCAAACGTACACACTGGCAGTGACAAGGTGTGGGAGAGTTTGTTGCTACATGTCAGAAAGAAATGGAGTGGACTGTTTCACCTGCTGATCCAAATTTGATGTTTTCTGAACGATTGTCAGCATACAAAAAAACATTTTTGAGTACAATGCATTGTCAAAGAACTGTGGACTTAATTCCTACCACAGAATCACATTTTGAAGCATGTTTTTTATCTGAAACAGATTTGTCTTCGATACCCATGTTGGCTGAAGTGCCCAATGATCTTTGGGCTAAGAGCAAATATGATGTGGGGTTGATAAAAGGCTGTGAACCAGTAATTGTCACCCCTAAATCAGACTTTTGTCCATGTAAAAAACAATACCCTTTTAAGCCTGAAGCAATTAAAGGGATTAAACCTGTTTTTCAATCTTTTCAGAAAACAGGCGTTATTGTTCCTTTTGAAAATTCACCTGTGCTTACTCCATTGTTTCCTGTTAAAAAGATTAAAGATGCTGGCCAGCCAGATGAATGGCGTTTTGTACAGGACCTCCAAGCGGTGAATGCTGCAGTTCAGCCACATGCTCCTACTGTGCCCAACCCACACACTATTTTGTCTCAAATTACATCAGATGCACAGTTTTTCTCAGTGGTTGACTTGTCGCCAGTGCACCCTGATAGCCCATTTTGGTTTGCTTTTTAGTTTGAAGGGAGATCTTGGACTTTTACCTGGTTATGCCAGGGGTACTGTGAAAGTCCCACTATTTACAATGCTGCCCTCAAAGCTAGTCTGGATTAACTTCAATCAACCACAGGCTCTGCTCTTTTGCAGTATGTGGATGACATCCTTTTATGTAGTCCATCTAAACAACAGTGTGAAAAAGACCAAATGACTCAAATAACTTTCTTGCTTTCAAAATCTTTCCTCTAGTGACGCTGACTTAGAGAGGGATGAAGATAATCATGTTTAATTGTTCATGTTTTGATTGTTTATCATTGGACCCTTTATTACTATGATGCCTGCATTTTAAACTCACGTTGTGTGCAAATGCAGGCTGATGTTTTACAGATAAAGTTATTATTTTCCTTGTTTCTTTTGGGTTGATTAATATAATGGTATTATTATAATCAAAAGGGAGGAATGTAATGGAAAATAATTCTTATATGCATTGTATTGAGTGTTACTGTGTATAACCTGCAAATGACCGAGCTGCAAGGTACCACCCTGCCCTGTTTTCTTAAATTCCTCTTTACAATGGTGGGCTTGTTATAATGAGATAGCTGCACTTTAGGGGGGACAGGGTTAGGCTGGTATTTACGAGTGTGTCTGGGTAACCTCAACTGATGGTTGGGGAGGAAAGTTAGAAGAACAATCAATTATACCCAAAAACAGATGACGTGATGAGCGGGCAATATAACTGTGTGTTTTTGCTTCAGTGGTCAGAGCAACTCTGTATTCTGTATTGTGTTGTTCTCTCTTGCAAGATATTATTATTAAAGTCTCTTATCTCCTCACAAGAAAATAACTGACTCCCCAAATGCAAGTGTCAGGACAAATGATCAAACTTCTCCAAGCTTCAGTCTGCAGAGAAGTACAAGACAGGGTTGCTCACTTTCTCCCTCACTTTTTGCTAATTTCATCAAACCTTTAGCAGCTGCTATCAGACAAGATAGAAATATTAAAGACATCCAACCCCAAAATATTGAGCATAAAATAAGTCTTTATGCTGATGATGTATTACTTTTCCTTCAGAACTCACAGACGTCTCTCACTCACACGATCACACTCATAAATAAATTCTCAGCACTTTCTGACTACTCTATCAATTGGTCTAAGACCACAGTTCTGCCCATTAACTGTAGGGTCCAGAATATACCTGCGATCACTTTACAGTCAGGAAATATTAGATATTTAGGCATAAACATTTCCTCCAGGCTCTCAGAGCTAACAAAGCTAATTTATGTGCAATTATTAAAGACAGTAGAGGACAATCTCTCTCGTTGGAAGTCCTTACCTATATCACTTATGGGGAGAGTTACAACCATTAAAATGATGATACTACCAAAAGTTAACTATTTGTTCTCAATGATCCCCATAAAACCAACCTTCTACTTGGTTTAAGTCACTAGATTCATGCATCTCCAAATTTCTGTGGAAAAACAAACAGAAGACAGAAGACCAGAAGACCAAGGACAGTGGTGGATTAGATTTACCTAATTTTCAGCACTATTCCTTAGCCAATAGGTTACGGTATATATCAAAATGGTTTAAACCTAGCCCAATAGATGAACATGGATAAATATAGAACAAGCATTGTGTGATAATCTGGAAATCTCTGACCTGCCACTTATTAGTCAAAACGTAAAAAATCACAAATGTTTCAAAAGCATTAACATCAGCACCTCTCTGACAGCCTGGTGGGAATTTCTTAAAATAACAAAGTCTTCACTTGTCCCGTGTAAGCTTACACCCATCTGGAACAATCCTGACATCCTGCAAAACAAAAAAATGCTAAACTTTACTCTCTGGAAGATCAAAGGAATCAAACATCTGGAACATATAATCCAAAATGGACATTTTATTTCATTTGATGAGCTCATATCACAACATGAGATAGGCAGCAATAAATTCCTAGAATATCAACAACTTAAGTCTATAATAACAAAGAAATATATCCTCCACCAACCAGACTTACAACTCCCGATTAGGGTAGCAGAATTTCTAAGCATCTGCACCCCAAAACTACTATCAAAAATATATGAATTATTGTCTAAGATAGATGACACAATGTCTCTACCATCCTCAAAATGGGAGGCAGATTTATCCATCAGTTCTAGTCATAGCTTCTGGCCACAAATATGTTTGAACACCTTCAGAATGACTCAAAATCCTAATTTACAGCTCATACAATACAAAATTCTTCATAGAACACACTATACAGGACAAAGGATGTTCAGGATGGGTCTAACACACTCAAACATCTGCTCACATTGCACAGATAACACACCTGATGATTATGCACACGCTTTGTTTTTTTGTGCGCCTGTCCAGAAGTTCTGGCTTGAAGTCTGTGCGGACCTATCAACATGGCTAAAGTGTAGCATTCCTGCATGCCCCACACTGTGCATACTGGGTGACTTAGACAACATCAACGTGGAATTTAGCTTAGCACACATGATCCTCACAGTGTTATGTATAGCAAAGAAAACTATTCTCATGAACTGGAAAGCGAAGAACAATCTGTGTATTAACCAGTTTAGAAATTTTCTTTTAGATTATATTAGCATGGAAACAATGTCTGCCTCCTCAAAACATCAATTGGCTGAATTTAATTCTCTCTGGTCTCCTCTGATTAGCTTGATGACATAGTGTTGGTGGTGGGTTGCTGTCCCGTCGCTCTGGGCGGTTGGGTGTGTGCTGGGGGGGGCTGTGTGGCTTCGGGCGTCTGGTGGTCTCTCGGGTCGTGGGGACCGGGTTGGTCATTGCTGGGGGGGACTGTGTGTCGGGCTTGGAGGGCAGTTTTGGGGGCTTGCGGGTGGGGCTGTCTTGCGGTGTGGGGCGGGGTCCCTTAGGGGCCTTGGGGTGGTGGCTGCTGGCTCTGTACCGGGTGACCGGGCCGCTCTGGCGTGGGTGGTGGAGCTGGGCCTGGACCTGGTGGCTTGCCGCTGCCTTGCGCCCGGGGCGGGGCCCTGCCTGTGCCTGGGGGGTCTGGGTTGCCCTGGACATGCCACAATATGCGTGGGTTGGTGCAGGTCCTGGTGCCGGCCTTGTTGCTCTGGGAACTCCAAGGTGTCCGCAGGTGGTTATTTTCTTTAGGGTGTTGGGGCGTGCGGTGAGGGGGAGGGGGTCTGTGTGGGGGTGTGCTTTTCCCCTGTTGGGGGGGGCCTGGGGGGGCCTGGGTGATGGTGGGTCTCGCTGCTGCGACTGGTGTGACCGGGTGATTTGTTTGTTTGTTTGTTTGATTTTTGTTGTTGTTTGTTTGTTTTTGTAGAGGTCCTCCGGGGTGGGGTTGGGTTGAGTGGGGTGGGGCGGGATGGGTTCCTTCTGGGGGTACAGTAGCTCCCGGAATATGGTGACTGCAGGCCCCGAGCCTGGTGGACATCAGGCCCTCCTGCCCTGTGTTGGGTCCCAGGTAGCGGGGATGCCTATTGCAGCCAGTCTCTGGCTGCCCTCTCCGGGGTGGGAGGGACCAGGAGGATGAATTAATTATTCTGCTAGTTTATATATTGTAAACATAAACAATAAACATTTATAAAACTTCCCTTGGCAAAGCAAATCTGTTTGGCATAAATGTATTCAGACTACAATTCGGCTGACATAATGCACAATTCCAGATTTTGATATAAAATGAATTCCTTCACTCAAACCAAGTTAAAACTGCTTTTTCCTTCATATTTATCCATGTCTAAATAGCTTTAAACAAAAAAGAACGTTGTACTTTGCAGGATAGGAAAGAACAACACTAAACCTTTAGGAATCCGAGAATAAGCTTATTTTCACGAGTTCTACACAATTTCGGATTTTGATATAAAATGAATTCCTTCACTCAAACCAAGTTAAAACTGCTTTGTCCTTCATATTTATCCATGTCTAAATAGCTTTAAACAAAAACGAACGTAGTACGTTTCAGGATAGGAAACAACAACACTAAATTTTTTCAGGAATCCAAGAATAAGCTTCTTTTCACGAGTTCTACACAATTCCGGATTTTGATATAAAATGAATTCCTTCACTCAAACCAAGTTAAAACTGCTTTGTCCTTCATATTTTTGCATGTCTAAATAGGTTTTAGGCATAAAATTCTTCATATTACCCTGTATGTGAAAGAAGCATACTTGTGATGGAGCAATACACTCCTTTTGGGTAACCTAAACTGATGGTTGGGGAGGAAAGTTAGAAGAACAATCAACTATCAACCAAAGACAGATGACGTGATGAGCGGGCAATATAACTGTGTGTTTTTGCTTCAGTGGTCAGAGCAACTCTGTATTCTGTACTGTGTTGTTCTCTCTTTCAAGATATTATTATTAAAGCCTCTTATCTCCTCAGAAGAAAATAACTGACTCTGTGCGTTACTAAATTTCCACCACAATTTTGGCGTCACGAACAGGATCCCTCGACTGGTGTCTCTGGACTGGATCGCAGTGCATGGCCAGCCTGGACTGAAGTAGCTGTTCCAGCCTCATACCTCCAAGGCCTTTTCTGAGAGAGAGGACTGGCAGGTCCTTTTCTTGAATACCAGCGCTGGGATCATTTTTGAAATATGATAGTCTGAGACGATAGGACTGCTGTTTAGTTTTTATTTGAATAAAAGAGTGTTTCCCGGTTGTGTCATTAGTGAGACAGAGATTTCATGGGTAAGTGAAACTTTTGAAGCAGTCCGAAGAAGTGTGAAGTACTCAGAAGAAGTGTGAGTACAGATTAAGGTCCTCATTGGAGACGTCCTTTGAGTGAAGGAATATATTTCCCCATTCCAAGTCTGAGAATGGGAAACAGTAGGTCTCAGACTTTTGACCCTACCGGGGGACCTAAGCATGATGAAATGAAAAAGACATATGGTCCAGAGGTTTTCCACCTGAAGGTTCTTTTAGTATGTTAGAAATAAGAAAATTAGAAGAAAAGTTTTGCAAATATGAGAAAGAGATGAAGCAAAAAAAAGAAAATTGAGTTTAAATAAGAAGTAAGAAAGGTATAGAATTTTGGAAAAAATAAAGTGTATTAAGAGAAAGAAAGGAAAATGTTAAACAAATGCCATGACGGAATGATGATAATAATTTAGTATTAGCTGTGCCGGATCCAGACCTGGACTCCTGCCCTGCAACAACAACAGCCAGCCCTGCCACAAGCCTCTGGCTCTCGGGAAGAAGGGACTTCTTCCATCCTCCCTCGGGAAGAAATTCCATCATTCTCACAACATCAGTTACATAGGTCTGATGATGAGGAAAAGGAAGACGTTTGGTTCTCCAGCGTACCTGCCCAAGAACTTTTAACGCAAGTGACAAAAATCCTTTACCCACAATCTGGACTTCAGAGATCTAAACGTGAGAAAAAACAAAACCAGATTCAAACCATGCCTATGGTTAAAGTTGCAGTTCCCACTGGA